>NW_027270907.1:390000-835000 GCF_040938485.1 Diadema antillarum | reverse complement strand
CCCTCAAAACATCCCCTGGGATCATGTCTTACTTCTATGGCGAGCCAAATGTCCCGTAAAGGCGAAAAACAAAGCTTATCGGCAATAAACTCGGTTTATCGCTCAAAAACTGAGTTTATAGATCGATAAACTTAACTAATTGACGGCAAACTTAGTTTATCGGTCGACAATACCATATACATATTATAGTATATATATATATATATATATATATATATATATATAGGGGTAATAAACGGAAAGATGTTAACTCCGCAAATGCCATGGGTCGTCAGCAGCACACCAGGGATCACCAGTGTTTCGGCCATTTAAGTGCTGTACACCTCCCCCTGGCTGGCCGGTGCTGCGTTGGGATCCCCTTGACAGCACCCCCATGGCATTTCAAAGAAAAAACAAAACAAAACAAAACAAAACATCACAAAACACGACAGAAAAAAAAAAGCTTGGCATCAATCACCTCTCCTCACTCCCGAAACACTCTCTCTACACCCCCCTATTCCCACCACCCCCCAAGCCTTCCCTACTATCCATGCAGATCCTGTCTCTGCTGCCCCACAAATTCTCCTGATCCACCTTTCCCCGTTCCTACCACCTATTCCCATCCCTCTGACCCACCTCCTTACCGATCGACCAGCATATCCCCTGCACCCCACCTCCACAGTATGCACCTCCGCTCTCCACCCCCTTTTCTCACACTCCGTCCTCAACTCAGCATACCTATCCAACTTTCTTTCCCTTGCCTCATCCATCCTTGTCTCCCATGGCACAGTCAGCTCCACCATTGCTAACCTGTGCACAGACCTAGCCACCAGCACCATGTCCGGCCGAAGGGCAGTTACTACCACCTCCTCTGGCACTGTACGGTTTCCCTCATCCACCCGCACCTCCCAATCGTCCCCCGCTGCTAAGATTCCCCCACCATCATCCCTCTGACCCTTCCTTCTCACACTGCATCTCACACCCTCCTTCACAAACCGGATTCCCCTCACCCTAGGAGGCCCATTCTTCTTCCTTGCCTCCACTGCCACCCTCGCCACCTCCGCCATCTCCTTCAACACCTGGTTATGCCTCCATGTATAGGCCTGTAATAGACCTCCACATGCTGACAAAATGTGCTCTAGTGAGCCCTTCGCCTTGTTGCAAACCCTGCATCCACCATCCTCCACAATGCCCCATCTCTGAAGATTTACTGGAGACGGCAAAACATCAAAGGTGGAACTGATCATGAAGCGCACAGTTCCAGAGGACATTGACCAAAGGTCATTCCATGACACCTTCCTCTGCTCCACCCCTTCCCATCGGATCCATGCTCCCCGCACTCCCTGCTGTACAGCCTTGGCAAAGCGGTACTCCTCCTTCTCCTTAACCGCCTCCACCACCAACTCCCTCCTGCCCTTCCTGCCTTGCTTGCTGTACCATCTGACACCCTGATGAAACCCGACCCCTTTCCGACCCACCTGAACCGCATCCTGCATCTCCTTCCACTTTGCCATTGCCACTACCTCGTCCGCAGCCTCCTCCGCCCTCCACTTCCTCCCTGTGCGGATCGGTGGCCTAACTCCTGCTATTACCTGGTCCTTTGACTCCCTCATCATCATCACTAACCTAACCTTGCCAGCTTTAAACTCCTCCACCACTGACGTCATAGGCAATTGCAACCTGCCTGATCTGCAAAAGAATGCCAGATCTGTAAGCATTCTTGGAACGCCTAACCACTTCCGGTAGTACGAGTTCATCTTCTGCTGCATCCTCTCAACCCTGGACACTGCCACCTCGTACACCTGCAGTTGCCACATGATCCGTGGTAGCAAGCCAAACTGGCAGCACCACACCTTCGCATTCCCAGGGATGAGTGTCCTGTCCACCCTCGTCAACCACTCCACCACTTTCTCATAGATCTGAACTCCTCGGTGCCTGTCATTCAACTTGCCCTCATACCACCGCCCAAGGCTCTTTACCCCCTGCTCAGTGACCTGAGGGATATCTTCTCCCCCAATCTGAAATCTCCTTGCGACCACCTTCCCCTTTCGCACTGACACTGAGCGGCTCTTCTTGGCCTTGAACTTCATCCGTGTCCAGGCCACCAACTCCTCTAACCTATGGAGGCCATCTCTGACCTGGGTCTCGTTGCCAGACACGATTGTGAGATCACCATGAAAGCCCTAATCGACGGCACAACCACATCTGCAGCCAGCATCAACCCTTCAATTCTCGGGGCCACACACCGGGTTAACACTTCCATCCCAAGGACAAACAGCAGCGGCGAGACTGGACACCCCATGGGGATGCCAATTTCTAGCGCTTGCCATTCTCTTGTGTAAGTCTGGGTCGTGAATCTCATCCTGAACTGGCTGTAGTAGCTCTGCACCATCTCCCGGATCACCCTAGGGACCCAGAAAAACTCAAGCGCAAAGCTGAGATACCTGTGAGGAACTGATCCATATGCATTTGCAAGATCCAACCAGATGACATCCACATCCTCCTTCTCACGTTTGCACCTCTGGATTGACTTCCAAATCATCTGGACATGCTCCGTGCACCCAGGGAAACCTGGTATCCCTGCCTTCTGTACAGAGGTGTCCACAAACTTGTTCTTCATGACAAATTCTGACAACCGCCTCGCTAAGACACTAAAGAGGATCTTACCATCCACGTTGAGAAGCGAAATCGGTCTAAACTGGCCAATGCCTTTGGCATCCCTCTCCTTTGGGATATATACCCCTTCTGCCACACACCAGCTGACTGGAACAATCCGCTCCCGCCATAGCACCCTTAGGATCCGCCACAGCACCCTTCGGACACGAGGACAGTACTTGAACAGCTTGTAGGACAAGCCATTCTGCCCAGCTGCACTGCCAGCTCGGGCCTTTTTAACCACGGCTTCAACCTCCCACAACTTCAACTCACTCAAGTCAAAACTGACCTCTGGCTCCTGTGGCCTCAATAGCCCTGCCACCCCAGTAAAAGGCTCCTCTCTCCTCCCATCACAGTATGTGGCCTTCAGATGCCTCTCGAGCTCTTCCTTCGACACCTCCAAACTTCCTGAAACCCCTTCCTCAAACAACCTCTTTGTGAACCTGTGCGGATTCTTATAGAACTCCCTCCTCTCCCTCCACCTCCTCCTCCGCTTCCTACACTGATATTCGGCCCTCCTAACATCCGCATACCTCTTCTTCAGGTCCTCATACAACCCTTCAGACTAGCCCTTTCTCCGTCTGCCTGCCTCCACCTACGCCGCAAGCTCTTCTTCTCCGCCCTCAATTGGGCCATCAACCGCTGTCTCCTCGACCCTGACTTTCCAAAATCCCCCTCCACATTCCCCCCACCTCCACTACCCACAGGCTTTATCCCAAACTCTTCTGCACAAGCCCCATAACACAACCCCTCAAACATACGCATCTTCTTTTCAACACTCCCAGCCAATTCCACTTTCAAAACTCCCGCAAGCTTGATGTCAAAAAGCTCCCACTTATCAATTCTCGCCGGTGGCCATGCAATAGGCTCCTTCCGCTCAAACACAGCATGTAGAGCATGCTGAGGGTCTCCGGCTCTGTGGTTTGAAACCTGACTGGGACCTCCCACTGTCTCACCCAGCTCAGTGCTGGTGCAGTCATGCCCTACTGCCACTCTTCCACAGCTCGTTTTTGCTCTGTGAACTGCCACACCTCTCTTACCCTTGAACCTCCTCCCGCATCCCGCACACACACCCTCTTGGTCTTTGTTCATTGTCGTGAGTCAAAGTACCCGCCCTTTCAGAATCCAGTATGGATTCTTATTCAGCACGACTCAATGCGAAAAAGCGGATGAGGCGGGTGAGTAGCCTTTCAGTCAAGTGGGCACACACTCACCAATAGGGGTGAAAACCCCTCCCACTGCCACCCCTCAGCCCTGGCGCACAGCCCTACGCCGCAAATGGGCCACACTTAAAACCGGTAACTCTGAGGGGCCGGTTATTTGCTTGCCATAGCCATCAGGGTAGCCTTCCCTGATGCCCCACCTATCCGGGGTGTCACTGCTCTATTCGCAGTCGTCACCTGGCCTTTCCCAAGCGTCTCAAAAGCAAGGTAATAAACGGAAAGATGTTAACTCCGCAAATGCCATGGGTCGTCAGCAGCACACCAGGGATCACCAGTGTTTCGGCCATTTAAGTGCTGTACACCTCCCCCTGGCTGGCCGGTGCTGCGTTGGGATCCCCTTGACAGCACCCCCATGGCATTTCAAAGAAAAAACAAAACAAAACAAAACAAAACATCACAAAACACGACAGAAAAAAAAAGCTTGGCATCAATCACCTCTCCTCACTCCCGAAACACTCTCTCTACACCCCCCTATTCCCACCACCCCAAGCCTTCCCTACTATCTATGCAGATCCTGTCTCTGCTGCCCCACAAATTCTCCTGATCCACCTTTCCCCGTTTTTATGTATTGTGATAGAACTGAGCTTATCGTAATAAAGTTTTATATCGAAAACCTCATCTATCTACCTATAAACTGATTTATCAGTGAATAATCCGAATTTTTCAATTTATGGGACGTAATTATATGACAAGCCAAATGTCTCATAAAGGTGATAAACTGAGTTTATCGTGGTTTATCGCCAGTAAAACCTAGTTTATTGGTCGATAAACTCAAAAACACTAAGTTTATCATGAAAAATGGAGTTTATCTCGAAAACCTAGGGTTTTTTTTTTCGATTGATGGACATTTGGCTTGCCATATATGTGACGTGAAGACCCAATTGCGTTCATGGGTAGCACCTATCATAGAATAATGATTATTATGTGCATCGAGGCGTACGTTCATCGGTAACGGTCGACCCCAGTCGAGATTTTTTCGGCTCTGTTTGTACCAAAGACACAGAGATCAGTGATAAACCTGTACACAATTTGTTACGTAAACAGCGCGATTCTCGAATAAATGGGAGCTGTACAGCCATCCCACTTCGTGTTATCTCCTTAAGACTCTGACAACCAAATTTAGCTATTGATTTCTGTATTGTCGTAACAAACGGAAGAGTTACCCAACATCGCAAGGAATGATACATGCAATCTGGATTCCATGTATTGATTACGTATTCAAAAGGAGCCCCCTTGAATCAAAGAGGAAGTTTTCTTAAATACTAATGTGTACGTTGCATGGAATAAACTTAAGATTTGTAGAAATTAGTCAGTATCTCTTATTCTCCTTCTAGTACGACAACATGAAGTATTGTAATGTTCCCCACTACAAACGAAGGGGGGCACATGGGATCGACCGACCTTTAAGAACTCATGACTTTGAACGCATTGTCCAATTTCCTGCTACCTTTCACTGTGTGTTTAAATAATTCCGCATGCTGAATGCTTCTTTATCTTCGGAGATATTTCTTATTTTAAACAGCCGGTTTGACGTTCTCACGTTGAAGATGAAAATGTACATTAACCATTTTATGAGACACCAAGCTAATTTATGAAATCACATGAATGCAGACGTGATTACATACCGAAATAACGAAACATATATTGATTTAGTGTTTCTGTAAAGTGCTGATGTCAAATGTCATTTCCGCATATTAGGTTAATATGTGGGACTACGTCATGCTGAATGCTTGTTTATCTTCGGAGATATTTCTTATTTTAAACAGCCGGTTTGACGTTCTCACGTTGAAGATGAAGATGTACATTAACCATTTTATGAGACAGCATGCTAATTTAACGAAATCACATGAATACTGACGTGATTACATACCGAAATATCTAAACGCTTTTACTGATTTACTGCTTCAGTCAATTGATACCAAATGTAATTTCCGCACATTAGGTTAATATGTGGGACTACGCCATGGACTTGGACGAGATTCTTAATCTCAACGCTTCGTGTTCTTCCACCGGCAATGTGCTGTCCTGGGCTCAGCTGTCGACGGGAATCAACGGCGAGGTCCGGGTCCAAAGCCCATCGCGACAGTGCTCGGGTAACATATCAAGATCCCGTGGTGTGTCTGTTCGCATTTCTGTTTTTGCAGTCATGTCAAAGAACTGTTTTGTCGAAATCAGTCTTGTCTGAAAAACTACAACCTATTGTTCTGACACTAGCTTAAATATGCAGTATCTACTTTGAACATCTGTGATAGAAACACCTAGTGTGATGTACCCATCAATCCATTATAAAATATCAAAGTTGCTCAACATGTTATAGCAATCTTACTTGGACAGGTTTTGAACCAAGCACATACTTATGAATCGATGTCATACATCAACTTTGCACACTATTTACTAATTTCATATTGATGATCACACACAAGCGTGATTTGCACAACTCCATATCTATAGAATTCAATGACGATTTGCAACAGGCATGCTGGGTCCACTTCTCTGGCATGATCATGTCCCTTTTTTGTGACAGGTCATGGGCACTTGTGAAATGTGACATCAAACGTGACATTATAATGTCAATTAATGTGGGAACATCTTTGTACAATTCATGGAGTATAAAGTAATGTGAATAGCACAAGACCGCTCAGAAATTAATGACATGTAAATGGCTAAACTCGATAAGCATACAGATTCACACTAAACCAAAAGTAGTGCTGGACATCCCCTTATCAGCACAATAAAGGCATGGCAACTTGTCATCTCTGAGCCAATCAACTGCTCATGTCTCACGTCTTCTGATATCTTGCACCCTTCTCTCAATAGCACTTGATGACTGTGCCGCGGCACCCGGTTATTGTAGAAATGGCGGCACGTGCGTTGATTCGCACGACGGTATTTCCTGCAAGTGTCCGCCCGGTACCTACGGACCGACGTGCGAAAACTTGGCGATACCCTGCTTGCCCTATAACCAGTGTCTTAACGGGGGCAGCTGTACTCGACATGGCGATGGCTGTCTCTGTCCCCTGGGATTTTCAGGTGAGATGATGCTGAATTCGAACAAATTTCTTTCACTTTTACTTCCGTTTCTAATTTTCATTTCCATCATTATCGTTTATTTCATTGTCGGCAACATTGTTGGAAGTAACTCTGATACTGCTGCTATGGTAGTAAGGCCTAACTTGATATGCTATCATTGGTGTTATCATTATTATCATTTCTACGATTTTATCATCATCGTTATCTTCGTTGCTATACGACAACTACGACTACTACTATTATGATGAACATCACTACCGTCCTAATTTATTGCCCTTGCTATATTGGGGTCAAAAGGGTCCACAGCCACACCTACTTTTACCAGTGTGCTCCTATCGATTAACAAAAAAAAAATGTGTGTTTGCGTGTGTGTGTGTGTCTGTCTGTCTGTCTGTATCTGTCTGATTGATTGACTGATAAATGAGTTATTCATATTGAAGAGAGATTAATTGCAGTATTAATTGAAAAATTGATTGTGTTTTGAATTGTATTTGTATTGTTTTTTTTTAATAATGTTACACCCAGATTGGATTAATTCATGAATGATTTGAATGAAATCAATGAATATCAACGAAAAACCCCAAACTTTTGTTTGTTTAATTTTTGTTTTCTTAAACTGTTTGGCAGAGATACAACATTACGATACCGAGAAAAGGAGCAATAAATGTGTAGGCCTACTCGGCAACGGCGTAGCCAGGATTCCATCTTAGGGGGGCGGTTAGTCTGCGAGGGAGCGAAGCGACCGAGCCCGAGCGAGCGGAGCGAGCGAGGGGGGGGGGGGGGAGGGTGTGGGAGGGGGGTGTCCCCCCTCCCACGGTAAGAACTTTTTGCATTTGGATGTTGTAAATGGTGCAATTTGATGCATGTTTTTGCGCGTTTTATCGACGTGAAACAGTCCCACTTGTTTATAGTGGCAGTTCATTTTGATGTAGATTATCATTGAACAATTTGCCTATAAAATGGTATATATTTTAGATTCACTTCTTGTATTAATTCTTTTCACTGAATATCATGAACGCAACTGAACCCGAGCGAGCGGAGCGAGCGAGGGGGGAGGGGAGGGTGTGGGAGGGGGTGTCCCCCCTCCCACAGTAAGAACTTTTTGCATTTTGATGTTGCAAATGGTGCAATTTGATGCATGGTTTTGCGCGTTTTATCGACGTGAAACAGTCCCACTTGTTTATGGTAGCAGTTTATTTTGATGTAGATTATTATTGAACAATTTGCCTATAAAATGTTATAATTTAGATTCACTTCTTGTATCAATTCTTTTCACTGAATATTATGAACGTGACTGAACCCGAGCGAGCGGAGCGAGCGAGGGGGGAGGGGAGGGTGTGGGAGGGGGTGTACCCCCTCCCACAGTAAGAACTTTTTGCATTTTGATGTTGCAAATGGTGCAATTTGATGCATGTTTTTGCGCGTTTTATCGACGTGAAACAGTCCCACTTGTTTAAGGTAGCAGTATATTTTAGTGTAGATTATTATTGAACAATTTGCCTATAAAATGGTATAATTTAAATACACTTCTTGCATTAATTCTGTTCACTGAATATCATGAACGTGACTGAACCCGAGCGAGCGGAGCGAGTGAGGGGGGAGGGGAGGGTGTGGGAGGGGGGTGTCCCCCCTCCCACGGTGAGAACTTTTTGCATTTTGATGTTGCAAATGGTGCAATTTGATGCATGTTTTTGCGCGTTTTATCGACGTGAAACAGTCCCACTTGTTTAAGGTAGCAGTATATTTTAGTGTAGATTATCATTGAACAATTTGCCTATAAAATGGTATAATTTAAATACACTTCTTACATTAATTCTGTTCACTGAATATCATGAACGCGACTGAACCCGAGCGAGGGGGAGGGGAGGGTGTGGGAGGGGGGTATCCCCCCTCCCACGGTGAGAACTTTTTGCATTTTGATGTTACAAATGGTGCAATTTGATGCATGTTTTTGCGTGTTTTAACGAGTTGAAACAGTCCCACTTGTTTAAGGTTGCAGTATATTTTAGTGTAGATTATTATTGAACAATTTTCCTATAAAATGGTATAATTTAGATACACTTCTTGTATTAATTCTTTTCACTGAATATCATGAACACGACTAAACCCGAGCGAGCGGAGCGAGCGAGGGGGTAGGGGAGGGTGTGGGAGGGGGTGTCCCCCTCCCGCGGTGAGAACTTTTTGCATTTTGATGTTGCAAATGGTGCAATTTGATGCATGTTTTTGCGTGTTTTAACGAGTTGAAACAGTCCCACTTGTTTAAGGTTGCAGTATATTTTAGTGTAGATTATCATTGAACAATTTGCCTATAAAATGGTATAATTTAAATACACTTCTTACATTAATTCTGTTCACTGAATATCATGAACGCGACTGAACCCGAGCGAGGGGGAGGGGAGGGTGTGGGAGGGGGGTATCCCCCCTCCCACGGTGAGAACTTTTTGCATTTTGATGTTACAAATGGTGCAATTTGATGCATGTTTTTGCGTGTTTTAACGAGTTGAAACAGTCCCACTTGTTTAAGGTTGCAGTATATTTTAGTGTAGATTATTATTGAACAATTTTCCTATAAAATGGTATAATTTAGATACACTTCTTGTATTAATTCTTTTCACTGAATATCATGAACACGACTAAACCCGAGCGAGCGGAGCGAGCGAGGGGGTAGGGGAGGGTGTGGGAGGGGGTGTCCCCCTCCCACGGTGAGAACTTTTTGCATTTTGATGTTGCAAATGGTGCAATTTGATGCATGTTTTTGCGTGTTTTAACGAGTTGAAACAGTCCCACTTGTTTAAGGTTGCAGTATATTTTAGTGTAGATTATTATTGAACAATTTGCCTATGAAATAGTATAATATGAATACACTAGTCTTCTTGTATTAATTCTTACACTGAATATCATGAACGCTGTCTGTTCAGCAATCAAACAGAAAAAGCATGCACACGAGGGTGTAGATAGGGGCATATCCCCTCCGACACGAAGGTGATTTTGCGTTTTCAGACCTGAAATTCCGCGATCTGGTGCAAATTTTTGGTGCGATACTTTTTCATCGAAGTGTTAAAATCACGGAATTTAGCTCTTATTCCGAATGTGCACCATCTGTGCGTATGTATAAAGTCTAGTGAGGTAGAGCTTAGGGGAAGGGGGATTTCCCCTCCCGCTCGCGGAACTTTTGCGTTTTTAGAATTGAAATAAAGCGATCTGGGTATAGCCACAGTCTACTTCTTTGCATGGCGGGGGGCGAGCAGGGAGAAGGCGTGGGCGAGTGTTATCTCCACCCTTCCCTTCCCATGGAGCTTTTATCTTTTTAAGGTTGAAATTGAGATATCTCGTATACGCATATTTGATGGAATCAACATTTGGGAAATCACCAAAAAAAAAAAAAAACCTGATTTGGGGGGGGGGGGGCTGAGGGAGGAAAGGGTCGATTAAAAGGGGAAATTCCCCTTATACATGAGGGAACCTTCAGTTTTCGGAATATAAGTGATACGTCTTGTGCACTCAGAATTATTCAGAATTTTTTTGTAAATCTAAAAAGTGTACTTAGCTAGGGAAAGAGGCACAGAGGGGGAGGGTTTGGGAGGGGGATACCCCCTCCCAAGCACGAGAGATTTTGCATATTTTGAATTGAAATTCAACGATCTGGTGCACACTTTGAGTGAAATGTATGTGCATGCATACAGTATACACGCATTTTTTTTTCCGCCTCTCAAATCCCCGGTCCAAATCTTAGGGGGGGGGGGGGGGGCGACCGCCCCCATCGCCCCCCTGGCTACGCCAGTGCTACTCGGCATATATACCGTCGCATCCACTCTCTTTATGATTCATGAAAAATGCCGGTGTTTATATTGTTATGACGATGATTTTTTTTTTCTGTTGACTTTTAGGCCGACGGTGTGAAGATGCTACAGCTTGTGCAAACCACAAATGCAAACGCAAAAGCAAATGCACTCTACTCGATGGGCGTGCAACGTGCATATGCCGACCCGGTTTCACGGGTAGATTTTGCAAATACGGTGAGAACTACAATGCCTACTTTCTCTCCTTTTCACATAAAAAACCCAACAACAACAACAATTCTTAACCACGAAATATGCTTTGCTGTGGTTCTTTGATACTCCACTTGTGTATCAAATCAATTGCTTATAATTCAGGAGCCAGTTGCCATTTATTCGCATTTCACATTTTCAGATACGTGCTTATCAGCTTCGTTCTCTTCCGCATGTCGATTATGTTCACACGTCATGGAGAATGCGGCACATAAAAGAATAAATGAAGGGGGGTAATTTGTTAAAATTGTGCATGCGTTTGATTTACCCCTTTCTACAGTTCTAAGTGTTTATATTCGGACAAGTAGGACACTGTTTGAGCACGAGCACAGCTGACCTTCCTTTTGTCAAATTTGGAATGTAAACAGATAATCTACTCTTGGACTTTTTTTTTCAGATATGAAATGATAGGCATGGTCACATTGGCATCTTTAAAAATGTGATGATCTCTTGTGTGATAAGAAAAAAATTAAAAATGTGTTTTACCTGGGTTGTTTTGTGATCACGAGTAATTGTTAAATCATATCAGATTTTATATGAACATCATTTTGAGACGAATCATCATCATTGACGAAGTAGCACTATATATTAGGTGTAATTCAGCTCCCAATTTTGTTGTAGTCACGAGTTTTGGCGAGCTTGTTGCTAGTGTCAACTCGCGAGAAACTTTTGAGTCCCTGCTATGGTGAGTATCAATTCTGTGTTGCTTCCTCTTTCTTTTGCTGGAATTAACACTCATCCATTCCCATCGTTGAGAGCAGACATGGACGAGTGTTTGGCAGACAACGGAGGATGCGAGCATTCCTGCAAGAACACAGCCGGGTCGTTCGAGTGCTCCTGTCGTGAGGGATACGCCCTGCAGGATGACGGCAAAACATGCATCGGTGAGCAGGACAAACTAACTAGTCTTTCATTTATTCATTGTTTAGTACATTGTAATTTGTATCAATATATCAATAAACCACGTTGAACTAGCTACGTCCGTTGAACGCTTCATCTTCTCGCACACACATATTTATACACACACACATAAATATATATTCATACATTTATATATTATGCATTTTTATATTACATATTTTACACCCAGAGAGATAAAGAAAGAAAGAGAAAGAGAGAGAAAGAGAGAGGGGGAGAAAGAGAATTATTAACAATCACCATAAAAGTCTTTATGTTTAGAGCCTACTTTTTCATTTTTTCCTGTTTTACTGTGTGTAGAAGACCTGTTCAAATATCTACAAAAATAGTTTTGATAACATTTTTTAAAGGGGAAAAATCCAGTCCAAATATGAATTAGTCTAATAAGAAAGAGTGAAATATAACTAGTTAAACAGTAAAATTTTGATCGAAATCGGATGAAAAATAAGGAAGTTATGACATTTTGAACTTTCGCTATTTTTTTAGGAAACAGTTCTCGAACGGTCAATATGGATATGCAAATGGTTAATTGAGCATGTCATCCCCTCACAACTGCCATATTGTTTGCACATAACATTTTGAAATTTCCAGTTTTTCATTCAAACGCAACTATGCCCGAGGCTCAAATCCTGATACATCTATCGGATCACTATTCTGAATTATCGGATCACTATTCTGAAGTTATTCAACCAGAATAACATCATGTTTCAGACTTCAGTGACAGAAACATTGAATTTTCGTCATTTCTTTTAACACAATCAATGGAAAATTGTGAGGGTATGACATAGTCACCTCACTCATTTTCATTTTCATATCGACTGTAAAAGGACTGTTTTGCAGAAATAAGCAAAACTTCAAAATTTCATAACTTCCTTATTTTTCATCCTATTTCAGTCAAATTTTTACCCTTAAACTCGTAAGATTTTACTCTTTTTATATCAGACGAACTTATTTTTGGACTGGACTTCCCCTTTAATACTTATCTTATATAAACGAAGTCAGATCAACTTCAACTTTCGAGTGGTAGACACGCATTCACATACATTACGCCTGACTGTCTGTGCAGCCGCTTGTCAAATCCAAGCCAAATAGTGGAGGGAAAATGAAACATTTGTGTCTAAAATTGTGTTTTCTTTTCGATTTTGTCAATTAGATACCAGTTTCTGCCGACACCGAGGCACCTTTTATTCGGTGAGTTCTGTGTTTTAATATGTTTACCATGACATTCGACACAGACTGATTTCCCGTAGTCGGGCGTTTCAGTTATAATTTTTTTTACATAGATGATTTTACTTAATTGATTTTTGGTGTTTGTTAACCTGCTTCCTTTCTTGTTCCATTTCGTCAACAAAGTTGTCATTTCGTCGACGAAATGACTGATTTCGTAACGAAATAGGCTGTGCGACACTTGGCGCTCCATACAAGTTGTCCATGGTTTAAACAATTGTACCACCTTCCTGAATTCGGGCCAGAAAGTCCATGCAGAACACTATAGATATGAATTGAGAAAAGCGATTTTGAGTTTATGATTAAATGAACTAAGAAACTAAAATTGGATTATTTCACTATACAGGTCATTCCAGGATTTAGGTCCTGTGGTAGATATTGTTTATTGAGCAGATTCAGTCCGTACAGGAGAAATATGAAAATAATCTGTCTCGTATTTAGGGAAAGAATGAACTTCAGTATTCTTAACGAACATCGATGAAAACACGCCTGGGAGACCACCTGTATTTAACAAATACATAATGATCCATATTGAATTATAATATATTAAAATGATCCAATAAACATAGTTACATGATTTTTCGTAAAGCATATCGTCATTATCATTCTTAAAGCAGTAACCGGAAACACACAACGAACTACTCATAAACTTTTGCTGGTTCCGTTCCGCTTCATAATCTCATTTCGTATCTCTTTACCTGTACGTGTATTTCTTTTGATCATCTTTCCGTGGAAACTAAGAGCCACACCTTAAAGTGGACTTGAAATTTAGCAGCCCAGACTATGCCCTCTTTATACTGGGGAAAGGAAAAAGGAATTTGATGTCATCAATAACGCAGGAAATATTGGAATTGAATACCTAAATGTAAGAACGACCAAGTCCAAATTTGGCTATCATCTTTGGAGACCCTTTACGAAGTCATGCGAATATAGATAATCAGTCAACTGACTTTTTACATTAAAATTTGTATGAATAAAATTCCAATAACTGAAAAAATAAAAACATTAGAAAGTTATTTACACCTACATTTCTATTTTTCTAAGAGTTATTCACTCTTGTGTTTCTTTTTTTTTCCTAAATTTCCTATAATGGACTTGATCCAAATTATACAGTTATCGGTGTGTTTCAAATACCGAACAATTCTAAGGAGGCTACTTCAGTATCAGCGTAGTATTCAAATTTCTCTATACTCTCACATGTTTCTGACCAGAAACATCCTCGCGGACGTAGGCATAAAATCTCGTAATCGATAATTCATACTCTGATCGATCACTCTCAAGTTTCTGATATCTCGTAATGTTACTAAAAATGCAGCTATGAGTACTCTGACATTTTATTTGCAAGGTCGAATAGGCCCATTAGCGTACTCTGCGACCATAATTCAGCGGAATATATATATATATCATACTATATGAAAAGGTATGGCATCATGCTTTATGTATATTTTATTATATTAATTATTTCACAATATATTGTATTATCGTATATATATTATATTTAATTTTATTTAATTTAATTTAATTTTATTTTATTTTATTTTGTTTTGTTTTATTTTATTTCATTTTATTCTATTATATCATATTATATATCATATTGCATTACATTATTATGTCTGTGTATCTGCCGTCTGTGCCTATATTTCGATGTAGAGGGGAGCAGTATGGGATTCTGGTTGCGATTCGTGTGTCTGCCAGAATGGACGGGCTCAGTGTACCCCGAGGGAATGTCCATTCATAAGTTGTTCCCAGGTGAGATCATGAGTGACATTTAGAATTTTATTGTCTTTTTTTTGAAACGAGATTTAGAGCTAAACCTGTTTAGGAAAACATTCCCATCTGCTGCAACCATATGATATGCGAAGTAAAATTATAAGTCTTTCATCGGTTTGTCCACTAAATATTGTAAAGAACCTAATGTTGAATATTTGATTTTAATCATCACAATTCCCTCTCCCTTAGATGTCTTTTTGTCAGTAATGCAATAGAAATATAGATAAAATGTCTGTCAATGGGAGACTTTAAAGTCCTACTACCTTCACCTAAGCTATTACACAATAAATTATTTTTTACCAGTCACTTGAGTGTTATCATTTTGTTTTATCTTTATTGTTTTCCTCCGTTTCTAAGCAGAGGGCTCATTCTCTAACTTTAATGTTAAACATGTATAATTGCGATTACTTATCCTTTTTTAATTCATTTTTATTTCTCATGAATCAAAAGAAATAAAAGTTTTCCATTCTTTGTATGTAGGTAATATGCCAATTGTACAAACTTTGCTTTTTTGATTGCTTAAATCAACATTCCACAGACAGTCTGGAAAGACCGAGATATCGACACGAGACGTCAAAATAAAGTACTCGTTTGGCTCACAAAAATGCGAAATTACTGCAGAATATTTGCTATTAAATCTTATCCTTCTACAATTCTTGCCATAAATATCTCCAGTGGCCCCCCCCCCCCTTGCATGGAGATTTGTTCCGCAAGTTGGCTGTGTACACAGATGTAACTTATGATTTTAATTTTACAATTTTCCCCTCCTAATATAGGAAGAGACGGAAATAAGGCTTCCGGGTGCTTGTTGCACATCATGTCTGCCAGGTAATAAAACAAAATCAGAAGAAAAACAAATGGAACAATATTATTTATGGTATGGAGGAGACGAAATTATGGGCTCTATAATCTTAACAAAGACTTTTATCCGGATCTAGAACACGCCATCAAATAGTTACATGCTTTAATTGAAGGATTGTCAAAAAATGTGAAAGAACACATAAAACTCCTGCAAGCCTTCCGTAAGACAAAACAGCACTATAACCTAAATCGCAGTGACTACTAGTTATACCTGTGATTACATGATAATTTACAGATATTCTGCGGATCCGGAGTGATGGTGTGGTTTTGTTGAATTAATCACGAGACTGCTTAATACAACGTTAAAGCAGTTTTCTTTGTGTATATAATGTGTGTGTGGGTGTGTGTGTGTTTATATGTGTGTATATGTGTGTTTGGTGATGACAACCAAGCCTTTATTTATTTTCATGTCCCCTCATTTAGAACTGAACACGTGCTCGGTGGATAGTCGGGGCCTATTCATCACTTTCGACGGGTATTCGTTCAGAAAGATGGGAAACTGTCGCTACATTCTCACTCAGGACTGCAGCGGCGTGGCTAACTTCGAAGTGCACGTCGAGCACCGTCAAGACAGTCACGACGTCGCGACTTATCAACCGGTCGTCTACATCTATATCGATTGCGTAGAAGTCAAAATAGATGCAGATGGTACTGTGTACGTCTTTGGCGAGCTAGTGACCCTGCCGTATCTTCACGACAGTCCACACTCTGTACAGATAAACTCAAGAGGACCTTCGGACATTTTAGTTGCAACGAACAAAGGAATGTTCGTCGAGTGGTCTTCTGAGAGGGGGGTTATCGTACATCTTTCGTCGCAGCACAGTTCGAAGGCGTGCGGTTTGTGCGGGAATATGAACGGCAATCCCGAGGACGACACGCTGACCAGGCAGCTGATCACTAGCCAAACGACGAGGGAGCTTCTCCACAGCTGGAAAATCGGTGGCTACAAGTAAGTAATTTCACCTCCCCCTTCCTACCGTCAATTAAGGCTCCTATCGACAACCGAGAAACAAGCTTCTCATTAGTCATGCGTAATGAGTAAAAGAGCAAACTTAGCTTCTTATATTTTCGTCATTTTACCATTACTATGAGTAAAAAAAACAAAGAAGAAAGGGATGGCGATAATGGAAAATGGTGAGAAATAACAGGAGAGAAAGAAATAGAAAGCACCGATGTCATTTCTTTGCTTTACTTGATATGAAAGAGATGAACTCCACCGTCTGACGTGATTACACCTGGAACACTTCTGGTCAATGCTTCTTTCAACAGGTACTGCAGGCCGGTGGAAAATCGACCTCAACAAAACGCTCTGAAATTTGGACGCATCACAGCGGAAGCATGCGGGCTCATGAACTACCTAGATTTCCGCCGGGCGAGAGAGAAGTGCTGGGTGTTTCGGCACGAGCGATTTGCAGTGTGCCACGAGCGAGTCGATCCCACGCCATACTTGGCACTGTGCATCGAGGATGCGTGTACGTGTGGAGTGACGGAGCCGTGTCACTGCGAGGCCATCTCCGCGTACGCCAACGAATGCGAGCGCAACGGCGTGATAATCGAAGACTGGAGCCTCATGACGTCATGCCGTAAGTAACCCGTGAACGTCAACTGGTTGGCTTGGTTTCATTTCTGTATTTTTTTTTCTTGCCAGGCTCAGCAACAAATAGATATCAACGGATGCAAAGTTTGCAAAGAAAGCAGAAAATAATTTGTGCTGTAGTAGTAGTAGTAGTAGTAGTAGTAGTATATAGTAGAAGTCGTCGTAGTAGTAGTAATAGGAGTAGTAGAAGTAGTAGTAGTAGTAGTAGGAGTAGTAGTAGTAGTAGTAGTAGTAGTAATAATAATAATAACAATAATGATAATAATAATAATACTAATAATGACAATGATAACGATAATACACACTTCTTTGTGTATAGCGCATTTCCAATCAAACATAAACCGCGATTTACACGGTAAAAATCGTCTCAATGGCGAGATCAAAAAGAATATCGAAACACGTGAAAATTGTGGTCGTACATGAACAGATACTGCGGATCCGAGGACGTCGAGAATCATTCTTATTGGTTATTGATATGTGTGTGTGCGTGTTTTAATTGTGGTTTGTTTTGTAGACGTGACCTGTCCGCCGACCATGATTTATGATGACTACGGTCCACCATGTCGACCGACCTGTGGGGACCCACAGGGAACGAGCTGTCCGTTCTCCAGCAGTCAGTACGTCGCGGGTTGCCAATGTCCGGCTGGGAGAGTTCTGAACAATTGTCAATGTATCACCATGGACGAGTGCCCGGAACTGAACGGAGAGTGAACGATCGTGTTCCGAATCGACTTCCTATTCTCAGAACATTCTTCTTCAAACTCCCGATATACGACAAACTTGACTCGAGAAAAGTAATATTCACCTCACCATCCTCCTTCGCCCACACACCACCCCCTTCCTATACGAAAGAACTATCCTTAACCGTTGACAAACCACATCAGTTGTAAATGATAACTTGAAGCCGCTTGGGATTTCTATAGCAGCAAAAATATGAACTTCACTGAACATTATGTAGGACCTACAGAAGAGGCCATCCCATTTGGTAACAATCTCAAGAATCAGGTATGAGAGTGTCATTAGACTCCCTAACTCACTTAGAGGGAGGGAGCCCCACTTAATCAAAACCTGAGGAACTTCTTCACAGGAATGCCAAACGCGCATCAAATCCAAACACCTGTATGGAAGAAGACGTGAGCATGATATTATTATGACCTATGTGGCGGTGCTTCCTCTGAATTGGAAAGCACTGTTATCCCTTACGACTAATAATAATTGGAAGAATCTGATCTTATATTCATTCAATATTTTGATCCATCTATAGTAAGTTCAAGGTTGTCACTGAAAGAAAATAAATAAGCCAATAGACTTCCGAAGTGGTGATTTTACAGTCCTTGGTTTCATAGCTTGGGTTGGAACCAGGTGAGGGCATAGTCACTCGGGCCAGGTGAGGTTGTTTAGAACCAGTTTCCATGGCGATGAATGGCTATGACATCACACTTTGGTGCTCTATACACACAGTCATGTAAACTATTATAATAACAATCTTGAGAGCTAAGTTTGAGAGATAAGTTCTAGCCCTGTTATATAGAAGACGTACTGCTTACCACCTTCTACTATATTGCAATGAATGATCGAGTTGAGTTGCTGTTTCTGAAATGGGCAGCAGTCACAGTCGTAACAAGTAAATAAAATTTTGGTCAAGTCAACTCAATACTTGTATCATAACTCATTCATTTCTAAGTTATGAAGGTAAATTCTGTATTTGTTATCATCCTCTGTCTAATGATCTGAAGCAAAATTATGCCTGGTTTCTTTTAAACCTACGCGTAATTTTGAAAACAAACATATCATTGCTTAGAACAATGTCCATTTTGTAAAGGCGACTTGGAAACACTGATGGATCATGTTTATTAGAGATTCCTAGCGGAGTATAATAATACAAGATTCGAGTTGAAACATGCCGTAATATCATAAGTGATTTTGTAATACTTTTGGAAGAATGTATGTCCTTATTTATAAATATAATATGTATATATCATGTGCATGAATGATGTTCAACATTATATGACATAAACATTTATGAGGAATTGTTCAAATACTGGAAACGGTTCAGAGGGGGACAGACCTCTAAAATGGTTTCCTCTATGATAGGGAAAATATCCCTGAATTATGGCAATAACCCAATATTTTAGCTTTGCTTGCTGTTTTCGATTAACATCACACACAATCATTCAAAAGAGTGGAATCATCGCGGAACTTAAAAAGCCAAGTGCAATGTACCCTCGTAGTCTCTTGTTCATAGAAGGCTTACATATGTACAAAAACTTCCATTGACTTGTCTTGCGTACCAGAAAGAAATGCGATCGTCTGCCCATTGAACTTTATTTCTCTTTGTTTTCATTAGGGTGGGATTTCACGGAGCACGCGAACGATTTGCGAAGGACGCGAATGACAAAATCCAACATTCGGAAAAGTTTTTTTCCGAATGTTTTCCGACAATGAAGCCGAAAACTATTCTTGCGCAATTTGTGCGAAGTTTCCACGACGTATGTGCGAATGTCGTGTGTATCATTGCTAAAGTACAGCATGTTACGTACACGAAGAACACGCGACGGAAATGCGAACAACGAAACATTTTCAATAATCATGGGAGAAAATGTACCCAAGGAGAGGTGGAAGCTGTCTTGAGTTGATTTTTTTTCTTTCCTCTATTTCTCCTTTCTTTTTCTCTCATTTTTCTATTGTGTGCTTGCCTACATTTTTTTTTTCCTAGGACGTATCTCCTCCACTAGTAAAGCATATGATTTTTTTTGCAGTTCCTCCAACACATAATCTCTATACTTCAAATGACATTTTACATACTTTAGATTAATTTTAACTGTATTCTGTGATTTGTTTTGTATATCAAACACTTCTTTCTCTTTGCTAGTCTTTAATTTCTTTTGTTACTATAGTTGTTAATAATTGTTTGATGTTTAGGTGTATGCTACGATTTTTATTTGTAGAAAACGTACATTTGGTCAATTAAGGTCATACATCCCCCAAACGTGCGCTAAACGTTCGCGAGAATGTCTCAAAAGGTACGCGAACAGTTTGCGATTACGTCGTAAAATGATCGGAAAAACTTCGCAGATTTCGCGTAACATACGCGAGACATTCTCCAAAGTTTCGGAGTCTGTTTGGGGTTTCACGAACATTTTGCGAACATCGCGCGTGTCTTGCGAAGGTCTTGCGCATATGACGAGGCTTTAAAGACACTTTCGAGAACAATTCACGAGCAAATCACGACCAAGTGTGCGGAAAAGGTTCGCAGAAAATTTCAAACTTTTTTGAAATTCTCGCCGAAGTAAAAACGACATTCGCGAACAATTGACGACGCTTCCGAACCCTCACGTTCGTTTGGCGATCTTTTGCAGACCAAAATGCGAATGCTGGATTTTGCCATTCGCGTCCTTCGCAAATCGTTCGCGTGCTCCGTGAAATCCCACCCTTAGGCAGTGATGAATCGGGGTTGGGCGCACCGGGGGCGCGTCTCCTTTAAGTTTGTTTTCTTTAAAAAAAAATATGAAAAGATAAGATAAAGAACATCCCCTTTAATTTTGTATGCATGAAATCGCATGTAAGCTGATTAAACCCGGAAGTGACACCAGAAATATACCCCCCCCCCTTTACGGAATTCCTGGACCCGCCCCTGCATTATGTGATGACTAGTGCAATTCTGCTGTTTGCAATACAAGTACATAATCCTATTTATTATGTCAACAAAGGTGTTGAGGTGAAAGTAACTTTATTGTTTCTGATGATTGCTTGCTATTAAAATGATGATCGCTTAGGGCAGTTGTGAAGGTTGTTTACTTTTGTGAGTTTGTCCAAGGGGACTTCAATATACAAGCTAAGCTTTTTTACAGTCTATCCATTTCCAACATCCTACTAGTATATGATTACCAGCTGTTCGATGTAGCGTTAAATAATTCTAAATGACTCTTTTTTTAGTTTATAATTTTCTCATGTTACGATTAACGAGCTCATGTAAATATTTGGAAGAAAAAAAATATGTTCAGACAATATTACGTTGTACTTATGATTGTGTACATTTCTTTTCTTTTTCAATGAAGAGATGAATAAAATGAAATGAAGCTATGTACAAACTTTCAGTAAGTGTGTTATCATTGTTATGGGCTTCCGTTCGCTTTTTCATACTATCATGAACAGAAAGGGAATATAGGAATAAGAAACATAATATATGCAGGTTAATGGGCATTGTCTATCAATATGCAGAACAACTTTGCCATCAGATCACCAGCATGATACTCTGTAGATATTAAAAGATAGACTTGTCGTTCTGACCCGAATGAACTGAGTGAATGATAAAAGCCAGCAGCTCACATTCAAAAGCAACCCAATCCACTCCATGTTTAATTCGAATTAAAGGGTATGGATACCAACTGTAACTGATCAGGGAAGAATGACTTTTCCATTCTTTGTGGTAGTCATGTAAGAGTTCGTTATATATATTATATACGTATATATATATATATATATATATATACACTGGAAATATATAAAGTCTTGATAAAGGGCAGGGCCCGAAAGCTTGAGAATAAAAATCAAACTGTGAGGATTCAAGCTGCGTCTATCGTCTCATCCCTCCTCTCACCTATGTAATATTGAATATATATATATATATATATATATATATATATATATAATATATATATATATATAAAAAACTTAGAGTGAGCGTTCAGCCCATGAACAGCTCCTCACATCTGCTCCCATATTTTGTTCTAATTTCTTGCTGTATCATCTTGGCCATAGCTTCAAAACTACACCAATGTTCGTGGTAAGGCATCTGGATCACGCTAGACTCTTGATGCAATTTCTAAGGATGTACCTGTCATGTCTGTGGACTTCATATTTTTGGCCATACCATGAGTCTACTTGGGTCAAGCACAGCCATGTTACAGCTTCTTCATGGGCATACCCATTGCTGATTACTCAAGCCTGAATGAACTAGCTTGGAATCCTATTGTGACCATCCACTGAAGCAGTTACAAAAGTACTGAGACAATGGAGTCAATCAAGTATTCAACCCTTGTTCTGCTCCTTGGCATGCACCTGCTGAATGGGTGTACTTCAGAATGCTGGTCTCAACTGAGACAATCCCAGTACACTCTTACACCAGTGAAGTGGACACATTCTCAGGCAGTGGAACTTACAAGTAAACTCTGTGGCGGTCAGATTCACTACTACCCCAAGTCTGATGCTTGTTTTCGAATCTCCATTCTTCGTGATGGCGACATCAATCCTAACCCTGGGCCTGTTGAGGAATTGTGCAGAGGTCAAGGCACGCAAACTAAAGACATCAGAGAGCATGTTACGCATACTTATCCCAGGCAGAAGCTGTATGATATCGGCCTCAAAGAGACATGTCATCAATGGCTTCCCCCTACATTATGGAGAACTCTCACTTCTCTTGGAATCTCGTACAAAAAGAAAACGAGACGGGGGAAAAAGCGGAAAGCAGCAACACCCATTACTCAATCTTCTGTCATACATGTAGCGTCCGAAGAGAGCAGCATTTCAACTGTACAATCTAGTATGCCTCTACCATATTTGCCATGCTGCCACAAGGTAAGACCACCCCCAGCATCCATGATGCCCTCAACTTGCACGTCAGCCCAAAAGCCCTGTCACTTTGGCTTGTGGAATGCACGGTCGCTGAACAACAAAGTGGACATGTTCTGTGATGTGGTGATGGAGAGAAAACTTGATATTATTGTCATCACAGAAACATGGATGTCAGGGGATCATCGAGATGACCACACCATTGCAGGAATACTAAATGCACTACCCGATTATAGGCTGCACCATGTGCCAAGACAAACCAGGAAAGGAGGTGGCCTTGGTATTTGCCTCCGTAAGTCCTTCAAAGTTGTTTTCAACAAATCCAAAGTATTCGAGTCTTTTGAAATTATGGATTTGACATTTACCTGTTCGTTAAAGTGTTCATCTGTGCGTCTGGTAGTGATTTATAGGCCGCAAATGACAGCAAACAGATGCTCCACAATTACTAACTTTTTTCATGAGTTTTCAACACTCCTTGAAGAGCTGGCTACTTACCCTGGTCACGTTATGGTGTGTGGGGATTTTAACATTCATGTTGATGACGTCACAAGTCGCAGCACTATACTTCTTGATGATCTTGCTACGTCATTCAACCTCAACCAACTTGTTAGATCTCCAACCCATGATGCAGGCCATACATTGGATCTGATCCTGATACGTGCTTTGGATGATTTTGTTGTGGATGACAGTGTCACCGTCTCTAATCCCTTGCCTTCAGATCATGCTTTGGTTGAATGTAAGCTGAACATATCCAGGCCTCCGGCAGGGAAGATTGTCATAAAGACGCGTAAGCTTCGTGACATAGATTTGGAGGCATTTCGCTGCGACATTACAAAATCTGCACTGTTTCTTGCTCCATCCTCTGATCTAGCCGAATTAGTATAACAGTATGATGATGTCCTTAGTGATATGCTGAACAAGCATTCACCTGAGATAATACAAACAATCACTGCTCGTCCACATGCTCCTTGGTATCATGATTCTCTCCGTGCAGCAAAGAAGGAACTTCGGAGCTGGGAACGGCTAAGAAATTCTCAGAATCTCGAAGTGTACAAACAAGTTTTTCGAGATCAGCGAGCTAGATACAAGGCTTTGTTGAACAAGAGAAGACGTGAATATCACAAGAAATCCTTCGAGGATTGCAACACTCGGCAAATGTTTCAAAAGTTCAGCAAACTTTCCTCGTCATCGTCCGACAAGGTTCTTCCATCCAAGTATGGTGGTGATTTACTTCACTTGGCTAACCAGTTTGTGCAATTCTTCTCTGAGAAAATTCAAAACATAAAGAATGAATTGGCAAAAGTGTCAAACAACCAGTCATCACTTTCATTTCCTTGTACATCACCACGTCCAAATAGCATCCATGCGACAGCATACGGACCAACCTTTGCAGAATTTCAACCCGTCACCGAGACAGCGGTAAGGAAACTGGTGTTGGCTTCACCATCTTCATCTTGCAACCAGGATCCAATACCCACATGGCTGTTGAAGAAATGTGTTAATGAGCTGACTCCAGTACTCACACGCATTATCAACCTTTCTCTGATGAGCGGCTGTTTTCCAGATTCCTTCAAGCATGCACAAGTTGATCCTCTTATTAAGAAACCAGGTTTAGATTCAGAAGTATTGGGAAATTACAGACCAATAGCAAAGCTTAAATTTGTTGCAAAGTTGGTAGAGCGAGCATGTGCCAATCAGATACATGCATATCTGGAATCAAATGAAATGTATGGAAGAGCACAATCAGCATACAGGAGAAATCACAGTGTTGAGACAGCTATGATACGTGTTTTTAATGACCTACTTGTACTTCTTGCAGCAGACAGGGGCCAGGAGACACTGTTGGTGATGCTAGACTACTCGTCTGCATTTGACACTATTGACCATAACATCATGCTCCGCCGTCTGTCATCGACTTATGGAATTGTTGGTACTGCATTTGATTGGTTTCAGTCTTATTTTAGCAACCGAACGCAGAGTGTCTCAATCAATGGTACTGCATCTGCCCCTTATGTTCTCAAACAAGGGGTTCCTCAGGGTTCTGTCTTAGGACCACCGTGTTTCATAATGTACACAGCTCCCTTAGAGGATGTAATTGACAAGTGTGGCATAAGTAAAATTACATATGCTGATGATACTCAGATTTATCTTTCATTGCCAAAAAGCACTAATTCGAATGTAGCAGTTGGTCAGATTTAATCATGCTTAGGTAAAATTCAAGATTGGTCTTTGCAAAATGGTTTGAAATTGAATCTTGAGAAAACTGAAGTTGTGCATGTAAGATCTCGTAACAAGTCCTCAACAACTTTGTCCGTTAATGTTTGCGATACTCCTGTGCTGCCAATTTCTAAGGCACGTGACCTTGGTGTCATTATCCAAGATGATCTTAGTATGAAAACTCACATCAATAACATATGCAAATCTGCAGCCATAGGTCTACACAGGATTGGAAAATTGAGACACGTTCTCGGTAAAGCAACTACAGAAAAACTGGTTCATGCGTTTATTTTTAGTCATTTGGATAATAATAATGGTTTGCTCATTGGAGTTCCAGACTCTCACCTGAAAGGACTCCAACGGATACAAAATTCAGCCGCAAGGCTTGTAACACGCAAAAGGAAATTTGATCATATAACTCCCATTCTTCGTAGTCTTCATTGGTTGCCCATTAGAGCTCGTATCAGGTTTAAGATTAAGATTTTGACCCTTGTATTCAAATATTTTCATGGAAATGCCCCTGCATATCTCAGTGAACTCATCAAGCCATATCATCCTGGTCGTAATCTGCGCTCAAAATCAAAAAATCTCCTCTCTGAAATAAGTGTCAAATCTAAGACATAAATGGTGATAGGTCTTTTGGAAAAATGGCACCCTCATTATGGAATAATCTCCCTCTCAGTGTTAGATGCATTACAGATTTTGATAAATTCAAATCTGTGTTAAAAACTCACCTTTTTGACAATTGTTGATTACATGTTTGAATAGAGAAATATGTGATAGATTTTGTTTCATTATTTTGTACACGCATAGAGACTATCTTATGGTATTATGCGTTTCTAAGAACTGACTATTATTATTATTATTATCATTACATATATATATATATATATATATATATATATATATTCGTACCAACAGGCATGATGGTTTTTAAATCCACTGGATGTGATGTAATGATTATTCATGTGATCTTTATAAATGCTGCGTGCCAACACATCCGCCTGACAGCAAAAATGGTATTCATTGGTATTTGGCATTATCAATGGAAAGAGATTGTTAATCATGCGATGCAAAATAATGAAATGGACGCTTTCCGTAGTGTTATTTGACGGATCATTCTGGTCATCTGGTCTACGCAAGTTCATTCTTTGTTTGAACTCAAAAGGGCAAGTTGACGGTGTCATGCTCTCACAATTTCTTATTCATTTCATATACAGAAATGAAAAAAAAATCTTATATTCCACCTGTATAAATATAAAACTTGCCTTAAAATCACCTAAAATAAAAAAGAACAGATGTTAATTCTGTTGTATCTTGGTATGAGAACATGCCTTAATTTGTATTAGCTAAAAGCAATAAATTTTAGATATAACATACATAAAAAAATTGTGAGGGTATGACATCATCAACATGTAAATATTCATGAGGACTAGTCAAGAAATATTTTCCTCTTCTTCCATGCAGTTCGTCTCTTGAGGTGTACCTCAAGGCAGTTTACTTAGGCCACTCCTATTCCTTATTTACATCAACGATGGTCAAATGTCCTCAAATATATTACAGTTTATACTCTTTGCTGATGATTCGAACATGATTATAGTTATACTCTCACTCTAACCCTTTTGAACTCGTTACTAATCTAAACAATGAACTTATTCGTGATATCGACTGGATGAAAGCTAACAAGTTATTCCTTAATTTGAAAAAGACTTCATGGTTTTCAGTAAACCTTAACTGATCTGCCCAATCCAATACTTATTAGATGATATTCCTATTAAATGAAAGTTGCTTCCTCTAAATTTCTCGGTGTTTTTTAAGACAATAAACTTTTCTGGAATGTTCATACTGATACCATTTATAAAGCGATTTCTCGTAACATAGCTAAACTCAAATGTGTTTTGCCAACAGCAAATTTATTAATGATTTTTTTTTATATTTCTCATTATCTCAACTGTGTTATTTGAGCTTGTGGAAATGCTTTATCAGGATTTCTTAACAGGATTTTATTACTACAGAATTAAAACGGTTCTTAGAGTAATCAATCATAAACATGTCCGTTTATGCACACACTCATTTTGTTTATTCAGACTAAAATCCTTAAAATCACTGATATATACCAATTCAATTCAATTCAATTCAATTCAATTCATTTCTTTTCTTCTTTTCAGCAAAACAACAGAATAAATCAGGAATTATAACAAAGACATGCATTCAACTTTACACTATAGACATGATAGATAATGGTTATCTTGGTCAGATGCAACATGGTCAATTCATGTACAAATTTCATGACAATTTTCTCCCATCAGTATCTAATAATTTTCAATCTTTACTTTTAATAACAGAATAGATAAGTATCCCCACAATACACTCTCCCTGCATCCATTTTTTCTCCGAATACTTTTGTTTACCTTGGACCCAAAATGTGGAACTCCCTTCCAGCTGAAATGAAAAATTCAATTAGTACTGTCACGTTCGAATTCAAGTGATATTTTTTTTTATTCAGTCATTACTGAAAAATTGAATACAATGGACAACCTAGCTTTCAAGTCAAGTGATATTCTTCATTTTTTTTTCAATATGGGGATCTTATTTTAATAGATAAGCTGTATACTGACATGCTTAATCCACATCAGCTTCCTCGTCTCATGACCTTTTTTCCTGTGTTGGTTATTTGCTGGGGTTAGCATGGATTTTCTGTGTCTGTGTCCGTGTCTCGTGTGTTTGTTTGATTGAATGTGTGTGTGTGTATGTCTGTGTATGTGTGCGTGTGTGTGTGTGTGTGGGTATGTGTCATTTTGTCCCATTGGTTTACTTGTACCTCTTCCTCTTATCTCTTCTGATTCGGAACGACATTTATTTGGAAATACATGTTTACGCAAGTATGCTATAAGGATTTTTTTCTTTCTGTTTACTCAGGGAGCTTGTACAAGCTCTGTTTTTTTTTTTCCAAGTTGCCTCCATATGCCTTACTAGCTAGTGCTATTTTCAACTCATAGTGATTTCATGAAGATCCAAACATTTATGTAAATTAAGTTTGTGCTTGTAGGTGCAGCCGTATATGTATTACGCTTTTGTTATACTTTTGTTTGTATTTGTATTTGATTCATGACATTCCACCTTCTTGTACAAATCGTTAATGCTACTTTGCAATAATTTTATATCATTTGGATATGGAAATAAATGATTCGTAAATGAATTGATATGAAAATGTGATTTGGAAGGGGACGGGAATTGTGATATGGGATTTTGGATAACTTTCCTTTTTCTTTTCAACTACGGCCACGATATAGCCACATCTATCAAAGCCTTTTGCGTTTAATATGCCTAAACCAAAGAGATTATAGGTGTAATCTTTTTGGTCTAAACCCCATATAAAATGTGCAAGCTCTACAATGTCTACTTCGATGATGTTCATTACAGTTATATGGGGGAGAGAGTAGGGGGGGGGGGAGATAACCGGCCAGAAAAAAAAAACACACAAACTTAGTTTATTGTTGCTTATAAGATTTCAAAGGTTATAACATAGTTACTCCCCTGTATGAGGTCATTCGTAAGATCACGGAAGGAGCTGCCCTTCAATATCAGGAATCTTCTCATCACTCAAATCAAAGACACTATGATTATATATACAAGCGTTATATGCATGTAACACTTCCTTCTCAGGCGTCGGGAACACCATGTCAAAAATACATTCAAATTTCAGGCAACTTGATATGTTAGGCACAAGTCGCAATGCCAGAAATGCTTATTCTTCATAAAAAGATTACAAACTCATTCTCCTGGCTTCTTGGAATCAATTCGTATATTTCCCCAGAAGCAAACAGACTCTTTGAGTAATACAGTGTACCACCTTTCTGAAAAAAAAAAACAAGTAAATATTTCTGATGTAAGTACTCTCATTGCTATTAAGATAAAGTATTCTAATGCTACAATTCAGCATCCTCAACAGAAAAAAAAAATCAGCTAATGAATCTTAAATTATCAATAGCTTACATGGATTTCAATTTACCATCATGGAATCGGCTTCTCATACTGAGTGTTATCTGTTATAAACAGTAATTAGTTTTGTGTATATGAATACATTGCTTAACATTACCAAAATTATTAAAACAGGCCTGAGATAGGCGTCCGGGATAAACAACACAATGAGGAGTTGGCAGGAGGAAGGTTTGAAGTGGGCTCGGATTTCCTTGGGTTAAAATGTGGTTGATGCTCGAGGTCATACAGACGTGTAAACAAATGTAACATTCTTCTCTTTTTTAAGGAAGGAAATCCAGAGATGACGTACGAACAACTGTAATTCCTGCCTATATTCGGCATCGGTGTTTGTTGAAAGGGTACTGATCGTCACTCTGGCTCTACCCGAATCGACCGAGGTCATCTTCTCTTCCTTCTAACGGGACATATAGTTTGCTCACTAACGCAAACACGTACAACTGACGTACCTTGAATATTTGTTGAATCAGCTATTAGCTTGGCGCACCAAGATTTACAAGGACGTGAAAAAAAAGCTATAGAAGCTGTAGGAATTTTCCACGGGTAAAGCAATGTGTAGAGTATAAATGTACATTTGCCCCACGTTTCCCACGCATATAACGCAATAGTGATTTTATCATTTCTAGATGAAATGTGTTAGCTGATACCACTTCAAGTCAGCAACAGTCAACACTCAATAGATAGCTTAGGATAGCAATCGGGTTAACACAATGACGAAGAAGGGAGTCTCGCTGTTCGTGCTGTACTACTTCTATCAGCTGCTGGTGCCTTTGTGTGGCGGTCAGAGAACGGCATCCAGCGGTAGTACACTGTCCGCCAGAGCGGATGAATTCAGGAGACAGATCGAGACCACGTTCGGCGGCCGGGATTCCCAAGTCGACCTTGTGTTTTTGCTTGGTATTACCTCCGGCACGAGCCCGGAGGACTACGATCGTGCAAGCGAGTTCTTCCACCTGATCTCGCTAAACGCCACTCGTACTTCTCTCATTTCGTACTCGCATTGCAACAACATCAAAACTTACATAGATTACACTTCAGAGGGCAGAGGGAACAAGTGTAGGCCTACTATTGACGAAAGTCTGAACGGGACAGAGTACGAGCCGGGGAGCACTTGCTCCGGCGAAGCCCTTGAAACTGCAAGTACAGTTTTACGGACTGGACAGTCAAATGCTCAGAGGTAGGTACTGTAGCGTCAACGTTTTTTCAGTGAACATTACTTTATTTTCACCTTTTTTTCTTACAATACAGACAGATTGAGCACATACAATAGGCCTGTAAGGTTGGGACATAAAGGGTGACAGATAATAAATGATAATAAAGTTGCAAGCAGGTAACAAGCAACAACTGTTACTAGTAATCTAACAACGCTATGTAAGGTTATGATATCAGTGGCATCATTGAAGATGCTACTCTGGGATAAAGATGAGCATTACCATCGTATCATAATTATCATACATCCGTATTCTAAAACACTGCAATGTCAACTGTCGAGGGGGCTAATTTTGATTTTAGCAATGAAAACAAGATGAAGGTCTTTCGCATTTCAATATGAAATAATGATAAGTGTCTGAGTCACAAGGGAAAACTTACTGATTTTACTGGGAGGAATTGCACTGAAAAGCTAATGGCTTGTGTATAAGAGTTCCCGTTGAAACAGTTATTCATATGCCGTGGTGATGTGATCACAGTCGTGATGACCAGTCTGCATCAATTTAAACAATGCCTTTTGCAGTCAAGTTGAGAGTTTGCGTGTTTGTGAATATGTGTATGTAGAACCAAGCAGGCTAGAGGGGTGAGTGTATTTTGGGCTAGGAACAGAAACGGAGAAGCGGAGGTTTAAGGTATGGCATTATCTAAAATCAGTTTGTTTTAATTAAAACAAAAACGCACCGCTTATAGTTAATGTAAGGGAGTTTGATAGCACTGTAGACGTCTGATGAGTACCGTAATTAGTTGTCTTCGTAATCTGTTTTGTGAATCAAGTGTGTGTGTATTATATGTGTGTGTGTGTTTGTGTGTGTATCTACGTGTGTGTGTGTTTGTTTGTTTTGTTTGTTTGTTTGTAGGCACTATATGCGTGTGTGTGCTGGTCCGTTACTAAATTTTCGGGGGGGGGGGGGGGAGGTTAAACTTTGAAAGAGTGGATCTCTCCGAAGGAGTGAAGTGGGTAGGTACGTGTTAGAGGGGCATATTTTTTTTTACGTAAAGTCAATTGGTTTTCACCTTGAATGGTTTGGTTTCACACATGCAGGCCTATCAGTGAGAAGTATATTTTTTTTCTTTTTATTTATTTTTGTTTTTGTTCAAATGGACCGTTGTGGATCACATAACCTCCCCCCCCCCCGTTTCGAGCCGTTTGTGTGTGTCTGTGTGTGTGTCTGTGTGTCTGTGTGTGTATGTGTGTGTGTGTGTGTGTGTTTTACTTTTGAACTTTTTCGACAGTCTAAAGTGTGACTTCAGTTTATTCATGTTTATGTTACGTGGTTAGGTCATCAGTAAATACTCAGACTGACCAATCCTATACTTTAACAGAGTCATAGTTCTGCTGACCAACGGTGTGTCCACGGTGGGCAAGCGACCCGGTCCCATTGCCGAAGACCTCAAGGGTGAAGGCGTTGTCATTTTTCTCCATTGGGCTGACCACGTCTGCCAATCATGACGAGCTGCGGAGCATCGCTACATCCGAGGACCACGTGTTTGGATAAACGAGCTCGGGGACATCTCTACGCTCGGTTCTGCGCAGAGGCAAGGTGCGCGTGCCTGTTTCATCTTGGTTACTTTGCTTTGCTGCTTCCTCGTTCAATACTTTCACATTTTCTCCATGATGGGTTCAAACGTAACTGAGAGTTTCGTGATTTTTTTTTGCCCAACACTCTCCATGACGCCTATGATAATTTGCTTGAATGATCAATACAGGAGAGATGACACTTGTTGTAGTGGAACACGTACCACTTCTATGGTCATGTTGACTTAAGTTGTTAAGAATACAAGTTGCGAAAACCGAAGAGGTATGTTTCATAAAATCAAGCATGATGTTATTAAATATATCGAAATCTGTATTATCACATATCATTTTCATGAAACAGTGTTATCGTACTTAGTCATGAAGTTATTGATATCGATGTAGGGTCTTCCTGTCTAACACTAATACTGAAACTGTAATGTAGACGTAGGAAAAAACGGGTAACAAAGGATTTGCAACAAAGCACTTAAACATGGTGATGACACTAGCGCCTCACAAACTTCTGACTGCCTTGGGCAAAAAAATAAGAAGCAAAATCATCTTAACTTCCTTGTTCAAGGACAAACGATAAAGGAATGGATTATGTGTTTTGCAACCAAATTATTGTTGAGTTGTACTTCGAACTGACCGAAATCCAGTTTACAGGGGAAGGGGTTGCAGTTTTGATCCAAAACAAAACATTTTGATAATCTTTCTTTTAACTTTTTATTTCATTCATATGAATCATGAAGAACAGTGTGCCTTTTTCACTATGAGTGACGAAAGGAATCCACTTCAATCATTACAGTTTAGGTATACTCTGACGTGTGCAGTCTATGTGTAAAAATGGTTTGAGACTTGTTGCTTGTCGATAAAAATTTCTGCTTTATTCACACGAACCCTCCAGGGAGAGTTTTGGTTTGTTTTGTTTTGTTTTATTTTATTCTAATATATATATATATAAATATATTATATGATTCTTTTGTTTTTTGTTTTTTGTTGTTGTTTTTTTTTTTTTTGGGGGGGGGGGGAAAGTAAAAGACTAAAAGTAGCCCCGTCCCACCCCACCCCAACCCTTACCCCCCATACTCTCAACGGCTCCCCCCTCCTCTTTATAGAACCCTACCTTTGTGATTAGCCGAGGACTGAAATCAATACTCTTTAGCCCAACAGTTTTTCGTGATAATTATTATTGATGAAACTTCGAAATGTTTATATCTAAATACATGTATCTCATTTACTGCCGAAGGTTAAATGTTGGAGATTTGAAAGGTGTGTGGATATGATATCTACACATGTCCTGGCTGCAAGAAAAATCCTTCTGAATCACGGATTTCCATGACAATGTTTTTGTTTTTTGTGTATTTGGGTTTTTTCTCCAAAAGTTGGTAATGATTATAACAACGCCCTTTACGAACAGGTAGAGAGCGTGCTGTTGGCCAGTTTGTAGCGTGTCGCATAGGAGAATAATAGTTGATCTATACTTACGGAGTTTGTCGAGTGATTAACCTTTTCATCAACTTGCGCTTTTGTTTTTGTTCGAAGATGTCAATAATAGCAACGACCCTCAACGAACAGGTGGAACACGTGCAGTGTTACGAGAACGGCAGCACCCAATGTCGCGGTTTGGGGAACTGCTGTGGACAGCATGCTGCGTGTTCGTGTGCTACCGAGAGCGGCTCAATCGCATGCACCTGCGAACCTGGATACACCGGGGATGGCTTTAACTGCAGTGGTAAGAACAATATGTCAATATAATTTCCATTGTAAAGCTTGCAACTGTGAATATACATTAGTGTCCTGAAATGCGTCCAAGACCAATTTTGAATCCTAAAGATACAAATCAGAATCAAACTTAGCTAACAATTGTGACAATATTATACTACATCGCTTTGATACGAAGCTAGATCATCTCACTTATTCCATTACGGACATGACGGAAGGTAGAGAGTTAGTTGTTGTTTTTTGTATTTGATACAACTGATATACATGTGACTCTTTCAGTTTATATATCATATCGCACTTCGTTTAGAGCACACAAGCACGCGCATAATGTGGAAAGTATGATACATGTAATGATGACGTTCTCTTTATGTAGCTTGCCCGCAGGGGACATACAAGTCGTCGTATGGCAACCACCTGTGTACCCCGTGTCCAGCCCACTCCTCAACAGCTTCCACGGCTAGCACGAACAGCTCGGAATGCTTATGTGACCCAGGTTATGCAGGGACCAGCTGTCAACGTAAGTTTGCTTAGATGATATTTCTTTTAAAAGAAGAAAATCTTATCACCGTCAACATTGTCGATATCATGTGTGTTGTACTTATCACTGCTAAGAAAATGTCTCCGACTTCTAAAATACTTTTACTTATTATACAGGGTTTTTTCGGTCAATTTCAAACTCTTGACACTCGTATTCGTAAAATCGCGATTCAAATCAGACGATGCCAGTCGTGTCGTTGCAATTGATCATTCATAATTCTACATAAACAGCAAGCAATTCTACTATAGCGCACGCATTTTCGTTTTTGTGCGATCAAGTGTTGATAAGGAAACAATTTCGTTTTAAGAGCACGGAATATGATTTGTGAGAAATCAAAAGTATCAGAAAGAAAATATTTGCATTCATGTGTGGGTGGAATTTGACATTTCTGCAATTGACTGCATCTCATCTGTCTGTTGCTTTCTTTGAAAATCCAAGAGTCAACCTGCCAAGATTATCCACCACCTCTCCACGGGGCCGTAGCCTGCACCCAGCAACCCAGAGGTCGGATTTGCAGGATGTTCTGCAACAGGAACTTCCTATTCTTAGAGGAACCAGAGAGGTATTACAACTGTACCGATGGGAACTGGCTGGCTGAATCAACCGGTAGACCTGCGAAGATGCCGTGGCCAGACTGTTCAGGCAAGGCATTATGGGGCTGTTTACAAGACACAGAGAAAATACCTACCGCCGCCGGCGCCCCCACATTTTTTTTTTTCACATTATTTTGACACCCACCTTGATGTAATACTGTTAATAGATTTTAGTGGCAACATAATGTGCAAATTTTATGAAGAGAAGATTTGTAGCGATCAAAGATAATAATTCATATTGGAATTGGGGCAAAAATCTTCTTTTGACACCATTTTCTGTCTATAACGGAGGACCATATTATACAAATATCGACTGCTGCAGAGGGAGATGGTAAAACTATTTGCACCGAGGTGATGTCTCAACAGTGCTATGTCCCGAGACGAAGTCGAGGGACATGGCACTGTTGAGACATCACCGAGGTCAAATAGTTTTACCATGTCCCGAAAGAAAGCAGTCGATATTTGTTTTATATCCCTCTCGAGCATTTTACTAGAGTAATGACGGTTTCCTTTTGGAAAAGTGCGCAGGTTTTGTGAACGATAAATCTAACGTTAGGCCGTAGCAGTGCAGCTGCAGCAGTGCGTGCAGCGCGTAGCGAACGACACCGCTGCGCTGTTGTTGATTCCTACACAGAGCTACACTACAGTACAGCGTGCAAAACTCCGAAAGATCGAGGAGGTCCAGGACTACGTTAGAAGTAGGCCTAAAGCGGCTTCGTTACCAAAATCATCTTCAAAATCGGTATTAGTTTATTCCTAATTCGTACCTGATATGGTGTCCTCCCGCGATCATTCTTCCGTTACATGAAGCAGTCACTTTGTCAATTGAGCTGAATGCATTGATCACACGTCCACTAACGTTACACACCCACGCCATTGCGCCATCGCACCACAGATTTCTGTAATGCTGTCGCACACCACCGAGCGCTCCGCGCTCTCTTCAAAAGTAGCGCTCGCTAGCTAGCTAGCTACAAGCCACAGGACTGTCGCTCAAAAGTATCGCTACTACGCGCACTGCGTACATTCTTAAGTGAGAAATGTAGATATCGATCACACGATCACGATTGGGTGCAAATCGTGGATTCCCAAAAGTACTATATCCCGCTGGCTAGTAACCAATTGCACCGCATCCAGCTGCTCGTAGCTAGCTAGTAAAACTACACCATTTTCGTGCTCTGTACAATCCTATGGCAAGAAGCTTTACATGAGGGATATAAAATGATATATTTCCCTTTGCCATGCATAATTATTCCCCTTTCCAGTGCAAGTGTATGTATGCTTCGGTTAATCTTGTTACACGGCACTATCGATATCTAGATTATCACTGAAAATGATTTCCAAGTATGCTTCATATTTCATATCAAATGTTCCTTACACGCCTGGGAAACCATGAACAAAAGGACAGTCGTACCAATAAACTATCACGAGACAACATGCAATAATATATAAAATGGAAAACCAAGCCTTGTTTTATGGAAAAACATGAATGAAAATTATCACAAATAAAGCGGAATATGCTCTAAGAGATGTATCATTTTAGAGTAATTTCTCGAACACCAGGTAATGAAACCGTGATGATGTCAAAGAGGCACGTCATGATATCTAAAATATGTGATCACTTGTTTATTCATTTTACTGTTTTATAAACATGTTTATTAGTATTCCCTCTTTCAATCAACAATCGTTACTAGATTTGTGCGTAGCAACTTGATGTCATATGCAATTTCAGGTAAAGATGCTAAATCTGAAAACAAACTACTAATCAAAAGCAAAAACACTTAGGAGCAGAAAAAGGGGATCTTAAGTTCACTTTATCCTCTCATCACTATTTATTTGAAGCGACATGATTATTTCACAGTATCAGAGCTACTTCTGATTTTTTTTTTCATGCACCTCTTCATATTCCTCTTGGGTGTATTACACGGAGAAATCCAATTTGAGACAGAAAAAAAAAAGATCGTGTCATCAAAATCTTTGAAGATGTTTGTACATCACCACATGTGTAAACTGAATTTAGATACCATCGTCAGAAAACATATAAAACCTGAATCGGCCTTGTTGGCTCAAATTGCATGTGTTTCAGGCGTAGTAGATTGGTAACCGTTGCAAGTTTTGATGGCTTTGATGATACAAGTTTACATTGATGGAAAGAATGTAATCAATATATTTCCAAGAAAGTATGAAAATAAAAACACTTCGTAAATATACCACATGAGTGGTATAATAACTATGACAAAATGTCATGCAATGCGTTTTGGATTGACATTTCTCATCTCTATTAGAACCGCTACCCACTCAGATGAAAGTACTTCTGACACTCGGATTTTACCGGGGCGGATGTCAAAACCAATCGAAGATTATCATGAAGAACAAGTTTAAGGGGTACTTCGACTCTTTGGCGTCTGAACTTGGAATCGCAAACATTTGTGGTCCCCATGCCGTCTGCGATTTTGAGAGTCTCGATATCACCTGCGGACGTCAACCCCTTTCGAAAAAGGCGAGAAGAAATCGTGGCAGACGGCAGGCGGGCACAGATGACGTGATAAGACTGACTTTGACGCATTCCGTGACGTCAAATACTTATCAGGCAGACTTGGACAAGGTAAGATTTCTTACGTAAAATGTTTGTGGGCCACAAGGCGATCTTAATGAATATACCAGGGGAATGTTTCATAAAACTTGTCATCAGTGACAAGTTGTCATAGATGTGACAAACTAGTGAAATCCTTGCATCTGAGTGGCTGAGAGCAAGTTTGTCATAAAAATGTGGCAGTTGTCACTGATAACAAGTTTTATGAAACGGGCCCCAGATTAGGATTTTTTTCGATAGATAGACATGTTTTGTTGTTGTTGTTGTTGTAATCATCTTTGACAGGCAAATTCTTTCTGTCCGGAGCTGTTTTATGTCTAATGTGAATTTGCAAATTTTAGCACCAACAGTTTATATCTAATACCATTACGCGAACATTCTTTTTTTTTTATCCAGGGCATGTTCTAAAGATATGAAACTATCTAATTTCATTGGATTTCTCTGTATTTCAGGAATGAATGGAGGTGTCAAAATAGTTTGATACCAAATTTCTGTGGCTTAATGGTGGTGTATGTTTGTTTTGTTATTCAATTGTCAGTGTTTTATTAGCCAAAATAAAATTGTCTCTTTGTCTTTCATCGGTAACTGCTTTTCGATTGCAGACTAAGTTTCCAAAGCCTATCATATATTGTTAAATTCATAACTGAATGTTAAGTTAGCAACATGTTTCAGAAGATTTTGGTTCCTATTTCTAACATAAAGTGGTCATTTTCTTGGGGCGATTTTGTTCTAATTCTCCGCAGATTTAATGAAATCAATTTTCTGCCAACTTGATGATGAAACGATCATGATTTCTACAGACAACATTCCCCAGGACTTAAATAGTTGGTTACCTTTTTTTCGCCAGTGACAGTGAATGAGTTAAATATGCACAAATTCCATACTATTCTATTGAAATACCTATGAACGCAGGAAATAAACATGACACAGAGGGGGTTAAAGAAAATAATTACCAAAAAGCACCATGAATTCGTCACCTCTGCTACATTCTCCTGAATATATGACTATAATGGGTCTTCTCGCCATAGCACATCCTATTGTAGGCCCCTATATATCTTTAATGTCTAATTAGAGCGTGTGATGCCACTCAGCTTAAAAAATAATAATAATTCAAGAAAAAAAGCATACAATGGCATGCCACACGATGATAATCTGGAAGGAAAGTCTCGGCAAAACATATGCTGCTTTGTGAGGATTCCTTAATGTAGTATTTTTTTTTTGAATCTGGGGTAAGTAAAATCAGCATCATAAATTATGTCATTTCGTGGTTTCTACAAACAGGTCCAACTCAGCAGATGATATTTCATTTACGTTTTATATGCTGCCTTAAGTAATTGTGGCTTAAACACTATTATGTATGAGCTAACTCAGAACTAATTTATCGCAAAGTTGATCCCCTCATGCTATATGGAAACTAACGGAACGTAGTAAAGACGTAGTTACTGGATATCCCTGTCTGTGTGTGTAGGATGCACTGCTAACTGTGCGGAGGGTTGACGGACGAGCAGCGCTGGGCTTTCTCGTTTCGTCGATACGAGACAAGGTGACATCCGTGAACTTTACAATCGCTCTGGATGGCGTCACGTTATCGCCCGCCGTGCAAACATTCACCGTCAGTGAATATTACTCGGCCCCTTGTACACCGGGCATGGTGTCGTCTGAGAACTCTTGCTGTAAGACCCAAAATTATACATAGATGGACTTCTGTGAATTCTCGAAATAGATTGAAAAATCAAATTAAAAGGAAATGTAAATACGTAAACATAATTGCACCGAATGTATACCACATGCTGGAAATTCAAGAAGAGCCTAAAATCATTATATCCCCTTGTATTGAGGGAAAGCACCAATCACCAAGTGTGGTGATGCCCATGTTGGCATTACTCATAATTATGATGTTGACACCTGCTTACAGAATAATGACCGTTATCTGCAGAAACGCCGTTAGATTATGTCTCGTCTACTGTTATTTTTTATGTATACAAGTGCCGTGTACACCGGGAACAAGACACAACCAGACGTCTGATACCTGCGAGAGATGTCCCGAGGGAACTTATCAAGACGAGTACGGCTGGACAGAATGTCTTAGCTGTCCCGAAGGAACTTCAACGGCCTCAGCGGGAAGCAGAACCTCTAAAGACTGCAAAAGTTAAAAGAAAACTGGAGGAAGCATTTCCCTTATCTTATTGGTCTTCAAGCCAAGTAAAGAAATAAACATTGAAACACACTTCCCATATTGAATGTGATATTCCCGCACCCTAACTGTCATAAAAACAACAAAGAAAAAATCATGCATGTATCTCAATGAATCTGTTGTGTCCAGTGGACTTCCTAGTAAACACTCCCATATAATTATGCCAATGCGTGTCAAGCAGATTAGTTTTTAGCCCTTATTCAGGAGTCGATGTTACTTATGAATTGACTGGTGTTTTGAAAGTTGGTTACAGGGACAAAAGCAGCAAAGAGGAAATGGAAATGAAAGTGCAAGGAAGAACATAAAAGCCCATAATCGTGACACCATTCCTTATTGGGTCAGTGTTGATGATTGATTATTGCATCTTTGATAACGGGCAACATGTTACATTCATTGATATATCTGCACACATTGTTAGATATTATGCGCCTATAAGTTACAAGTTTTTTATCCGTTTTTTTTTTTCTTTCAGCAAAACGTGTTTGGCATATAACATTAAGATTAAGAGTTTTATGTGTATGTTTATTGGCTTGCAATATATTCGTATCTATATAAGATAGGATCTCATCCGCGTAAAGCTCTGCTTATGATGACTGTCCCCTGTATTGATTTCTCCCTTGTTCACATATAAACACAGTATGCCTTGGGAAATCCAGTCCAAATATAGGTTAGTCTGATAAGAAAGAGTAAGATATTACGAGTTCAACGGTATAATTTTGATCGAAATCTGATGAAAAAAAGGAGGTTATGACATTTGAAGTTTCGCTGTTTTTTTTTTTGTTTTTGTTTTTTTTTTTTGGGGGGGGGGGGGGGTTCTTGAACAGTCAATATGAATATGCAAATGACAAAGAGAGCATGTTATTTCCTCACAATTTACCATATGATTTGTACATTAAATTTCCAGTTTTTCATTCAAACGCAATTATGCCCGAGGCTCAAATCCTCGTATATCTAACTGATCACTATTCTGAAGTTATTCAACCAGGAATAACGTCATGTTTCAGACTTCAATGACAGAAACATTGAATTTTGTCTTTTTTTGTGTATGTAAACGATCAATGAAAAATTGTGAGTGTATGACATGGTTTGCTCACTCATTTGCATATTCATAGTCACTGTACAAGAACTGTTGCGCATAATTAGCAAAACTTAGAAATGTCATAACTTCCTTATCAAAGTTTTTCATCCGATTTCACTCAAATGTTTACCGTTGAACTCGTAAGATGTTACCCTTTTTTCAGACTAGCTTATATTTTTACTGGGTTTCTTCTTTAACTTTCTGCTTTGATTGATATGTTATTACAGACTGATGTTGATATGAAATTGACGATTATTATATTGATGTGTATGCTATAATACCTGTAAAACATGATATATTTGCGGCATGAAATTTTCGCGAATTGGAGCTGACAGCCTTTTTCTTGGCATGAAATTTTCGCGAAGTGCCACTGGCGTTCAATGCATATAGTGTAAACAAGAACTTTCGCGTGCATTTTAATTTCGCGAATCTTGGCGCTCGCGAAATTCGCGAAATTAAAGTGCACGCGAAAATTCCTCGTTTTACAGTACTCTCAATCTTTTTTTGGCATATTCTATATCACTTTGATTTCATTTGTTATCTTATTTGGAGAAAGAAAATGCAATGCAGAAATAAACCAAACCAAGCCAACCAAACCAAGTGACAACCATCAATAGTGTATCAATTTACTGATATTACTGTTGTTTGTCCTTTGTAGATTAAAAATAGACTAAATGAAGTGGAATATTGAGTGCAGAATCAAAGAGTGCGTAGTTTGCGAAGAATAACAAGACTGGCCTTGTAGAAATGAAACAAGACTGGTGAATGGCTGTTTTTTTCTGTCCTGCAATGCTTGTCATGTTTTTAATTACTTAATACTTTCCTTTTGTATAGGTATTTGTATTGATTGTATGATCTGTCCACACTCTCTACTTGTTAGTGGACCCCTCATTTCTGCCCCTTAGACAATAGATAATCTTAAACCATATGCAAATGCTTTTAATTCATTAATTCCCTCTATTTTTGTATCATACAGTCGATTATCGAATACTCAAGATCATAGAAAATTGTTGTTTCCTCTCAAAAGAAATATTATTTAAGAATTATTGTGATCCATGTACAATCATGTAATTCTTTCCCACATCATGATGGGCTAATGTAGTAGACACCAATCAAACTGGAGGTAAAATAACGTAACACAAGCTAAATGTCTGTCGTTTATCATATCAGAGGAAATCGCATGATACGCGTTAAATTCTGTGAGTACCCGTTCTTTTGGTGTATTGTTATATTCGATACCTGTGATACTGTTGTCATAGCTGACTTGTTGACTGTCCCAGTTTGTGTGTACGTGTGTGTGTGTGTGGTGCGTGTGTGTGTGTGTGTGTGTGTGTGTGTGTGTGTGTGTTTACTCGGGTAATCACTCCCCATGAGTTCCGCGGTACGCTGATTGCTTCATACTCCACCACCCCTCCCTAAACTCCATTTTCACAGGAGAATGAAACCCCAATCTATAGTTCAGTGTAGAGTATAGACAGTGATATAAAGTAAATGCAGCAATATTAGTAGAATCTCCTTGGTAGAACTCATTTGTAAAGTTTGAGGATAAATCGGACAATCCATTCAAAACTTATGAGGATCAAGGGAATGTTTACTTTTCATAGGAAATGAAATTTTGTGGCGGTTTAAGACTTCATAACTTTTGAACTGTACATTATATATGTATATATATATATACATATATATATATATATATATATATATATTTATTTATTTATTTATTTATTTATATAAATGTATAAATATATGTATACATATATACATTCCTCCTTTCTGCAGATAAATAGGGAAATATTTGAATGCTTCCACTATGATTTGCATACAATAACCTTGTGTATACTGATTTGACTGGAAGATTAAAAAAAGATTTTAAAAAGTAGAATAAAAATCATTCTAGTTTTTTTTTTTTTTGTACATGCCTATGTGAGACAAGCACACCCTTTGATTATTATATTCTTGTTTTAGAATATAATGGCATAAAATACTTAGACACAAGCAATCACACATGCACACATGTATACACACACAATTATAAATACATATATAAATATGTATATGTATGTATATACTATATACATTACATATATATTTATATATATGCATATATATATATATATATATGGTAGGCAGCATTTGGTTAGATTTCAAAGGCTTTCGAGCGAGTCATTTGGAACTTGCATATTGTATATTGCTAAACTTCATAAGAATTTCTCGTGCACAATGTCATGCCCAATCACCGTTTCTGGTCCCTTATTCAAAGAATGAACATCATGCTAAATATGTATTTTACATTTTACCTTGTTTCGAAGAGTAAAAATGACAAGAGAGATGACAGTTTTCCCATATTACATGTTCTCTCTGTAGAGAAAAAGGGGTTGAGCTTGCTCACTATCTGCGCTTCAATTCAATTCATTTCAAATCAATTCAAATTCATTCTCATTTTTTTTTTCGGTAAAACATATTTTATTTCCTATATTTTGGTGCCAAAAGAATACTGGAGGCGGCACATTTGAAACAAACTAACGTTGTACAACGACAGTGAAACACTACATGTATAATACAATATACTGTTACAGCGAAACATTGTAATAAAACCCTAAGGAAAACAACACGTAAAACACGAAAAAAAAAATAGATGGAAGCACTGAAAACACAGTGCTTTGAAGTATGTCGGCCCCTTTATGAAGAAGAAATTCAATACCACTCACTACAAGTCCGGAAGCCCACTAAAGAGACAACACTGACGTCAAAAACAGAACGATAAAGAGACAAGAATCGTCATAACAACAGAACAACTAAAGAGACAAGTAAATACAACGGAGACGGCGATCTTTCTCAGCTACCAAAGATACTAAAACAATTTCTGCTATATCCTAAAATCTTGTAGATACTCTTCACAATCATGAAGAATTATATAGTGTACGCGTTTGGAAATCATCAGTAATACGTCATCATCTCACATTATCGTGTACTTTTTTCCAATTTAATACAATTTATTTCCATCATTAACAAAAATGGTACATAAAAGTATGCATTTGTCTGTTCGTGTTATTGAGCAATTAAAAAAAAAAACCCCGAATATTTGCAGATCATTACGTTCAATATCATTATGCCAACCAGAACCAGTAGTGACAAGGGTATCATGTCAACGCCTCCATAAAAGAATATGTTCAGGCCAGTGTCTATGACTGTTGCTGCCTGTCGATAGGCGCCTTACATTTCTGTGACTTTCACTAGATAAATTAAATGACTATTGTAAAGCAGCTCAGTTTAAGATCCTTAATCAATCAAGAAATGAAATGAAATGACAAAAGTACCGAGGAAACGTCAATCCAAACCATCTTCTTTTCTCATTTTTGATTTACTTGCTAATACAATATCTATTTCTGGTCATTTCCCTTTGTTTGCATTCATTCAAAAAGCTGCGTCACTTCAGTAATTTCACAAAGCATTTCAATGGGAAATTGCCCATTTATGTATTTTCATGTTTCTTATTTCCTTTTTTGAGATTTTGAGGCTGCCATCACTATCAAGCATGTGCTCAAAGACGGCAGGCTCCTGCATGTTTTTCTTCCTCTTTATTCTGAAACAAGTGTATCCTCGATTCCTTTGATCTCATTGTTATGTTTATACCTTAAAGATTGTGATTATGATACTATGAATGTAATGTGTTTTTTTTCCTATTCTGTTGTCAGAAATTGAAATATTTTCAATATTTGATTTACTTGGAAAAAAATGCAGAAATAAAATCGAACTGAACTGAACTGAACTAATCTCTCGAACTCACCCCCTAGTTAATGTATCTTTCACGTAATTTTGTTTTGTGTAACCTCCTGACAGTTCGAGAACTGAGAATTAGGGGGCTGTTGGGGAAGAACACCGTGTATACGACTTCCCTTAGCTCAGCATGGTTTAGCAATCCGGAGGTCTTGGGGTCGTATCCCGATGGAATCCCCCCCTTTTTTTTTTGCTAAGTTTTCATTTATATTACAAATATTTCTGGTCAGTTTCGAACCTTTATTAGTGTTGTATTATTACCCAAAGCGGGGGAGAAAATCTACTTGAGGCCACCAGTCTTCCAGCTCTGAAGAAATTCCCTCACTGTTTTACTCATTACAAGCTGTCTGGTCAACGTATCGTCCTCGGGATTCCCGTTCATATTCCCGCACAAGCCGCACGCCTTCGAACTGTGTTGCGAAGAAAGATGCACGCTAACCCCCTTTTCAGAGGACCACTCGATGAATATTCCTTTGTTCGTTGCAACTGAAATTTCCGAAGGTCCCCCTGAGTTTATCTGTACATTCTGGGGATTGTTGTGAAGATACGGCAGGGTCACATGCTCACCGAAGACGTAAACAGTACCGTCTGCATCTATTTTAACTTCGACATGGTCGACGTAGACGACCGGTTGATAAGTCGCGACGTGGCTTTCTCGACGGTGCTCGACGTGCACTTCGAAACTGCCCACGCCGCTGCAGTCCCTGGTGAGAATGTAGCGAAAGTGTCCCCTCTTCCTGAAAGCATATCCGTCGAAAGTGATGAACAGGCCCCGACTATCCACTGAGCACGTATTGAGTTCTGAATGAGGGGACATGAAATAGAGCCTTGGTTGTCATTCAAAACAATATTGTATTCAATTAGTTCGTTCAATTGATTTTGAGTTAGTGTTACAGTGCACTTATGTATGAAACACAAACGCAGAAATAAAATCAATCAATCAATCATTCATTCAATGTCTGACACACACAAGCACAGTCACACATAGACACAGGCAAACCCACAAACACAAGCACACACACACACATAAATAATATCAACGTGATAATAGCCTAAATGTTGTATTGGATTATCCTGTGACGTAGGTAGGGTCCTATATCATAAATGTTGATGAACAAAACCTAACCACATCATCACAATGCTGAAAGAACTTTATGCAAATATTTGTAACCGTATACATGTATAGGTAAAGTCCCTGCTATATAAGTTGTGGTCTCGTTTAGTCTAAGGTTCAATAACAAAAATGGTATAAGTTTAATAATCATGTAAATAAATATAACATACATAAATTATGTAACAAATGTGTTTCAACATAATATCTTATTCGACAGTCACAATCACTTGCCTACCATATAATTCTTGATTTTTATGAGCATGAAATACAAATTCTTAGGTAAATTAAGTTTGGTATTTTTTTTTTATTATAGCTCTAAACCTCTAAGAACTGTTACAATCCCTTCTCTTCTCTAAACTTCGGCCTATTCAGGAATTCCCTTAAAAGTCCCCTCCTATTCGTTAGCTCTGATGGAGGTTGTATACCCTTTCGTGCTTGTAAAGTTCACCCGATATCTCTCGCGAACTAACGTCCCGCGTAGTATGATTGGCATCGCTGGTAAACTCCCGGGTAAAAAACCTATGTGACTTTTGCAGAAAAATTACCCTCCGTGGTCAATGGTTGGTAAAACTCCCGTATGACGCTGTACAATAAGAAAGATATTGCGGGTAATCTTCAGGGTGAAAAGTGAGGGTCAGCATACAAACAAAGTCTTGCGGGACGTTTTCGTTCATGTGCCATGATGTGTTCTTGCACTGCAGAAGAGCAGAGTACGAGAACAATTCAATCGGGAGCTCATTCGCTAGTAAATGTGTGAAATAAATTGTTCGCTCGTGCTTCCCGTTTCATTCCCCCATGGATTTACTGGATGATCACCCGAGTGATCAGCGTGAAAGGAGTATTAGTTGTCAAGTCGAACCTGAGACAAAAACAAAAAACTACCTGTACAGTGATCCGCGGAAGAGGCGCCGATTGTCCAGGTGGTTAGACCCTCCGGACAGGCCATGCAAGACGTGCTGCCGGGATGCGGCTGGTAAGAACCCTTGGGACACGCGGTGCACGATTTGATTCCCGTCTTCGAAAAGGTACCTGGTTGACACATGGCTGCGGGATATAATGTGGGGGAGATATTGGAGAGGGAAAAAAAGATTTCATTTCTCAGACAGACTGACCATGATAGTACGAAGTGCACATCAAAATAAAAACAGGATTTGAAGTATTGACTTATATCAAATGAGGCAAAGGACATTGAATAGATCGTTATTATACAAGAAAAAATACAAATGAATTGGTACTTTGCGAACTGGCCTACTATTATTCCTATTTCATAGCAATCATCATGCTGTGAGTTAAGTGATGAGACAGTGTTTTGGTCGTGCAAATTACTATTTGTGCCATGGCGAATTACTGTAAACATTTTTTTTCTTGGCTTCCTTTATCGATTTTTTCTGGTCTTCGTCACCATGCATTGTGATTGCATGGGGTTTAAAGGAAATGGGTAGTTGCTTTTCGTTTGTTTTTTGATATCGAAACTCGAAACAGCAATTGGATTGATAATTGTTTTTATTATGATATTAGTTACGTTCAGACGGTGATCCTTAACTTCGAGGATAAGGTAACTTCGAGGACAAGCCCGTAGTTAATTATGGAGCGCCAAATGTCGCATGGTCTCTTTCGTGACGAACGAGACCATGCGACACTTGGCGCCCAAGACTTGATTATGAGCATGTAATCCTCGAAGTTACCTTATCCTTGAAGTTAAGGATCACCGTCTGAACGTATTGTTATTATCCTCGAAACCCAACGACTCATCCTGTCGAATGTTCTAGCTAGCTGTTACAACGCCAGCTTGAGTGAGGAGAGCCTCGAGATAGTCTTCGTGCGACTTGGTTTCAGGCAATGGGTGTTCTTTTGACTTTTCTTTGTTTGGACACTCAGCATTATTCTTATGATTATCGTCACTATTCGTGGAAAACAATAAATTGATTTTTAAAAAAAAAATCTACAGAGTGACCCCCCGCCCCGTGTGTACACTTCTACAGGACTTGTTTCCAGTTTAAATCTTTGGTTTTTACACTAATATGACACGATTATGTGCTTTTAGAAGATTTTCCTTCCTTACACTCTCCCTATGTCGCTACTTTCCCAAACTCTCCTCTTTCTGGGCTCTTCTCCTGACAAGCAATGGTCCATGCAAGGACTACATACACAGCGTGTTACCGCAAATCTCTCTCCCTCAATGTGAATGAATATCATGTTGGTTCAATCAACTCCTGGTTCTTCCCCACCTTTGCACTTTTTAGCCGTTCTGCTTCCCGCTGCGGCCGTTGAAGTTCCCTCGGGGCAGCTGAGACACTCTGTCCAGCCGTACTCGTCTTGATAAGTTCCCTCGGGACATCTCTCGCAGGTATCAGATGTCTGGTTGTGTCTCGTTCCCGGTGTGCATGGCACTGTATAAACACACACACACACACACACACACACACACACACACACACACACACACACATAATATATATATATATATACGTATGTACAAACAAACACACACACAACACACACAAACGAAAGGGGACAGGAGAACAGAGATGATTCATTTTTAGTATTCAGACGGTCGGGTGTTGTTTTTTTTTTAAATCTATCTTTGCAATCAAAATTATGAAGGTCATTGTTGTTATAAAGCTTAATATCTACAGAACAAGGATGTTCAAGATATGGAGTCACAACAGTCTTATTCCCCTTTGATCCCATGTTCAATGCCGCCACTCAGAAATGTATCAAGCATGTGTCAAACTGGATCTGCCCCACAGATAGGAAGACAATGGATTCACGTCTCATGGCATAATGACTAGCCACTCTTTAAGGAAGATATGTCTTTATGATGTTCATCTTTTTTGCCATCCCTATGTACCATGCTTACTTATAAAAGACGAGCGGTAGATTATGGTAAAGAAATGGGTATGCAAGAATATAAATTGGTGGTGAAATAAAAATCAATATAACTGTCATGTGACATGTCTGGACACGAATCTGACATATCAAATTATAAAGAATCAAAGAAAACTAAACCATATAAAACCATTCCATAATCAAAGAAAATTATACTATGTCAGATTCATTGGTCGGAATAATCGCAATACAATCGCCTTTCCAGGAAGGTACAATTTCCAACGCTGTCACATTATACCAGTTCAGCTTTACACTTTTACACATATTTCTGAACGGGATTACCAGTTGTTTTATATGCTTTATCATCATAGGTGAAGTTTTCTTTCATTAACGCTTAAACAAGCAGAATATACGCGATACAGGTTAGTTTTTAAACAGAATCTTCACATTGATCAGAAAGATAGTGGCACGATCGAACCCCGGTCATCACTGAAAGGCACAAATGCACCGTAGAAATTCTGTTGTCCGTCCACAGAAAACTGACAGCTGTTTGAAGAACTATAGCAAGTTGGAACCCTATGGTGTTAACCTCTTTGGACAAACCATACCCATGTAAAAGTAATAGAAGACGATTCTGGTCTTACAGCACAAATCATTCGATGAAACCAAGCCGGGATCACAAGTAGCTGAAAAATATTCGCCGACGGTGAATGTTTCTGCGGCGGGCAATAACGGGACGTCGTCCACGGTAACAGTTAAGTTCCCGGATGTCACCAAGTCTTGTATCAACGTTACGAGGGAGTCCAAAGTTACGCGAGTATCCAAGATCGGCAGCGCTGTGGGTGAACCCTAGATAAACAGAGGTTAGCAAGCAATGTGTTATGGCTTCGTCTATATTCTCTAACATTCGGTAATCAGCTACAGTTAACTGAACACCGATCATCAGGTCGAACCCACTTCGGCTGAGAGTTTTTCTACAATGATTATTCCTCCCCAGGCTCTCTGTATCTATCCTTTGAAAAACGTAAATGCACACCTATTATAGTCAAGGGAAATGAAATGGAAACCTTACAATCTTTGTCCTCCCTTGGCTGACAGAAAGATTGCTGTTATTTTCTTGCGCACTGTTAACTGCACTTGTCCGTTCAAGAAAAGATATAGCGCACTGTTATAAGCGTATGCTGCCTGTTGCCGAATAGATTTGCTATGATATTTCGTTAAAATGTCAACGTCAGGACTGTTTCAGTTCACAATTTGAGCAAAAGCTATGTCATACCATGGAGCTATTTGTTAGTAGCTCCATGGTGATACTGATGGCTTAGATACGTCATTTACGAAATGCATTAAACCCAACACAGTGCGTCCTGAAAACATCATGATGGCTGAATCAAGAGTGTTGTCATGAAGTCTCGCCCCCACCCCCAGGCGGTTAACCACACACATTGTAGGCCTATGCGTGTTCCATATTCCGATAGATACCCCCTTTAAGGATGGAAATGGGTTAGGATTTTGACCCCCTATCACGAATTTTTGGAAGGGAAGCCTGTGAATAGCGTATACTTATAAGCAGTGTGACGTACTGTACGTGCATCGCTAGCGGCGAAATGTCCTTCAAAAAGAAGGCCAACCCATCATGTTTGGGACCATATTTCATGATTGTTCCGGAAAGATTTGAAAACTACTCGTAATTACGAATATTTCGGGAAAAATACTAAAAGACCCACCATTTCAATAATTTTTCAGATTTTTTTTTCTCCGAATTGAGCCAAAAAATCTCTTTACATCGGGAGCGCGCATGCAATCAAGTTCGTTAACAGTTGCAATCAGATTCGCAAACAGTTTCCATTGTCGCGAACAGTTTTTCTTGCCACAACTTGTGGTATATAACTATTGAGCACATTCAAAATTCCTTTGCGACAAAAAAAAAATTGTTTGCGACAATGAAAACTATTTGACAATTTTATTGCAACTGTTTACGAACAATGACGAAACCTAAAATTCGCTACGTTCGCAAACATCCACCGTTCAGTAAGATACCCCCTTAACGACACCCCTTCTTAGCCGTTACAATGTACATCGATATAACGTTTGATCTCATCCGAGCAAATATTTACTTCATTAAACCTGCTGAAGTACCTTTTCCACGTCTGCGTAATTTGTGTTTGACGTCACTGATGGCGTGAAGGTCAATGTTAATATGTCATCAGTGTTCGCCTGTCGTCTGCGTCGATTGTGTTGACCACATGTGATATTGAGATCCCCAAAATCGCAGACGGCGTGAGGACCACAGAACGTGTTAGTTGTTCCAAGTTCCGACAACAAACCATGGAAGTATTCCCCGAATTTGTCCGTAATTTGATCCAAAGACGTCGGCCTACATTTGCCCCGGTAAAACTGGACCGACAGTCGAACTTCCGCTGTCGTAGCTTGCGGTTCTGGTAAAAACAGAAAAGCGCAGCACTTTAAATTAGTAAAGAAGTAGTCTGGTTCTCACGTGGTTTCATACTAAAGGCCTAAATCATTTCACTTTTAAGAAGTGTCAGTTTTTCGTAAAAAGTATTTAAGGAAGGATTACTCCTTGGTACGACACAATAAAAAGACATGGAAGACCAAATCTGCGGTTATGGTGGTTTAATCGTGGAAGCCATAAGTTATATAATCCATACAATCGAATGACAACGTGCTTATCCATAATAACGAGTTCGATCTTGCATATACATTTTGATATAGTGAGAACTTCTTACACCATTCCAAACACGTACAATAGTAATACACTTCACAGCATTATGCATCCCGAGATGAAGGGGGTTTATAGCCTCTGTGACAAGGGCCCTAAATTCATATAGTAAACCAATGTTACTCAACTGGTATATCAAGCGAAAGCAAAGCCACCCGTAAAAGTCCATCTGCCCCGCCGCACCGATAGCGAAATTGGCAGGAAATAAAACCCAAACACCTGTTCTGGTCGCATTAACAAGTGCTTCACGAGGGCACATATACCAACTCCGATCCCTTGCGTCCGCGCCTTGAAGCAGTCACCGACCAGCGCGACTGCCCCAAGACTCGCATATTTACGGAGGGCTTAGATAACAATCCATCCTCGTGGTACTAAGGTCAGCCTGCTTCGCTACTCGCCGGTAAATAGAATTGCATCCAAAAGTATGTTACCAGAACAAAGCCCCCTTTACCTCGAGAGGAATATAATTATGAACGATTCAAACTGTACTTTAAAGCAGATGTTATCCTATAGCGGCTTAATTTTTTCAAAATACGGCCGCAAAGTGTGGCAACCCCCAAGCAGGGGCGAAAAACCAGCAAAAAACCCTTCAGCTTTCTCAACCACCCTTATTATGAAGGGAAAATGTCGCCGGAAAATTCCCCTGCGGTCCACCTGCGCGGTGCAACCAAGCTACGCTCTTGAGAATGGCCACACTATCCCACTGTTACCTTACAACCCATGCCTCCCTGACATGTTATCATTAATCGGCACATCCGTTTCCATCAAACCGAAACGTCCATTACGACGACCGTATGGAAATAGTAGGTAAGCTTGCCCCCTATGTACTTTGTTATCAATTATCGAAACACCCATAAGAAATGAAATACCAATCCAAGATTTGCAGGAGGCGGACGGGGAGGAGGTGGGTTTCGAAGTTCAATGTGTAAGACAATGCACGAAATCCAATATTAGGAGCCGCCTCAATTACTTCCTGCTTCCACGACAAACCACCATCGAATGACGCTACCTAAGCAATTTCTTCACCGCGTGCGCTTACCCCCGCAAACGAGAGGGGCAGCAAGAGCAGGGGTCACCTGTTGCGTAATCCCCCCTGCCCTATATCTGCCCGGCAACATCGCTACTGTGTCCTTCAAGAGTAAATTGTTTTAACTTCCTTGCAGTCCGTTAAAACCCATTACTCCTTGGTACGACACAATAAAAAGACATGGAAGACCAAATCTGCGGTTATGGTGGTTTAATCGTGGAAGCCATAAGTTATATAATCCATACAATCGAATGACAACGTGCTTATCCATAATAACGAGTTCGATCTTGCATATACATTTTGATATAGTGAGAACTTCTTACACCATTCCAAACACGTACAATAGTAATACACTTCACAGCATTATGCATCCCGAGATGAAGGGGGTTTATAGCCTCTGTGACAAGGGCCCTAAATTCATATAGTAAACCAATGTTACTCAACTGGTATATCAAGCGAAAGCAAAGCCACCCGTAAAAGTCCATCTGCCCCGCCGCACCGATAGCGAAATTGGCAGGAAATAAAACCCAAACACCTGTTCTGGTCGCATTAACAAGTGCTTCACGAGGGCACATATACCAACTCCGATCCCTTGCGTCCGCGCCTTGAAGCAGTCACCGACCAGCGCGACTGCCCCAAGACTCGCATATTTACGGAGGGCTTAGATAACAATCCATCCTCGTGGTACTAAGGTCAGCCTGCTTCGCTACTCGCCGGTAAATAGAATTGCATCCAAAAGTATGTTACCAGAACAAAGCCCCCTTTACCTCGAGAGGAATATAATTATGAACGATTCAAACTGTACTTTAAAGCAGATGTTATCCTATAGCGGCTTAATTTTTTCAAAATACGGCCAAACGGACCCCCAGGGTCCGCCGCCATAGGATAACAGAGTCACCGAGAAGTACGGACATCATTATCTCCAATCATCCAAGGAGCTCAACGGAGCAGCTCCTTTATAATCCCCTAAATTCATACGCAACCAATCCAGACCCTACTAGAGCATGCCCGCTACCCCCAGACTAGCATATAACATATATACACCTATAATAGTGAAACATGAATGTACACGGCCGAACAATAATCCAGATGGCACAACACTGACGGGCCGCTACTTTACGAGTTAGTTCGTATGTATCGTGCTTTAATCCATTCGGAACAATGTATAACACAAAGACCAGGCAGTTCGAGATCGGTAGTGGGATGATATCATGGTTGCCTGACAGCGACTACCAAGGAATGATAGGATAAAGTTGCCCCGGGTTGAAACGCACACTATAAAAGTCGATGATTCTGACCTCCTGTGTAAACGCACACTATAAAAGTCGATGATTCTGACCTCCTGTGTAAACGGAGCCGACCAGGCAGCAACGCGAAGGTGGAGATGCTAATGACCTTATTACTATGCATGTCCGAAGAGCGAGTCCCAGCAGGACAGCCCGAGCCCGCTTCGTCGCTCCCCTGAATCCCCGTCTGCGATCACTCTTACGCCTGTATTGTGATAAGAGAGAAAGAGAGAAAAAGAGACGAGAAGCGCGGTATCCGAAATGGAAATGGGTGGGGGGGGGGGGGGGGTGCTAACTTTGGCATGAAAACAAACTTTGTTGCCCTATCTGTACTTTGACTAATGTAAGACAGCGTTCGGCAACTGTAATGCAACTGTAATGCACTGGCATATTGATAACTCTCAGTTTACAACTCTCAGTATACGATAATCTGCCCGGCAACATCGCTACTGTGTCCTTCAAGAGTAAATTGTTTTAACTTCCTTGCAGTCCGTTAAAACCCATTAAAAATGATCGTGATTCCTTTCTGATATCGTTGTAATAGATTTTGGGAATTTCTTATTACATCACATCACACTTTTGCTTGTTTTTTTTTTCATTTTGAGTAGTCAAACATCGAATTGCCTTGGTAATAAAAAATGCCATACACATAATAGTACTATTTGTATTTGTAGGCTTGATTGAATATTATTCTATTAACCCTAACAAGGCCGGCCTAATAAGGCCGGCCAGCACCAGGGTGCTGAATCCGCCCCCACCCCGACGTTTCGCGCAATAATTCTGCAACGCAAGAAAATCTCGTCATGAGGCTTCTCGACTTTTTACTTTCAGGTCTCGCGCAACTTTTGAGACCAAATTTGCAACGTCCGCGAGTACCGTTATAAAGCCACGCCCATTTTCATAACGGCATGCCACCCCAAAATGGGGCGTAATTTTGTGATTTTGTGTACATTTCCCATATTGAAAACAGCTCTGTCATTAAACTAATAAAAAACTGATTATTTTTACTATCCATCACTTTTTCTTCTAATTATGGTAGAAAAGTGGTCCATGACAATTTCCATGAAAAAAAGAGAAAGAAAATCAAAACAAAAGTAAAAAAACAAAGAAATGCACAAGAATTTAAATGACTTTTGGAAGTTTTCATGATGTACAATTTATTGTTGAATATGTTAAAACAGATATACAAACCAAAAACAGACTCTCAATGCTTTTAATTAGACTTTGATAGTGTATATTAAGATGTTGGGCTTAATTTGCGTAATTAATTACTTAAAATTGATTTTTTTTTTCAAAAATTGTAAGGCGCAATCTTGTAGATTACGACGTGGGTGTTGTCCGTGCCAAATTTCGTCGCGATTGCGCGCGCCACTGATGGCCGAGATCTCGGGGGGGGGGGGGGGGGGATCACAATTTAGCATAGTTAAAGAAGCCCGGCCTGTTTAGGGTTAAGTGGATGAGAATTCAATAAAAATCTAAAATGCATATTGGTAGGTGAAAATAAAATCTTACAGCTATTTGAAACAGGTGAATGGTACTCGAAAAAAAAATACATTGTACATTGTTCGGTAATACAGTAATATTATAGTATGTATAGTATGTTTTCATCTATTCGAAAGAAATAATAAAAATATAGAATAATGTCTTCATTTATTTTCATATCTTCTGTATCAAACTTGAAATCAAACAAGGGATGCTGGTCCCATAGTCACGTTAACGAGAGTTAACAAACGTTATTTTAGATTTGATAACATACCTCATTTAACATCTGAACATGGCATGCCTACAGATGTTATCCTAGGGTTTTCTGTTCATGATGGTCATTATTGTGTGTATGTGTGCATATTTGTATGTGTTTCTTTCTCTCTCTCTCTCTCTCTCTCTCTCTCTCTCTTCTCTGGTCAATTTTCTTCATGATTGGAATGCAAGGTGTTGAAATATTAAGTTTAATTTCAGTATTTAATAAAGCATTATCTAGGCAAGAAAGGTAGTACCTCCTGGGTAGAACAATGCTTTTATTTGCGTCAAAAATTGTGATTTTCTGTTTTGTAATAATATATTTGCATTAATTTGAATGCGTCAATAAATAAAGATGTTTTGGGGGAAAAGGGAAAAAAGAGAGGGTAAAGAAAACGGGACAAACAATAGAGCACAACCGGGGCTTGGAGGGGCAGCTGTGGAGAGCTGGAGTGGATTTGTTTGGTTTACGTATAACATGACCTCCATCCTGTTTTTGCTGTACATTTGTTGTTGTTTTTTTTCTATGTCAGTTGATATCAATCGGACAAAATGAGATGCTATTCGCTTATGTTATGATGTTATGAATTCTATTTCTGTAAAAAAAAGCACACAGGAAGGATATTTTTTTTCAAATTATGCTACTTTGTTACAGCAATACTAATTTATAATAATGATTTTGACTCATGAATTTTGAACCCAATATTTGTGCATCTACTTTAACAATCTTTATCTACTTTTATTCCACTGCAAAGCTTTTTTTTTTTGTTCACACTAGATTAAAGTGTCACTTTAAATTCACTTTTAAATATCAAATGAATTGGCTAATGTTTTGAACTAGTCTAAGGAAAATGCAATACTGTAACATTAATAGTACTGATATGCAAGACAGTCGTGGATTACCAAAAAAAGTATGGTAACTGTGTTACTACAAGATCGCACTGAACTACAGTCAACATCCGTTTCTCTGTAAAGTGCAATGGTATTTTAATTGATAAGATTATATTCCGATTGTCTGGTATTCAAATAGTGCTCTTTCTGAAAATCATGCTTGGTACACACACACACACACACACACACACACACTCACACAAAATAAGGAAGTATTTTTTGTATTTTTTTTTCAGCTGAATTGGTACTAGAAATATCTTACGTGAACAGTCTGGCCACGGCATCTGAGCTGGCACACCGGTTGATCCGGCCAGCCAACTCCCCTGGCTACAGTTGTAATACTGTTCCGGTAACTCCACAAATCTGTACTTCCTGCTGCAAAACATCTTGCAAATTTGTCCTCCGAGTTGCTGCGTGCAGGCTATGGCCCCGTTGAGTGGTGGCGGAAAGGGCTGGCATGAATAATCTGAGGTTGCGAAAAACAAGAGGCAAAGCGAAGGTTTTTCACAAACGACTGGTATTCCGTAATAAGTAGGCCTATTGCCAATGTTTAAGTACACATGGCAGGGTTTTTTTCTCTCATTTCAGTGTATATAACTATGAGAAGAGTCCACTCATGGCTACAGTCTTGTGATTTTTTAACTCTCATGAATTCCTCGGATTTTGTGATGCCATTTCTATAGAGTTTCGTTTGCTCTCGCATACAGCAATTCTGTTGTCAAGTTTAATATCATCAGTAGTTGTTTTTCCACGGTACTGAAATCTTATGCAGCCTAAATCCAATCTATTTGATAATATTACATACCACTTACAGATTGGCATGTCCAGCGAAGATAATTACATGTTACAGGGCTGTCAACCGCACAAGAATAATGATAAATTGATTACACGATATAAACAAGTATAATATCTCTTTACGTATGTAACCATATATATATATATATATATATATATATATATATATATATATGCTTCGTCCGTTGAATGCGTCATCTTTTTTCAATTCAACTGTAAAGATATAGAATTCTGCAAATAGTTGATAAACTCCTATGAGTTCTATTTACCCCTGACGCTCACGGTAAACTCGCACGTCTCCTCGTTTTGGGACGGATCAATCGCTGTGTATATGATCTCATGGTCGCCAATCGGAAACGCTGAGCCGGAAACGTCTTCAGGAGGGGTGATGATCATGTTACCGGAATTGTCTTCAAACACTGGGTCATTCCAAGTGACGTTGACAGTGGGCAACGCAGTATTTTTGGTGATGTCATCTGGACACGTCAATACTCTGGGTTTTTCTTCATCTGTGTTACCATGGTTACCATGGTTACGAGAAAGATTACAAAGTTTGATTATCCCTTAATATGATATGAATACGAAACTACAGGGTCCCATTTCATGAAAGATATTAAGATGGCAACTCTTGCTGGAATGGCAACTTCCAACAGCAACAGCCAATCAGAACGCTGGATTCTTGTCGTTACAATTATAATTGCCATTCCAGCAAGAGTTGTTTCACATCAACTTTTTATGAAATGGGGACCAGAACAACGACGGCAATGTCATTAGTTGTGACACATATTACAGCAATTTATACAACATGTAAAAATATTCTTCCTACCAGATTGTCCGACTGCTAATCACATGGTATCGCTAAGGGGTACTATTACCATGATTACATGCTTACATTTTTCGTCTTCACCTTGTTGTATAAAGCATTGTATCTTATTCACCTCGGCTGTTCTTAGTTTAGACAAATCAATAAAAGACTTTGGAAATATTTCAATCCTGAATAAAGATTCGTAACAACTAAGAATTCGGAATGCAAATCAACTCTATTGTTTTGAGACGGATCAGTCGTTGTGTATTATGGACATTTTTGTTTCAATGAAAATCTGCGAGAACTAAACTCAGTGACGTAATACAACTTGAGGATTTCACAACTGATTATGCATTTATTGCCTCACAAAATACAACAGCAATCCCATCGAATGAGTTTTCGTTACAATCTGTAGAAAACAAAGGATTAACTGGTGCACCCTCAATAATAGATGTTTGCGAATACACACTGTGAGTGATTAAGACTCGAGCATTACCTGTGATTTCCACTGTGAAGTTGCACTGGGCGGTGAGCCCCGCCATGTCAGTCGCAACGTATGTTACCACAGTGAGCCCGATATGGAAGTGGTGCGGCGGGTTGTGGCTCCCGACAAGATCCGGCCTTATGCCGCTATTGTCAGTCGGCATTGGTACCGTCCAGTTTACTTCTCGTGTCGGCATTAAGTCATCGGTGGTGTCATTGATACTGCTAGGGCACCTCACTTCAGGAGGCAAGTTATCTATGCATAGGAAAATGATATGAATCTCTCAGTGGGCCATAAGATTTTTTTGTGTGTGCAATTGGAAGTATATAGCTTACAACTGACAAAGCACAAATTGCACATGGGCACATAGAATTAGTGTCCGGGATTTTAGAATACTCTCTGCTCATCCCTGCTAATTGGAATGGTTTATTGAACGCGTGAATTGCAGTCTTTGGATTGCAAAATTTCTCATGACTATGCACAGGAAAACATGCTCACATATAAAACAATGTTCATTAATTCAATTGCACATGCTATCAAGAAAATATAATTCATAAAACAGAAGGTAAAATTAGTAATAGATTTGAATACCTTGACTCTCATTAAGAGCAACAAGGAGGAGCAGATGAAGAATTCTATTGATCAGTCAATCAATCAATCAATCAATCAATTAATCAATCAATCAATCAATCAATCAATCAATCAATAAATCCATCAATCAATCAGCCAGCCAGTCAGTTAATCAGTCAATTTATCTATCTATCAATCAATCAATCAATCAACCAATCAATCAACCAACCATTCAATCAATCAATCTGTCATATTATCGTGAAAGCATTACCTTCACAGGACATCGGAGGAATGCTGGACCAAGTTCCATCCGCAAGACACGTTGTGTTGATGAAGGCCTCTCCAGTGCCGTTCAGTGTGTAACCGGTCTGACAACCATAGGAACAAACTTGGCCGTACTTGGGAGAGCTCTGGCAGACCACTGGTCTAATCGTCATTGGAGATGTAACTGTGAGCCCTTGGCAGAATATCTCTGAGAAAGGAGAGAGAGGGGGGAGGGGAGAGGTAGGTAAGATATGTATCGCATCAGTGTACAGGGAAAATCATGCCTTAGAGGCTTGCAAAGTCTACTGAAAATGCAAGTACAAGCAAGCATCACTAGACACTCAGCCAATGAATATGCAACGATGTTTCAACACCTTGTCTACACTCATTGGCCAGATCAACATTCCAAAACGTATCCTTTTTTTCTATGCTCACACTGAGCTTTTATCCATTTGTACTCCTAAGTAGAAAGATTATCTATAATAGACAAAACACATGACTATTGGACAATAGTCCTGCGATAGGCTCGAACCAAGTGCAATGATCACCACTCAAGTGTATAAAGCGTAAGATTTTCAAGCTACACTTCTCCAGAATTTTGATATGATCAAAAGTGTCCTTTAGCTTTGAACCCTACAATATACAAGAGAAAAGTGGTATGATTTTAATGAACTGTCCACACGTTTGGCTTTTTGGGAGAATGAAAGAAACAATACAACGTTTTACACAACTTTAATACTACCGTACTTCCAACAAAGAGCGAAATTATCACTCCTCACTTTGGCAAGCACCAAGCGGGTCGTCCCATTCGGCAGTGGCAGAAGGGACCGTCTCCCGACAGGTGGTAGTATTGACTCCTGAAGTCTCCAGCTGGTACCCTTCGTCACATCTCAGGGTACACAAGGTCCCGATGCTGTTATCATTAGTGTCGCAGTCACTTTCACCGTTCTCCGACTTGGGCAAAACGCTGCAAGTAATTTCTGTTCGAGTTTGGCCACATAAGAACAGTTACAGAGATGAGCATGAATCAAAGGAATGATGCATTTCTGTTTTTGATGTCACACTAACATCAGGTTTTGAAAAGACTGCAACATTACCCAAATTTTCGCTAAAGACGATGAGGATACTCCAAGAAATGGTAATTCTTCTAACTTGAAGTCGAAATTCAGATTAATAATGCGCTTTTATTTAGTTTACAGTGTGAATATTTCTTACACAAACAAAATTGAGTAAGCGCCTGCCGAATTTGATTCTATCACTACTTGACGGTACGGAACCATGGTAACATTCAAATGTAAAATTATAATCCATCTGTCTGTAGCAAGTGTTGACAAGTGGGATATTTGGAAGACTTACAGATTTTTTGTTTTAATTTCAAGAAACATAATTATCCTATATGTAACTTAAGTAAAATATGATGGCCTTTCGTCGAGGGTTTCACTGTCTTTGCTGGCTTTAAATGATCAGTATCTTGTTGTTACAATGTGACATAATGATAAGTCAATTCCACCTAGATAGTACCACAACCATCATGAAGAAAGTTAACATTTTCAGCTGTACACTCACTGTCACACGTAGGGGGCGTGGCCGACCATTTCCCAGTTTCCAGGCAACGGGAACTCGTGTCTCCACCCACGATCCGGTATCCCTGTTTGCACTGAAACGTGCAGACGCTGTCGAATGTGTTCTGGCAGTCGGGAGGTATCATCATTATGGACGTGTCGTTGGCGACAATATCGAACGCTGAGCACTCAACAACTGAGCAGAAAACATTCGATCAGACAGAAAAATATATACATAAATATGAATATAAATATATATTACCTTACAAATTAGGCATTCATCGACAAAGCATGCCACCATCTGACTGTGAATGCACTCGTTTGTTAAGGTGTCGACCCGGTGGGGACTCGAGTCTAACGCTGGTCTACGGTATTAATATAATACATGTATGATATATCATATTATGTATGTATATATATATATATATATATATATATATATATATGAAGATTCAACTATCTCATAGATCTGTAACAAGTTTTGGCAAGTGGCATATGTAGAAGGGTTACTTCTTTGTTTCAAGAAACATATACTATATCGAGTAAAACGCAATTGTCCCTTCGATGGTTTAATTTTCCTTACTTGCTCTAAATAATCAATGATATTTCCTTGTGACAATGTGACATAATGATAGGTCAATTTCAGTTAGGTAGAATACAAGAACCATCGTGAAGAAACAATATTCCAACGGTGTACTCACTCTGACACGTAGGGGGCGTGGCCGACCATTTCCCGGTTACCAGGCAACGGGAACTCGTGTCTCCACCCACGATCCGGTATCCCTGTTTGCACTGAAACGAGCAGACGCTGCCGAATGTGTTCTGGCAGTCGGGAGGTATCATCATTATGGATGTGTCGATGACGGTAATATTGAACGCTGGGCACTCAACAACTGAGCAGAAAACGTTAATAAGAAGAAAAATAGAATATTATCTTACAAATCTTCGATTCATACAAAGCAGATATGTCACCATCTGAGTATTTCCCTCGTATTCTTTTTTTTTTCTTTGTGGTCATGTGCGGAATCTACTATCTATCACACACATTGTGTGTGCAATACCCATGCACATATTACTAGACACTTTGACTGATTTCACAGCAGACTAACAGGCTATGTAATATTAGTAAGCCTAAATATCTTTCTTTTTATAATCAGGTATATTTTCACCAATAAGACATTATCATGCATAATTAAGATTATGAAAGGCTCTTGAACAGTAACATTGTGATACTTTTGCATCTCGATGTCTTCGGTTCTAACAGCAAGGGTCAGGGGCAGGACATTTGCTCCTGCGACAATTGCTCTGGTCTTATTTTCTCCAAGGACTTAGGATAGGGTAAAGGTTGTAATAGGGTTTCAGGTTTAGTTTGACACGAGGATTAGATTAGGGTTAGGGCTGTGTTTAAGGGTAGGATTTACATGTTGGGCTTCGCGGGCAGATATTTCATGGGATCAGTTATACTGTTGCAGGAGCAAGTGTCATGGAACCAGAAAAGTCATTCCATGTACAAAATCAAATTTTGAACAAATTAGACCAAAATAATGATAGAAGGAAACTCACGTTGGCAGCTGCTTCCGTTAATACCGGTGTTCTCTACGTAACCCGGGTCACACTCGCAGTCCATGCTGTCCGTGCTGGCTGTGGAGACTGTTGAGGAGAGGGGTGGGCACGGGGTACACGGATGGTTGCCATACGACGACTTGTACGTACCCTGCGGGCAAGCTAAAGAGAGCGCCACCAATTGTTATCGTGTTTACCGCGCATGTGCGTTACTTTTGCGCCTATATTTTGTTTGTTTGTTTGTTTGTTTGTGTGTGTGTGCCTTAACGATAAAAAACATGGGTATTTTGCATGTTGTGTAAGCAATATATATATAAGGAGTGAAGATTAAAAAAATGATGAAACGGATGTTTTGCAAGCCAATGGAGTTGTTATATATGTGACCCTGCACCTCAAAACAAACAAAAAGTCGCCAGACATGAATTTTTAGTTAAGACCATATTCTAAAAGAACAGACTTTAAGCTTTAAAGTGATGCATTACTCAAATCAAATTGACTTTCCTAACCTATCTAAATATTGGAAAGAAAGCACAAACTCAGGAAAAGTGTGAACTGAGAAAAGAGGCTCTGAAGTACAGTGTCTATTCAAGCGCTTAATCTTTACCAAGCAGTAGCACTATTCTTTCAAAAGTTATTAGAGTTGAAAGTGAAGAGTGTGGACAAGGTTTTTCAGAAATGAAAAAGGGATTCTAAAGACACACCTAATCACACTATTCTACCACAAATGTTCGAGATAAACTGCTAAAAAAACACACTTTCCTGCCCGTTTTATGATACCAAATTTTAGCATAATGTAAAAGAAGACCCGCTCTTTCAGAAAATATGAAAAAGTCAAGTTCGGCTAGGTTGACCCATTTCACTTGTTTTCAGTCCTCACGCAAAATCAGTGTGTGCGACTTTATGTTCGTTTTGAGGTGCACTGTCACAATATTATATAAAAAAACCCTACGTATGATAAGACCTATGTAAGCCTAACTCATACATACATATTAGATTATTGTACTTACGAACACACGCTCAAACATTATAGAGCACATTATATAATATGGTGTGTGTGTGTGTGTGTGTGCGCGCGAGCGCGAGTGTATATAATACATAAAAAATGCATAATATTCTTATAAGACTAGCAAAAACAACCCACCCCTCTCCTCCTCTCCCTCCCTCTCTCTCTCTCTCTCTCTCTCTCTTTGTCTCTCAAACAACCAACGAAATTCTTTTAGGAATAAAGAATTTCAGTCTGGTAAGAACTTTATAATTTCCATCAAGTGAATGTTTAGAGATCTCGTGCACTTTCAAGCAAATAGATGTATACCGTCCCAAGTCTGATGACGTAGTAAACATTATTCGCACATTTTTCTTACCATTGCAGTCAAAGCCGTCCCCGGTGTATCCAGGTTCGCAGGTGCATGCGATTGAGCCGCTCTCCGTAGCGCATGAACACGCAGCATTCTGACCGCAACAGTTCCCCACACCGCGACATTGGGTGCTGCTGCCGTTCTGGTAACACTGCGCTCTTGCCATCGTTTCGTAGAGGACGTCGTTATTGACATCTTCGAACAAAGCAAAACTAAAATTGATGAATGAATGGAAACTTCTTTGAGTATTACCAACTACATTCTCACACGCGACAAGCTACAAAACTGGTCAACTGTCAGAGATAAATATACCTCTTCAAATTTTTGCGACAATAAACAAACGAGGTGATCACACAAACATGCATGATACAACTAATCATTGTCTTTACGAAGGTTTAGAGCACATTAATCTTTGCTCCTGCAACAATATTGCTCCCAACAAATATCTGCCCGCAAGGCCTAGCATTGATTCTACCCTCAAACATAACCCTAATCCTAATCCTCATCCTCATCTCAAACTAAACCTAAAGCCCTTTCACAACCCTAACCCTTTGTATGAGGAGAAAATACAACCGGGGCAATATGTCACAGGAGCAAAACAATGTCGTGTCACCCGAAAATCGACACACACGCGGTACAAGACCCTTTTTGTCCCTAACACCTACTTCTCTTATTCATTGTTGACAGTTTTCTTAAAATTTAACCAAAAGTGTGCATTAGACCGTTGAATTTCGTAGCTATTTATGTTTATTATCTATTTATAAAATATTATCTATTCTATCTCTTTGCAAGTCACTCTTCCTCTCTATTTTTTTTTCTCGCTTTATATGCATTAAGGACTGCAAACGATTCAAGCTACAGAAATACCACGAGTTGATTATTCTATTGTCCAGAATATTTACGTTTCTCACTATTTTATTTAAAATTTTCTTAATTATTCCCCTAAAACTGTGTGCCCGATCGTTGAATATAAAATCCAAAAGCTCCCTCTTGTGTGTGTGTGTGTGTGTGTGTGTAGGAAGGGGGAGGGGATACCCCTCCCGCACTTTCGCTTACATCCCCCTCAATACACAACATGGTTCTTGCTTTCCCCCCCCCCCTCCTCAAAAAAAAAAAAAAAAAAATATATATATATATATATATATATATATATATATATTATACTGTACGTGTACGGCCACGCTCAACATGATAAATTCACCATAAAGATACAACCCTATTTGTGACACTTAAAGTACCTATGAAAATTCTCATCTAGAGAGGAAATAAAAAAAAAATCAAACCTAATGCTTTAATTTTACAAACTAGCTAGGGTTATGATAGAAATGATACCTTGCCCGAGGGCAGAGCCATACGAGGACATGTCCCCGAAATCGTTGAGCCAGAACACGTAGTCCACGGATGTCGCGATGCTAAACAGCTCGAAGTAGCTCACGATCGTTCCCACGCCAATTGAGAAAATGACCACGCCTTCTCCCCTGATTGTCCTGGCGATCGGACCTGGTCGATCGCCCACGGTGGACACGCCATCGGATAGAAGAATGATGACTCTAGTACAGGACGGGATACAGGAAAGGGTACAAAAGGAACAACATCCGTGTACTTGCAGCAGGAAGCTATTCCCACATCATTGCAAGTTTACAATAATGATGTTCACACCAATAACTTACACCGAGCAATTAACGTATTCATTGCTCTTATCAGGAAACGACAACTTCGATGGCGCTCACACCATCCTGTATACAGCACCTCAGCCCAGTATTGGGAACACAATGGCGTATAATCACAAAACGAATCCGCATCAAATTTTACAACCGCTCATCAGATGGAACCGAACAAACATGTGCATTATTTCTTGTTTCTGCAAAGCAGTGATAGAATGTTGATTGAATTCTTCGTAGTCTATAGAGTAAGGGTATCATGAAAATCAGTACCATTGAGACTACAGGCCTACTTCACGTATTTCAACGTTTGTTATCGATGTGGACCGACATTTTATGAAATGTTTAGGAGCACACAGTTCTAAGAGGAATTCAAAGTTAATATGATGAAAACCGGTTTTGAAATGGCTGATATATCCAAAAACAACGTTAAACAAAGCGATCCTAATGAAAGGTGGGTTCCACCTTTTATATCATGATCGCTCATCGTTGTGAATTAACGTCTCAGCTATTTCAAAACCGATTTTCATCAAATAAACTTCGAATTCCTCTTAAACTTACATGCTCTTTCATTTTTCATAATATGTTTCTCATTATCTCATAAAAATGGTTGGAAACCTGAAGTCCTATCTCAACCAAAACTATATGTCATTCCTTTAAGCCTCGTGTTGTAACGTCGAGCTCGATCGTGGGGTGTTCTTACCTATAGGCCCGAATTCACGAAGGTGGTACAAATGAAACCATGGTTTAAACCATGGACAAAAACCATGGAGCACCAAGTGTCGCATGGAATATTTCGTTACGAAATCGGTCATTTCGTCGCTGAAATGATTATTTTATAACGAAATGACAACATTTTGCAACTAAATGAACATTTCGTCTACGAAATGATAATTTCGTTAACGAAACGGTCAATTTGTCGACGAAAATAAATGACCAATTTTGTAACGAAATATTCCGTGCGACACTTGGCGCTCCATGGTTTTTGTCCATGGTTTAAACCATGGTTTCATTTGTACCACCTTCGTGAATTCGAGCCATAGTGTCGAATTCAATAATAGCCCTATTTGCCTAGTGTCGAGCTCATAGACTGTATGACTTGTGGGCTGTATGAGTAATGGACCTTTTTTTTTTCAATGTCGAACGCTTGGGATGTTTGATTCGTGGGTGTCGGTCTCGTGGGATAACAATAACGTGGCACGCAGAGGATTGTGGTACTTACCCCTGAGCGTTTGGTCGCCCAGCTCGTAAAACCGTCCGAGCAGTGAGCAAAGCACCGCCCGTACAGGTTGTTCCTGGCGTATCGGCTACCCTATCCAAGTTTCGGGCCAGGTTACACTTGTTCCTTCCACTGGAAGGCGAGATATAATCTATGTAGGTTTCCATGTTGTTGCAATGCGAGTAAGATATAACAGAAATGCGAGTGGCGTTGTTAGACGAGCTGAAATGAGTCGATGTCAGGCGAAAGAATTCCACCGCTCGACTGTAATACTCCGGCCTCATGCTCCCCGAGGCGTCGAGCAGAAACACGACGTCAATTTCGGAGTTCGAGCTAAACGTGGCGTCGATCTGTCTTTTAAAGTTGTCCATTGGCGTTGAACCCTGTCCACAGGACGACTTCAGCAGCTGACAAACGTAGCAGAGCATGAATACTGACACTACTCTTTTCATTGTTATTTCGATGGATTTCTCTGTTATTGGTAGAGCGTATAGTCTGCTGCGATATCTAGTGAAAGGGTTCCTCACTTTCAAACTGGGACTTTTTCCAATGTGGCTACAGTAATTGAGATTATGCGCCCTATTAGCTACGAACAACCATCCAATGCGGCAGGCCTGGAATCGAGTCTTGAACACATTCGATCTTATATTAACATCCTAGAATACGATGAATGACCTCTCAAAGCGCAACTGAGCGCAGTGCATATCTTCTCGGGGTGTATAAGGATTCCAAACGCCGATTATGATTATTCTCCGATACTGTCCTCCGAACATGTTATAGTTGTATCAAAGTAGCTTGGACTCTGTCCAACAGTTTTCGATACGTGGGAGGAGTAATTCAACTTGAGGCAGCAGTGGTGAATGAGCGTCACCTAGATGATGACATCATAATCGCTGTTCCATATACGACTGGTCATGATCATGTTTGCTAGCGAATCGTCCACGATTGGTCATGATTACATCCAATTGTTCTTAAACCGTCAACCCGCTGGCGCCGCCATACTTTTCCGGGTCGTGCACTGCAAAAAGTCCGGGTCCGGTGTTAAATACGAAACACCGAGATAGTGTTAAATTGTCAGTGCTTATTTATGGTGTTAGATTAACACCTCTGGGTGTCATTTCAAAATATAAATTGTTTTTTTTTTTAATAGTTTCGTTGTTACTGTTCTTGTTGATTCTGAACCTCAACAAGACAATCAAGAATTTTCCGAGAAAGTGCTTGATTTTTTAAATAAAAAAAATGTAAACACATTTACACGACATGCAGTAACATTAGTTGGTGTTGTCTCCTATTGAAGAAGGACGGGTGTTATACCATTGACATTAACACCAGCAATATCACATCAACACCATGCGGTGTCATTGTTGAATTAAAACCAGCGCAGTGTCAAAATATCACCATCTACAATGTCAAATTAACATCACGAAGTGCCAGGTAAACAATTTCAACACCCACCATCACAACATACTTTCTACACCTGTGGGTGTGGTTCTCTATTGACACTTGATCAATGTTAGATTTAACACCCATGGCGTTAAATCTAACACCGATGTTTTTGCAGTGTGTGTCGTTTTGACCATGCAGAGCTGATGGTTTTGCAAGTGTGACACGCACGCGTGCGTGCACACACTCGTACACATCAATTTGAAATCATTCATAAGTAAAGCACGGATGATAATGATATATTTGTAATGACGTTTGTGGTGTGAACATTATTTCGATTTTGTATATCAAAATTCACCACGTCTTGATGCACAGGACGTTTCACATCAAACAAGCACAGCAAGTGCTACATCTTTCTGGTGCGTGTCCCGTGTTATACCAAACACTTCATCAGTGATGACATGGTGTTATTTAATATAATGTCTACCCTTGTTTATCAAATTTTATTCCGGTTTAATTTCTCCACATTCATCTCAGTTAGAAATCTTGGCGTTGTTCTTACTAACCATTTTTATCTTAATACAAACATTTTCAAGACAAATATAGTGAACATTGATGCTATCTTGACGATATGAACACTCAGCACCTGAATATGTAATTCATGTAATTAAATTGGTTAATATGAAATCCATACGTTTCATTTTATTTTCTCACATTTTGGACTTATTCATAACTTAGGTCTATGTCCTAACACGTATAGAAACGCTGTATCAAGCTTGAGTAAATATGTCATTATAATAATTGTTAGCACTGTATAGCTGTCAAAGCCTGGGCCTGAGATTTGATTCACCTGCATTCAAAAGCATTTTGAACTGTTGTTCTTTTGCTATCGAGACATTATAGACGACAGCAATAGCAATTCAACACTTAATTTCAGGGCTAACCGGCAGATGAGATGTTTAGGCATGAGATCAGGTTCTAATTAAGTTGGAGTTATACGATAGATAAATGGCCGGAAATTCATGATACATCTCGATCTCTTTGTATGTCAGACAGAATATTGCTTATTCCAATTATGCGTGTTGGTTGGTAAGCAATTATTATACTAAATTTCAACACTGACTGCTGAAAACCAGCATGCTCTATAGAAGGAGGAATGTGTTGTCCATACCAGCAGTTGTTGGGTATGATTTGAATATTATTTGATTGCGGTACGATTGTATTGAAGGCAAAACTAAAGTGTTGTTCTGTCGTTTTAATCATGGAGATGCAAGGTGTGTAGCTCCACGTTTTAAGCATGCATTTTTACGATGTATAGCGAAGGTATAGTAGGCAGAAAGATCATGCATAGATGCATGCCATGCCATCGCAGGCGGTACTTATACCAGCGCATAGTATAGTGAAACTTGCTTCTGTGAATCATTCTAGCTTGCGACAACGCCAAAACAAATCGTTCATAGTTATAATATCATAAACAAGATAAACGTTGTATAATGAATATACATTATGCAGGGCTCAACACTAACGGTGGCACGGTGGTCCGGGGCCATCAAAAACGCACGTCGGGCCACCAAAATTTCAGAAATGAAGAATTTGATGGCCTCATCGGGCCACCAAAAAAAGGTCGGATGTTTGCCTTTGGGCCACCAAAAATAAAAGTTAGTGTGGAGCCCTGCATTATGTTTAGTTGAATTTCGAGTCAGGGCCCAGAGATTTTCAGTTTTTTTTAACTTTTTGAGATATTTTCTTGCTTGTATTTTTTTTTTTAATCCAGGGCGCAAACACATTTAGGTGGATGCCTTAAGCTGAGAATCCCATGGAGGAAAAAAAAAAAGGTTACTTGAAAATCTACAATCATTAATGATGTGGTATGTTTTTTTTTAACTAATCCTTTTACGTTTCGTGACACGTAAAACGGCCGCCTCTATAGCAGTCGTCATGCGGGCTATCCCTCAATATATTCATTTTGTATTGTGTATCTTATTGCGGGTAAGGAGGAGCATACTGTAGGCGTGTATTGGGAGTACGCTTGTATTTAAAAGTACTCGGTATCCGGTGATTAGTTTGTAGGCGGGTAGAAAAAATTGTATTTTTCTCTGGACGTTTGTACGTTATTGGGTTTATAGAGAGGACCAAGAAGAGCAAGTAGTATACGATCGTAAACAAAAATGCCAAATATGGGCACTCACACACTAAATTCCAGATATATGAAGGTCGAATCATTCTAATTGTCAGTTACCTCTGGAATTTCCTTCCTGATGTCAAAACAATGTCATTTTGGTGTGCGGTTTGTTTCCGTTTCTGTATCCTGGAGCAGCAGGATGTTGTTACCTCAGGAAAATCCGTGGCCGTTTCCTCACTTCCCCCACACTTGACATTCACTCCCTTGTCAGGCTTGTTCTTTTCTTATATATTGCATTTTTGTTTGTTGTTGTTTTTTGTTTCCCTTACGTCATGTTGGGGCAGGGGTTGGCTGAGGTCCAGGAGTTCTCAAGAGATCATTAAAAGGTTGTATTTGAGATCAGTTTTTCGCGTCGCGCAGTATTGACAATTATTAAAGACCTCATGGTTCTGAAGTTGGCAAATTTGTTGTTTTTGTGGTGATGGTGGTCTTTAGTTTTTGCTATATAATCTGAAGTTTTAATCCCTGTCACTGTCTGAACAATTTTCATACAGTGCGAACTTATCTTTTAGGACATTTTTACCATTTTTTTTTTTTTTGGGGGGGGGGGGGGTCTAATTAGATGAGATTTCCCTGATCTATAATACGGAAGCATGTCTATCGTCAGCTGAGAGCCAGAAGGGCGTTGATCGTGTTTTATGATTTCAGCGTAAATAAAAGCGAAACGATCAATTGTCATGAAATAAAAAGTTTATGTAATGAAAATGGGTAGATTTGTAGGCAGTATTCCAAGTACACATATAGGGTAAAATAGCCCCCATGTGGTTTTGATTTTAATCATTTTAAATGAAAATGAAGATCGATCTCTACAACATAAAAGTAATAACTCAATAACACCAAAATTGAGACAAAACCCTTCTGGTTCTGAGCCGACGATTATATTTACTTTCACCGCCTGTGGCGCACTTTCACACTGCTCGGCGTCAGTTCTCGGCGTCAGCTAGCGGTTCAATCCAGCTGCTTCATACTCCGCCTGTGACACTTTGTCGGGTTTAATAGGCAAACGCATTTGAAACGGATGTCGATTTGTTGCATTCGTTGATATCCGTTAAATAATGTGTTTCATGTCCTTTTTATCCTTTGGTCAGACGTTTACCTTCGGTGGATTTCAGTCAGAGGGGCAAGAAAACTTTGTGCATGCACCAAGTTTTTTTTTTTCGCCGAAAACCGATAGCGCGATCTGATCCTTGACTGTCCGACAGTTGTACGTGTTTCTCCTCTTCTCTACTTTGTCGTTTTTCACGCGTTTCCATCCGCTAGGCCTCCTGTAGACATTAAACTCCGTTGCTAAAGAAATGGAACGGATGAAACGGCTATGTACAGGACATAAAACGCATACGCACGGTTCTCTGTCGTTCAATGTACGTCTCATACTTCGTTGTACTTGTCTCATACGTCGCCCACTTTGTTCCTCGTGCGTTTTGTCTCGTGGACATGCGGTCCTATTCGTTTCTCATGCGTTTGCCCCCTACACGATCGACCCAGGTAAGTTGTTTGTTTAGTTAGGTCCCTGCAATGTGTATCCTATACACTCCTCTAAAACGGACACTTTACACTTTGTCCACTGAAATGACGATTTAGACAACTTTTCTTGTACGGTGGGCCTATCCGGCAAAGTGTGACAGGGGCCGAACAGAGCGCTTCGGCGGTGCTCGTGGGCTTGCTGTCAGACCGCAACCCGCCTTGCAGCGTACGTAGCCGAAAAAACAAACAAACAAACAAACAGACAAACAATCGAAAAACTGCACCTCAAACACAGTACTGACAAACCCATAATCCATGTAGTATGATCTTTACTGAAATCAGCTCTGAACTCAACGCACCTAGCATTAGATCAACCTTAAGGAAAGGGGGTGGTGTCAGGGGATCCTCTCAGGAAGAAATGTTTAATGTTTGATCACCTTAAACTGATAAATTCTGATTAAAAAAAAATTACCAAACTTTGATATTCGTCCATACTTCCTATTCAATGGTGAAAATTGAAGAGAAAAATACGGTTTCAATGATTTTAAGGCTGCTGAATCTGACTCTGGGTGATATATTCAAGATGGCCGTCAAAAATTGAAGTTCCCATGTTCCTTAACATTGGTACAAAAAAGAAACAAGAGACCCGCGGGTCTAGCGCTCACCTGAGCATCGCAAGTTCACCTTTCACGCAGTCACTAATCTAAATTATTCACAGCTTTACTAAAATTTGACCAGGCATTCTCAAGTACAACATGAAAATGTACAATAAGGGCCAAAATTTTTAAAGATTCCTTAATTTGGGGGCATTGGGGCCCCCTGGGGCCCACTGGGTGGGGCATGGTGCCCACTTTGATAAATTGAGATCCTGACCCCCTAGGGATGCTACCTGCCAAGTTTGACGAATATCCATCATGAGGGTTTCAGGAAGAAGATGAAAATGTACAATTCAGGCCCCCATTTTGACCTTCCCAACCCCCCCCCCCCCCCGCCCCCAAGAGGGGCACCCCTGGATCTGCTATGAACAAACTTGAAACTACAGTCATTAATGTACTCACTCATAGTATTATCTTAGCTTATCTTAGAGAAGATTTTTAAAGATTCCTTCATTTTTTTTGGGGGGGGGGGGGGGGGTTGGGCCCCCTGGGGCCCACTGGGTGGGGCATGGTGCCCACTTTGATAAATTGAGATCCTGACCCCCTAGGGGTGCTACCTGCCAAGTTTGACGAAAATCCATCATGAGGTTTTCAGGAAGAAGATGAAAATGTACAATTCAGGCCCCCATTTGGACCTTCCCAACCCCCCCCCCCCACCCCCAAGAGGGGCACCCCTGGATCTGCCATGAACAAACTTGAAACTACAGTCATTAATGTACTCACTCATAGTATTATCTTAGCTTATCTTAGAGAAGATTTTTAAAGATTCCTTCATTTTTTTGGGGGGGGGGGTTGGGCCCCCCTGGGGGCCCCCTGGGTGGGGCATGGTGCCCATTTTAACAAAATTAGATCCTAACCCCCTAAGGATGCTACCTGCCAAGTTTGGTGAAAATGGGTCATGGGGTTCTCAAGAAGAAGATGAAAATGTACAATTTAGGCCCCATTAGGACCCCTCCCCACCCCCTCCCCTGGGTCCCAAGGGGGGCACCCCTTATTCTGCCATGAACAAACTTGAAACTATAGTCATCAATGTACTAACTCATAGTATTAACTTAGCTCTATCACTTCTGGTTCTAGAGAAGAAGATTTTTACAGATTCCTTAATATTTTTTTTTTTTTGGGGGGGGGGGTTTGGGCCCCCTTGGGGGCCTCCTGGGTGGGGCATGGTGTCCATTTTAACAAAGTGAGTTCCTAACCCCCTAGGGATGCTACCTGCCAAGTTTGATGAAAATCGGTCTTGGGGTTTTCAAGAAGAAGATGAAAATGTAAAAAGTTTACGCACGACGGACGACGCACGACGGACGACGGACGACGCACGACGGACGCCGGACGAAGGGCGATCGCAATAGCTCACTTGAGCCTTTGGCTCAGGTGAGCTAAAAAAGAAGAGAATTCATGGTTTCACCCTATTTCGAGAATGCTGAATCCGACTTTGGGTGGTGCAACTCTTGTAACCCGTAAGGGTTTGAGATATGCAAAGTAGATTAATAATAATAATAATATTAATAATAATAATTATAATAATTATAATAATAATTATTATTATTATTATTATCATTATTATTAGTAGTATTATTAGTGTTAGTATTATTATTAATACTAATAATAATAATAATAATAATTATTATTATTATTATTATTGTTATTATTATTATTATTATCATTATCATTATTATCATTATTATTGTTTATTATTTGCTTAGAATAGTTAAGGGAAATCAACAGAGAATAATGATATTGATAAGGCATAATCATTTATATGGTGCATAAAATCACCAATATGCACAATATGCACAGTAGCACAAGGTGATACAATGTAATTTACACGAAATGAAGTGCTGCATGAATGGCTTTTGATATTTTGGTTGAAAATGATACACATTCATCGCTGTATTCAAATTTGCACCAAACATAGTTTATACATGATCGAGTATACACTGTGGCATAGTTTTCATGAAGACCTATCCAGTGTTTTCAACTACCTTACTTACAAGCCAACTTCAAGAGAAGGTATGCAATGACATGTACTTGCACATGTTCAGATTGTTACTGTGACCATGCCTGTTTACCAAGCCGTGTATATACCGTGTATTTTGGGCACGAGATCAATTATATTTCCCCCTTTATTTCCAAGTTTACTTACTAATGATTAGTAAGCAAACTTTGGCATAAAAGAATGGAGTGTCTACGAGAGAGATCCATTGATACGTTTGAATATTACTTCAGTTCCTCAAGTTTCCCAGCCAGGAGAGTCATACTAACTTTACATAATCTGTGTGTGTGTGTGTGTGTGTGTGTGTGTATGTGTGTGTGTGTGTGTGTGTGTGTGTGTGTGTGTGTGTGTGTGTGTTTGTGTGTGTGTGTGTGTGTGCGTGTGTACACATATATGTCTATAGAGTATATCTATCTTAATAAATGTACACACATGTATATAGAAAAGATGACAAAGTAGGGTAGTACATGTACTGCATTTCAGTCCAACAGTGCTATTTATTCAGACCATATTTTCCTCAGGGTCGACAATGACAATTATGACAATTGTACTCATTGAAAATATGGTCTGAATAAATAGCACTGTTGGACTGAAATGCATTACTACCCTACTCCGTCATTTTTTCTGTACTGGTACCAACACGCGAACTACAAGTAACATAATGTACATATCATAATCATGCATATATATATCTATCTATATATATATATATATACATGTACACAAATACATTTGCATAAATTCATGTTTTTATTAGTCAAATTTTCTGTCATGCATAAACGTACAAGTATTCCAAAAACCATCTGAGATTTTGTAATTCCACTTTTCATTGTCAGAATCACACTACTGTATTTAATTGGGAGTGGCAGATGACCCTCTTTGAAATGTCCAATCCCAACCATCCCTTCCATCCGAAAAGGGGAAAAAAGTAATACTTACTAAGGACTACCTCAAATACTACAAAACAGTACAATAAAATACAAAGGGTTCCAAATATACAACAAATTGTTTATTTCAAAGACTGCTATAATACAACACACCACGATGACTTCAAAATGTAAACCTCTCCCAGTGTTCACATAAGCAGGCATACATTTTGTGAAGTAATTATTCATGTACACATTCATTTACGTTGTATAAAACAATGCCATCCAGGTGGAATGCCAACATTTCACTTCATCGGATACATCCTGAACTGTTCACAGTTTTTAGATGTTACTTTTTCACTGCACATGTGTTAATGATATATGATAAGGTCTTATTTACCCAGGGTAGCCTCTTCAGTGTTACCACTGCTCTACCAGAGGGCCCTGCTATGTTTGTTACTCCAGCGTTGCCATGTACCCATTTATACACCTGGGTCGAGAGGGACAGAGTAAGCACTGGGTGGGATTCGAACTCGGGTCCTTCGATCGGGAGTCGGGAGTCTTATCCATTATGCCACAGTGCCCCCACTTTATATTTTAAACCAAGAATAAGAAGGAATTAGAGAAAATGAGAGAAAGTGAGGTAGCAGATTGCCATTCGTGACACATTGTTTCATGCTGTTCATAGTAAACTCCTCAAGTGACACAATTACAAGAGATTTGATCATTACCTTTCTGGCAGTCTCTGTTCGTGTCTCAAACTTGTTGGCTGAGAAACTGTTTTGCATTTCAATCTGTTTCAAAAGAATAAGAGTTGCTGAAATTTGCGACATAATGCATTCGTCTGGCACTCTACTACAGTGATTTTATGTATAGATAACATGATCAAATTCTCTACCACTGAAGATATGTCGACAAACACATCATGGAATATGTATCATTCATGAAAATACAAAGGCATTATGTAAAGACTTGAGAAGGAATATTCCTACTGGCAAAAGATCATGAACAAAACAAACAGAAAACAAACAAACAAACACACATACACATACACATACACATACACATAAACATACACAGACATGGCATTTACTGGCTCATAACCTCTTGTAATAGCTTGTTTCACTCTGTGAAAGTGCGTTACTGCTTTTTTAGAACATTTTTAGAACAATAGCATAATAGAAACTGTGCATCTTTCACCTTCTGGTGTAAGAGCAAACATCCAATGGCCATGATTGAACTTATTGGAGAAAACACATACCAACAAAAATTACAACCACAGGAATCATAGAGCACTATACAGTACACTCCCGTTATAACGAAATGCTCGGGACCGGCAGTTTTCTTTCGTTATAACAAAATTTTGTTATAACTGAACAAATACAATATATAACGAATACAAGGAAACCACGTATATATATCATATTCTGTTTGCTGAATACTCATCATACACTGGAAAGCTATGTGAAATGTGATGGGATAACTGTATTACAATAATAAACGCAAGTTCCCTACAGAAACTGTGCGTGACACAAGGAGCGAACACAGTGGTGTGGAGCGTTCACCCATGCAGAGATGCTATAAATGCTTGTTCCGCTACGTATTTTCGAAAGCAATTCGCATTTCGTTAGAACGGAGCACATTTCTTTTGTTTTTCTTAGTCTGTGGCGCTCGGAAAAGACTTCGTTATAACGGAAATTTCGCTCTAACCGTGTTCGTTATAAGCGAATTTTGCACCATAGACTTTAATGGTGATAATTTTGGGACCAGAAGATTTACTTCGTTATAACGAAATTTCGAACCGTGTTCGTTGTAACGGGAGTGCACTGTATATGACAAAAAGATAACACATCTCTTATTGTTTTTTTTATCGTTCTTTTCAGTGTATTTTCCCAGAATTCACATGAACGCTAATACAGTGATTGGAAGCAGTCCTCATCATTTTTGAAAATGACGGAACAGTTGTTTTTTTTTTGACAAAATGATAATTTCTTCCCCTTATATCAGGATGCATCTGGTTTCACAGAGGAGTTTTGTTTACAGAGATCATTACACATGTCACAGCAAATACTAAAGTGGGTATTTCATTGGCTTGGAGACTAGGTGGTGACCTGGCAGCAAAACACAAGTGTCACTGGTTGAAGAGTGGGTGTAGAGGCATCAAAGAAACTAGCCTGGATTTCCAGGAGTTGCATTCCGAATGTTACTGCGAGAGCAGTTTACAGAAGGGTTTTGGGGGTAATGTCGGAGCAATTACCCTAGCTGGCTACGGTAGAATTTGGCAAAAGTTACTCCGACAACGTCCAATCAACATTTTGCAGGGACCGTTTTAAAAAGCAGGGTAGAAAAAGATTGCCCACTGACACTGGTTTGAAAGGCTCTCTTAAAACGGGGCTTAAGACATCTCTGCAACCTTGCAGAGACCCATTGGCGACCTACTGGAGACGTCATGGAGATGTCTCCAGGACCGAGGGGATGTCTCAGCGACTTCCAGGCGAATACACTGGCACCTTGTTTGGAGACGTCTCAGACATCACTATGGAGTCACCTTCTTGTTGAGAGTGCAAGCTGTTTCTTGGTCTTTAGATTCATGGCAGCCGCTGTGAAGTCTGCTCAAGTTAGATAGGTGGTCCTTAAAGAGAATCCATCTCTGTACTATGAGGCAGTGCACACTTTGTCCTCCTCTCTTTGCTTCAAATGTGCCTCCAAGATTTCACCAAACTCTCCTCTTCCGAGCAACAGGTAGGCGACAGAGAGAAGCATGCTGACGGTGGGGTGGAAGCTCTTGTGGCCGAACGAGAACAGGTCGATGCCGAGCTCGTAGCCCTGCCCGTAGTCGCACTCGTCGTTGGCGAACTGCACGAGGGTGATTATCTCCTGCAGGCTGTCAGAATATCGGGCCTTCTCCTGCTCGTTGTCCGTCTCCACAATTTTCTTTAAGATCTTCTTCAAAGTGGCTGTCACAGAAAGGGAAAATAAGAGTTAATGACTAAACCTATACATATGTAGTACACACTGTTAGTGTATTGATGATGATGCTGTTATGATGAATACCTGCATGTGCCATTGCATTTAGCCATCACTTGTAACAGTTTTATTTTTTTAAGTTAACTTTAAATTTGCCTACTATAAAAAAATGTGTACAGTGGAACCTCATTACAATGAGCTACATGGGACCTAAAATACACATTCTGACACATACTAAGATATCCCCAATAACATGGAATACTGATAAAACAGCAAAGAGATTTTGAAATGATTGGGATTATCATAATGCCATACATGAATATCCAGAGGATATATAAATAGATTTTTTTTGTGTGTGTTGTTGTTGTTGGTTTTTTGTGTGTTTGTTTGTTTGTTGTTGTTGTTGTTTTTTTTTTTTGGGGGGGGGGGTTCTCTATTGCTGAGAGAAGGCAGCTTCCTACTTTATTCAATGAGATTAAAATGTTTTTTTTTTTTCAAATTCAAATTCAAATACATATTTATTTCACATGCTAAAAAGAAAGCATCACTTTCAAACATGTTAACATTTATGCTCAAGATGTAGGAAACATGGCAAATCTGGCCTGTGCTAAGATAAGTTTATTTCCCCATCTTTAGATAGGGCTGTGAATAATTTTGTTACGTATTCCTCACTATGAGGGGAATTGTCTTTGGACAAGGAGCAACCCAACATGCTTGAAAACAAAACTTAGTCAGGGGGTTGCTCACCATCGGTCTCGGGGAGTTCCCTGTACCCGACCCCCATGCTGTCGAGGGGCACGACGATACCCGCCTTGTGGAACGTCTTGGTTACCACGTTCTTGTCGCGCTCCTTCATGGCCTTTGTGCGGGCTTCCAGGGGGTGGCCGCACTTCTTGGCCCACTCCGTCAGCGACTTCTCGGTCTTCTTCAGGGCCTCCAGCCGTCCCTTGTCCTTGGTCTGTCGGGTGAGTTTGTCGATGTGAGACCTGCCAGGAAGTGCATCCACGGAATCATTGAAGAAATGAGAGAATGAAGAATGCCATATATGTAAAGAATTTGTTAACAATTAAGGAGAGACCTGCAAGGTATGGGTACATGTCAAGAGGGGCTGGGGGGGGGGGGTGGTATTCAAGAGATTTTGAGAGAGAATGATGGACTTCAATTGTGTTTAATTTCTTTCATGATGAGAGGGAAATTTGGCCTATATGTAGAAAGAGCACAGAACAGTATGCACTTACAAAAGTGTAACAACCATAATGACACTGAAATGAGTTTAATGGTCATTATGATGGTGGTGATGGTCGTCATGTTGAAGATAATTATCACCAATCGGAATCCAAATCAAGATTTTGGTCAGAACTATAGAATAATGGATAATATTGCTACTATCTCTCATTTACTTTCTTTTTTTTTTTACAGGAATGAACTGATGATTACAACACCTAAACAAGAAAATTTAAAAACATATATTAATATGAATTTCTGATTTATTCAATTTTCACAACCACCTGTGATCATTATCATCAGACATGGTGATATATCTCACAGCTCAAAAATGGTTGGCTGCTATGAACAAGGATGATAGAAGGATGGTGGTGAAGACAAACTTAAAGGGAAAACTCACTTAACAGCTCCAAAGAGATTTTCTCCCTGAGGCGAGATGACACAGCCTTCCTTGGCAGAGTTTGCGGCTACAAAGACAGGAACCTTCTGTGGTTCATCCCTGGAAACAAACACATAAAGAAAGAAAGGAAACATGCATGTTCATCAAAAACCTTCTCCTTGAATGGTTTTTATCATATTTTTGACTGCTTTGGTTTTTATTCTTGACGTAGCTCAAGTATCTTGCTGTATTATGATCATATAGATTATTATTCTTTGTCACTACGATTCCAACAAAAAGCTTACTTTGTCATGTAAGTAATAGCATTATGTCTACATGGAAGGGCATACACTGAATTTTTTTGAAATCCATAACCAATGCACTTTTGACGTGCTAGGTCATAAAACTGGAATATATACAACGTGTTAGATTTTTGGTAGATTTGTTTTCTTTATTTTCACTGAAGGAAAGCTATTATGCTGGGAAAGAACAGCCTCAAATCAAGGGCCTATGAGAAGACATACCATCAATACATACATTCTTCAACACCAGCATACTTTTGTAAGTACTTTGAGGGTCTAAAACCTGTTCATACAGGCTTGATGTGGCATAACATTACACGGGTTTCAAAAAGAGTCACAGCATTATTCACAGGCTGAACGAAAAAGACACCTAATATGATTGAAAAGCGAAATCTTGTTTTCGTCCTTTTTTTTTCTTTTTCTAAATTCTTGTTTTCTACCTCATAAAATCTGAAATCATTTTGACCAACTGCTGATACATTTTTACTCAAGTTCTTCACAGTTTTCTGCTGTTGAAAGAGATCCATCACATTGGAGAATGAACTCACAGAACAATACTAGTATCATACAGTCACCAGGGGTCCATTTCGTGAAAGTCTTATGAGAGGCTTTTTGCTCATGAGACACGCTTATGAGAGACTTCATGAAACAGATTTTACTTCTCTACACAGCTACATATGAGCAACTTTGGCCATTCCAACATTAATGTAAAGACATTCATGTGATGACCTCATGAAACAGACTCCAGGTGGGGAGAGAATAAATTTAACCTGTTGAGGACAAGTCCCGAGTATACTCGGGCAAGTGTCTACGGGAAATGCGTGTTGTAGCAAAATCAGTCCGTCCTCAACAGGTTAAGCTTCTAACCTGTAATAGCCCAAGTGATGCTGGGTCTTGGCGTCTCCGAGAGGACTGTTTGGAATTCTGGTGGGTCGTAGAAGTGGCGGTGGTGCAGGAAATAGTCCGGCTTTTGACCCTCGGCGGGCTTAAGATTTCCAGCCATAACATCAAAAGGTCCCCCTAGTCTTAATCCAGCAACTGTCTCTAAGGCACCTGGTAATCACGTGACGGCAAAGACAATTTATAAACCATCCTGTTGCAAAGTCAACATACCTACATGTATGTGATATGAACCCCGGTCTAATAAAACATTCAAATTTCCAATTGGAATTTACATGTCACAAACTATTTTTAGTTTCTTGTACTTGTCCAAGATAATATTCCCATGGATGAGCAAAGGCAAAGCACAAAAAAGCAGCACATATCAAACTTTGAAGTTGTCACACAATATGCAGTTCTTGTAGACTGGAATCTACATATTGTCTACTATTATTCAGGTGAGTGTTACATTGTATAACAGATACAATTGTAAACCATTAGTCATAGATCCTACTTCTCGGGAAATAAACAATCAAATTAGAAGATTAAATGTCCTGCAGGCCACAAAAATTGTAAGATATCATGGCAACAGTATCTAAGGTGGATACACAGATTAACACTCCAGCAAGACAAGCTTCAAAGTGCTGAGCAAAAGGCAACTATCAGATAAACAAACAGCAAAAAAAATCACAACTATTCCATTTTGCTCTGATGCAGGGAGTCTCCACAGTAAAGTGTACTCACCACATGGCTCTGCTGGGTTGACACTCTTGCAGTATTCCCAGAAATCAAAGAAATCCTGGGGCATCTCAACCTTGAACTTTAACCTCAGTTCCTCTTTGATGTCAAGGCCAGGAGTGGACGGACTTGCCTCGCTGTCCACGCTACCACCTGCCCAAGGCCAGAAATGAAATACGTACTGAATCATAGTGATCATTCAGAAATCATTGTCCTTATAAAAAACAAACAAACAGACAATCAAAGCAATCATTTTATAGTAGTGTTTTGTTGTTGTTGTTGTTTTTTTTTTTAAAAGCAAATATTTAGGGAAAATTGTGCACAGGTCAATGAAAGGCTTCCTGATATTATCACCTCCTCTAGACTGGCATGCATACACATGGTTGCTGCAACTTCCTTATCTTAGACTTGGGTTCAATTTGATGAAATCTGTACCATTCAGTCTGTCTGACTTTACTCCATCTACTACAGGTAACTTGAAAATGGAGTTGAATTAATTAGACTTTCAAATGCTTGTATCTTTTCCTCCAAACCTTTAGCCGTGTCCGTTGGCTCAGCCCCGTCGTTTGTGGTCGGAGCGTCTCCTTCTTCTTGTAAAGTTTCATGTACTTTCTGTCGCTTTGACGACCGCCCTTCGTCCGCCTATGAATAATCGCAATGCAAAATAGAAATAAGCAGTCAGAGACAAAGTTCAGAAAGACAGGAAAAAGCTTATGAATTAGCATCCCCAGGTTAGGTACATTGTAGGTTATGGTTATATTCCCAGGTTTGGGTGACTTTAGTGCTGCAACTGTATTCTGCACAAAGTCTTCTCACTCAATATTTTATTGTTAGTCAACTAATTTAGCATGTTTCACAATATTTTCCAACCTGCTCGTGTATTTCAGCTCAGTCGGCGCACTATACGGTATACCGCACCACCGACCGTGCACCGTCGAGTATTGTAATGTTTTTAAACGGTCCCACATACTCACATCCATGTTAGTACTTTCTATCGAGTGGTGGATTATTTATCTACTGTATCTCCGGATTACGTCGATTCACCACTTGCTTGTCTCTCACTCCAACAAGGCATTGATTGCCAGTGCGAGTAGCTTCCAAAATCACTTTTTTGTTTCATTGTCTCACGTACTGAACCGAATCTTCGTATGCGCACTATCGTCAGATACTAAGTTAGTAACACTAACAGATAAGTTAGCTCTATTCTAGTCTAACTGTTAGTTGGAGTAAAACTTAGTGCGAAGAAATGAAAACGCAAATTTACCCTCGCCCTACTGTACTTGGTTTTCTCCTTAGTTCCTATTTCATGGATATATCGGTCCTTTGTTGAAGAAGTTTACTACGATATGATAACATGTATTTTACCGTTATACCCGTTTTTACTGTCAAATTTCAGCCGAGGGACCGGGATTTCAGCAAATAAAGTCAATATTCTGGACTCACTTGATCATCATCGGACGTTTCTCTCATTCCGGGATCTGGATGTCGGTACTTCTGCAAATGATCCTCCCTAGTACGATAACACTTAGTTCCGTATTTGCAGTCTAGTTTATCTGACATTGTAACGTATATCAGTGTGTCTAAGGGACTAATGTTTTGACAAAGAAATCATGAATTTCCGTCAATTTGCTTGCCAGACAGAACTCTCGTGATTTTGTCGATCATACACAGTGCAGTGCAGTGCAGTGAAGTATACGATCTTTGAATGCAGTCTGTGTGGTGCCGGTGACGGTACCGCACCACACTGTTGATTAGCGCGCGCTTATTTTCGCCTCAGCGCGCGCTGCCCAAACATTTTCATCTCGACAATGTACGTGCACGGCACTCAACTTTTTGTACTTCATTCGTGAATAAACTACATAGTACCAGTCTCTTTAATACTCGAGAATGAAAGATGAAAGAAGCAGGGGTGGACGCTGTAGAACTTGTTCACAAAACAACAACAACAACATCAACAACAACAACAATAACAACAAAACAAAACAAAAACACACCAAAACAAAAAACAAAAAACAAAAAAAAAACCCAGAAAGTCCGCATTCTTCATTTCGATCAGAATGACAGCACTCTGGAAAAAAAGTTAATAAAATGATTTATGATACCAATAATAAAATGAAGACAATTATGAGAAAGCAAATCATCACCCAAATTATTAATGGCCTAGATCAAGAATATATTCCCTAATCATTTTACATAATATTGTGTTACAAATTTCTCTCTTTCCTCTCTCTTCCTGCATGACAGCGACTTAGTGTAGGGATTTGTCCAGGGTATTTGTTTCGGGTTGGTTAGGTTAGATAGGTCTCCATCATATCTTAGTTTCTTTTGTTTTTCCACTTTTTATTTATATCAGTCTATTAATCATATAATTTGTTGTATCACATGTGGGGGGAATGCACCCTACAAGCACTGCTTTTTAGCATTTCTCCCCATTTCCAGCATTTCCGCATACACACAATATTTTTTTTAACTTATCCTTTATTATGTATTAAGATGAAATTCATGTATTCAATTTTAGTAAAATACTAATGGAAAAATAAATGAATGAATGAACAAATGAATGAGAATTTGATGATGATAGTGCATAAAAAGGAATCTGCATGCATGGACACCTATTCTGTTTATGATTGTAATATTTGTAACCAAGTTTTCTATAACGATTTTTTTTTGTTTTGTTTTGTTTTGTTTTTGTTTTTGTTTGTTTGTTTGTGTTTGTGGTGTTTTTTTTTTTTTTTTTTTTTTTTTGGGGGGGGGGGGGGGGGGGACTCTCAACGGCCTCTTCGTGCAGGGGGTATGAAATCGACAATGGAATTAATATGGCCTAATCAACCAGTGGGGGAGGGAGTAGGAGAGTGGACCTTCTCGGCTAAGATTCGGAGGTTGGGCATAGGCATGATTTCTTTGTCATGGGACAGTTTCGAGTCGAGTAAAAATTCGACACAACGTTTTGTTGGCGTGTTATTGAGATGCTCTGCACATTGCCACTCTGAAAAAAAACCCAGCGACATAATAAATACTGCGCGTTAACAAATTGCCCGTGAATGTGTACACTTTGGATCTATACAGAAAAATAGGCTCAACCTTGTATGTTGTATTACTTTATATGGAAATAAGATAATTTGGAATTGAATTGAATTGAATTGAATTGAATTGAATTGAATTGAATTGAATTGAATGGGTATTCTCTGATGTGCTTCCTTAAGTTGGTTGGAGAGGCTCAAGGGCCATAGTGATTTTGATCGCTTTTTTCCCAACCCGGCAACTTAGGGCAGCTCACCAGGGTATAAGTCTGAAATATTGTACCCTTATATTTCGCTTGCTTTGGTTGTTTATCTGTTGTTTGATCATTCATTCACTATTGTCCTGCAAATGCCAAATAAATGATGATAACAATAATGATAATGATGATAATAATGATGATGATAATAATAATAATAATAATAATAATAATAATCATCATCATCATCATAATCATAATCATAATCATAATAATAATAATACTAATATTAATAATATTAATAATAATAATTTACCTGTGTCACACTGGAACACCTTTGCGGGTGCATTTTTGCACCTTTCAAACCAGTGTCGACCTGTAAAGGCGTTTCCAGTGTGACACTGGTAAAGGTGCAAGGTGAAACCAATTTTTCTTAGAGTGTAAACGATCAAAGATGTAAAATTTGTGTCATGTGCAGTTTCATTTTTGATAGCTATAATTATGTAAACGCCAGAGTACCATCGACTGCTTGATTGATTCACCTCTCTCTCTCTCTCTCTCTCTCTCTCTCTCTATATATATATATATATATATATATATATATATATATATATATATATATATATATATATATATATCGTGATATCTCTATTTACATATTACGTGTCTTCTTATTCAATGACAGAATACTATGCATTTGAATAAACACAAAATAGTATCTCATTTAAGATGGGCCCACATTTATCCTAAATATCGGGCAAAACAAAACGGAACTATTGTTTTTTGGTAACCCTCGCTACAAAGAAGTATCCCTATGAACAATGATAAATCAGAGTTCCATCAGTAGCCATCAAGGCGATGGACTGTGTGAGCGAAACGAATCATCCTTTCTCCGTATCCACGCACGTTAATTCTATAGACAAGGGGACTTCTTTTTCTTTTAATTCTTCTCATTGCCTTGATCGGAATCTGACTAACTGTGCGATGTCCTCGTTGCTACAGCCCAACAGCACCCCTAATCATCCTTATATATATATCGCATCCAATTTGATATCCAAGGACTGTGCAATTTTTCTGCTTCTAGCTTTCCTTGATTAATAGTCCTGCTTGAGAGGTCGAGGTTAGCATTCCTCCATTCCGAGTAATTGATGTTCATTATTTTTCGGAAGGTTGCTCAGGTAAAGTTCGATTCTTTCCACTTTCATTACATACCCCTCCCCCAATATCCGTCGTAAATTAACAGTTCTGGCTCAATTCCTTAATCAATTCGTGTTTAAGAGCTGACTTGATAAGAGTCGACATTATCCTCCATTAGGCGATCAGGCTTGACCGACAAGTTGTTGTTTTTTTTTTCATTTTCCTTATTTATTTTAATCATCGTAAATGACTTAAATTACATCATGTACATGTAGATATGGGACACAGGCTGAGGTTTAGTATTTTGTCTGTAATCACGATGCAGAGAAAATTGTGTCCTTCTTATCACTGCGACGAATTGGATTTTCATTAAACGTGTTTAAAGGCAACAATTAAACTAGTTCTGTGGTGTTATGGCAGATTGTCCTTCAAAGACGGCTTTTTCAGCTCCACTAGATATAATCATCTTTAAAAGCTTTTTAGATTACTTCTAAGCTATTTTGTGATTATTCAGGGAATGATCTAATCGGACAAGTCACAAACTATTAACATAATCATTAGTATTAAGACGTGATTTACAGCAGCTTCATAGACTGGAGTTTTTGCTCTCACAGTGTCCCACAGTGTGAAACACAATGTGAACGCAGTGCGAAATCTCTTTACATTGTTAAATCGACAGTTTTGACATTGTGAACACATTGTGAGTCATCAATTCACAGTATGAAGCAGAAGATATGATCCGAGAAATCACTGTGAAAAACCACACCACAGTGTGCAATCATTTTCACACTGTTAAATTCGAACGTTTTCACATAGTCGCACAGTGTAAACATGGATAAAGTGATGGTAAGATCAAAACGCGTATAGTAATGTTGCCTGGTGTTGGTGCTTGACAACATGCATCGCGTCAGTGCCCCCACCCCCCCCCCCCCACCCCCGTCTCTCTCTGTGCATAATACATGATGTTATATATTATATGTAGCCTATACATAATTGTGTACATATTTACAAGTTTATACCCATCATGTCTATGTTTTTTTCTCTCCCCCTATCTATGTCTATAAACCCTGTTGCCCTATACCGTGATACTATCGAGAAAGCTTGTATCTCTTCATGAATAATATAGCAGTGCGCTGTTCAAAACGGAGCTGTCAATCTGCACACTGCATTATCAACTTTCATACATCACTCTGCACTTTGTCAGAGCTTGACTGATGCGCAGCAAAGTGAGCAATTAACCATAATACTGTAATATATCAATGTTCAATGAATGTGACTATTTAGCATTTTTTGTTTTCAGTGATCTTTTTATTAATTCCATTTCCTTTGAGAATATAACAATTCAAAGAAAAATTACACACATTCTACATAACATCTGTCATAAATCATGTAGATATTCCTACAGTTATGAGACATAATCCATAATCCATAAAACAAGAATAATCATTCAATTCATTTTAAGGCAGATATCAAACAGAAGAGAGGAAATAGAATGAATTATCCGATCATTCCTTTTTAACTACAAAACAAACAAGCAGAATTCATATATGCAATTGTGAGCAATTTAGCCAAACACTCAAAAAAACAGGAAATGAAATTTCTATTATATCAAAAGAACGATGACAACAACAACAACATAAACCACCTTCATTCCCACCTTTCCACCATACCCAACCCTCAACTACTCATAACTTTAAACTTTAACCCCCCCCCCCAAAAAAAAAAAAAAAAAACACGTCCTTCTCATCTCTAAACCACCTCCCCACCCTCTACACCACATCCACCTCCTTACCCGAGACAGACACACTCCCTCTCATCCACCTCTCATCTCATCCACCTTTCATCCACCCACCCATTTACACACCCACCCTGCACACACATCCGCTTAACACACACACACACACACACACACACACACACACACACACACACACACACACACACACACACATCCACTTAAACACACTTCCACACCCCCTGCACACACATTCACTCACCACAACACACAATTATTTCTGCTCGCATTCAGAACATAATAATTATGCTAATTATGCTTAGGATATATGCTGCATACACACAATACATGCATGCACATACACATTATCATACACACAATATACATATCCACATACCTGCATATATATTTTATATACACAATACTTATCTCTGAACTCAAAAATATCTAAAGAAAAGAAGTCAGTAATCAAACACACACAAAAGGGAGAAGTACGGGTGCATAAATAAACTAATCCTTTACAAATTTTTTAAACATTCCCATTTCAGCAAATGCAAACCCGGTTTATTTCTTCTTATGGCAATATCATTCTCTTCCTTTCGACATATCATTAATGCCTTTTTTTAATTCTACCAATGTCGGTGTTATTAACTGTGACCTCGCTTTATATAACATATGTTTAACTATAAGAATAAGAGTGTTGTACAGTTTGATTCTGTGAGAAGTTCCTTCTAAACCAATATGTATATCCCGCCAAGCTAAATTACGTAACTCTTCTAACTGAAAGTACTCAATGAAATCATGCCATAAAGATTTAACTTTTTCACAGTTCCAAAATAAATGCGAGTAAGTTTCAGAGCTTTTTCCACAAAAGGAACATAAATTATCAGCCACAAAACCAAATTTTAGGAGCTGTTCCTTAGTATAAATCGCCCCGTGTAATAACTTATATTGAAATTCTCTTAAGTCTCCAATTAGAGTTGAACTTCTGGGCCTTATAAAAATATCTCTCATACTTTTATCAGCGAAAACAAATTTTTGGTGTCCATCTCTAATTTCTAAACAGTAAGACTGCTTTAAAAGAGACACGAAATGTGAATAAATCTTCCTGGATTGTATCTTTTTTGAATCTGTAATTTGGCCAAAAAACTTTAAAGGTATATTAAAATCACTGACATCTACTTCATCACTGACATCTACTTCATCTACTGTAGCATGCTACAGAAGAAATACTTTATTGCACACACGCGCACACACGCACACTCCCTTGACACTGTAGATGTACATATCGATGTGCATTTTTCCATCAGGGTTAGTTTGTACACAAATCACTATGACGACAGTCGGTTTCATATAATATCTTCTCTTTCTTCAATATTCTATATCCAAAACAATCACGTGAAGATTTTTTTTATATAATATATATATATATATATATATGATATATATACATATATATATATATGATATATATATATATATATATGATATTTGATACAGTGATATATATATATATATATATATATATATATATATATATATATATATATATATATATTGTTACGAATTTGCCCATCTAATCACGTTAGAATGTGGTTTCATGTTTTATGATCATGTGTATGCGATCACACGTGCTCGATCGCGAATGTTTGTAAACACCGCCGGTTACGTAATCTTAATGTTGAGTCATTTGTTTTGAACCGCAGCCCCACACATTTCGCCCAGGTCGAGTTTAATGTTGTGAATATATTAAAGGGACTGTACAGTACTGGTTGAGATAGGGATTCATGTTTTGAACATTCCTAAGTGAGATAATGAAAAGCCTCTAATAAATATGAAAGAGCATGTAATTCTAAGAAGGATTCAACGTTTATTTGATGAAAATTGGTTTTCAAATGGCTGAGATATCCAAAAAAGTGCTAATAATAAAAGGTGACATGCCCCAACTTTATTAGTATCTCTTTGTTTTACCTTGTTTTTGGATATCTCAGCCATTTCAAAACTGATTTTCACCGAATAAACTTTTGATACCCCTTAGAATCGCATGCTTTTTGATATCTCATAGAGTGGTTTCTGAATATCTCACAAAACGTTAAAAGCTAAATCTTCACCTTGACCAGAACTGTACACACCCTTTAAGCTGGGCGTGCCTGACGGAATTTTCCATGTATGTAATATTGCTCATGTTAAAAATGCATTGGTCGTGTCAGTCGACAATTAGACTCCGGTTAGAGAGGACCGTTATAACTTTCTCAACGTCCCGTCATTGCCCTGTGACAAGTATCCTGCGGACTGAGTTAAAGTGCTAAACAGCAGGGTAATCCAGGAGATGTCAACCTGCTTCTAGCCCGTTTCCCTTCGACGACGACGGCGTCGATAGGTTTTCGTTTACTTGGCCAGACGAACCACTAGGCGGTCTGGAGCCAACGCCCACCCGTGATTCATGTGATTGCTACACGGCAACTAGTGGGAGCCACGCCGAGGTCGATCCAGGGCGTCGAGACTGAGTGGCAACGCGCACCTGGCGGCCAACGCCCTTCTGCCCGGCGTAGTCGCGGAGCTGCAAGCTGACCTGAGTGAGATAGCGTCGCCTGCTGATTCGACGACGTCCCCGTGCATCGACGCGTTCTCCACGTGATATGATAGCGTCTGGTGTCGCCTCCCCGTCACGTCGCAGATGAGTTGGGCCCCGACGTTGGTTCTGTTAGGGTAAAACCCTGGCCAGGTATCACATAATCTGTCTTTGAGTTATCTTTTGTTGAAACGATCCGATCTAACATTCAATTGTTATGGTTAATTTCGCTGTAATGTTTTGAACAATTATCATTATTCCGGTTGGAAACTGATTATTAAGTACATTCCTAATAAAGCTCCGGACGATTTGTTCATTTCAATTCACTGTGACCGCCTTGCATTCATTGTGTGGACTTGACAGTAAAACTATAATATATATAACTATATATCATATAGTCAGAGGTCCAATGACATATCTTCGCCTCATGTAGTTGGCATATGAACGGGATTGTGACCAATGCTTAGTACTTTCACGAAAACATCTACAACTTTAAAATTTTATATCTAATTTATCATTCATCTGACTAAAACTGTATATCCCCACTGTGTTTGCTTGATACTATTACTTGATCGCCGTGATAGTGAAGTCTAATACGAAATGGAGATTACTTCGGCAAATTTTATCAGTGTACGAGCTACTCAAGGCATGAAGACAGCCACTCATTATTATCTCTTCTTCCTTGCTTTTTCTTTTCTTGCTTTTTTTTTTTAATGAGACTATCTTTGCACACTGATATTTTCCGGTCTGTTTCAGGAGCAGTTACTATTAAGCACGTGTTGATTGACGTCAGAGTCAGCTTTCCTGAAAGTTTGCCGTTAATTTTTCGACGTTCATTTTAGACAGACAACCGACATTTATGCTGTGTATCAATATTGCGAAAGCAACTTCAACATCACAAACATTGTGTAAAAGAGGTGTTACAAGACATGTCACAAAATATTTATTCGCATTGACAGAGAATGACACAGTGGAAATTGATTCAATTTCTACTTATACATTGCAAACAAACGATAAGAATTGCTTATGACAAACGTCAAAACCGGAATTATACAGCGTTTCATCTTTACACTAGTGATATAAGGCGTACAGCTGAAGATAATGTTTGCACTGCATATTTGCCTACATGTCAAAATATCATATTTAGTCTTCACATCAGATTCCCCTTTCCTTGCACACTGGGATTCAGGATATTCAACACAGGCGCCCTGACGATTTATCTCTCCCCCCCCCCCCTCTATCCCCCCCCCCCCTCTCTCTCTCTCTCTCTCTCTCTCCCTCTCTCTCTCTCTTTCTCTCTCTCTCATTTTAAAGATCATTCCAAACTGCATGATTGAGCACTAAAATCAAACCCCACTGTCTGTACCTGTTACGATTGCTCTGCGTAAATATAGAAAGTGGAAGAAAACAATAAAGACATACTCAATACACACAAAAATATATGATAATATGATATTTATATCTAATGTAGAATACAATTGTATAGTATGTACAAGTAGAATACATTTTTGAATTTCACTGCACTATCAACACTTGTGTAATAAGTTGCTAACAGTAATCTGTGTTGTTCATAACTAGTCATATTGAACGGTGTTTGATTGCAAACGAGCAAAGCGCATTTTTAAACATTTTAAAGTAAGTACATAATCAGATAGAGCAAAATAAAACATTTTCGATAATACCTTACTAACTTTTCCCATAACAGTAAACATTCTTGAAGTTATGATTATAAAATATCCCATATTTTCTTATGATATTGCTTGTTTCTTGGCAAATTTATTCGTAAATATTTCATATCTACAAGTCGAATGAAGTTAATTCGTTTTGCAATTACGCTTTAAATCTATTTTCCGTAATCTACCGTAGTGACATCAAAAGAACGGGGTCATCCTACTAGACCGACACCCACGAGTCATACAGCTCACGAGTTCGAAGTGAAAACAGGTCCACGAGTCATACAGCCCACGAGTCATACAGCCCACGAGTTCGACACTTGGCAAATAAAGCCCATGAGTTCGACAGTAGGTAGAAACAGCCCACGAGTTCGACAGATACAACACGGGGCTTAATGTGTCGGTCTCTTGGGCCTTGTTAGCTCAGTGTCGACCTAATGGGCTGTATGACTCGTGAGCTGTATAACTCATGGGCTGTATGACTTATGAGCTGTATGACTTGTGAGCTGTATGACTCGCGGGCTATATGACTCGTGGGTGTCGGTCTCGTGACGTGCACCCAAAAGAACAGGCCTGCTGTGATAATGCTGTACTATAATCGTGGGTGATTGCCCTAGACCCATAATTGTACTTGTACGACGAAAACATTCTTCCTTGCAGTGCTCGAAGGCATATTGAAAAATTCAATGTACATTAACTAATTCAAGAATTTTTCAACAATATTTAAAGGATACTAGGTTCATTCATTTTTTAAAGCATAGAAAGCTTTAAATACATACACCATTCTCTTTTGAAAGACATGGGTAGGTATAGGTACGACTGGCTTAACTCGATCAGGATGGATCTAACCTTTTTTTTTTTTTTGTTCTTCTTCTTCTTCTTCTCTCTCGTATTCGCAAAAAAAAAGAGTTACAAATTCAAAGTATTGGTATCATCTTCGAAAATACGGATTAGACCTACATAGGCCTATTTAGATATCCCCACCCCCCCCCCTCCACACAAACACACCTTCATGAGAAAATCTTTGTGGAATTCAGCCTTAAAAAGTCATTTTTTGGGAGGGTATTTTGTTTTGTTTTGATTTATTTTGTTTTGTTTTGTTTAGTTTAGTTTTGTTTTGTTTTGTGTTTTTACCATTTTCTCAGAATTTTGGGGGGACTTTTTGTGTTTTTTATAGAGATAGAGAGAGTTAAAATAGCGTGTATTGGGCTGCAGCCCAACCTGGCGTGTCATCTGCATATTGAGAACGCAATCGCAAACGGTGCGTGATACCTAGGTGCGAGCAGGAAAGTCTTCTTCCCTTTGATTTATGTAGAGAAACACAATGACAGACGCTGTGACAACCATCCCTGCAGTAAGCAGGAACGCCACCAGACGATTCAATTTCAGAGCCACTGCCTGCCAATCCTTGCTGTATTCTGTTTTGTCGTGCCCCTTTCTGTTTTTGACCGCTGCTCTGTCAGTAACTGCAGTTTCTCCGAGTTTCGCCTCTTCTTTCTCGTCTATTCTGCCTATGGGTGGGGTCGGTTCGTGATAAATATACGAGAGGAGATTTGAACCCTTCCTCTGCACCTTCGTCTGTTGAGTGGTTACAGCGCCCGATATCGAACCCGCGGCCCAGTTGAGACCGGACAAGCGTCGCACAACCCAGTTTCCGGTGGTGGATGGTTCATACTGCTTCGAGCTGGTTTGGAGCAGAGCCAGCCTCTTCAGCCACATGGGCACGGGTTTGCTGTGCTTCTTGTGGATGTACATGGTCAGGATGGATGTGAATATGGAAATGGTGTTGATGACGATCGAGGCTACGAAGAAACTCCCTTTGAAATTAAAGCAGTGGATAATTTCATTCTCCAGTGAACGTTGCCATTCGCTTTACATTTAAAACACCAATAACAACACACATTCACATTTCCTATATTTCCGTTTTCATTTTTTCGGTCACGTAAGATTACTTTTCTTACGCTATTGCACATGCTTGTGGAAGATAGAGCGATGTAAGGCATAATGACCTATGCTATCATAAGAATTGCCCGCATACGTGTTGATACATCAGACAGATCAATTACAGATCCACTGATGGGCAAGACATTTAAACCTGGTTGCTTGCATCCAATATTGAAAAAGGAACGACACAGACATGGATATAACTTGGTTCACTATTAATTTCACCCTTTCTGTATCAGGGGCTTTTGACAGTTTGTACAATGATGTGGATTTTCATGTTTCAAATCGGCAATAACAGCACACAAAAGGTGAGGAAAAACATAAGAACAAAAAAATAAGGTCAACAAGCCTCACAGGGAGGGAAAAAAATAAATGAGACCAATTTTACAGGTTCCCCCCCCCCCCAAACAATTAACCCTTCCCCATGTGCATCCAGATGGCTATTGATGAAGAAACTTAATTAGTGCATTATTCACCTATCAGAGGAAACTCCGTTCCTATGGGCGGCATGGACGTGGACACCAGCTCCTGGAAGAGGAGCATTGCTAGGAGATTACTGGAAGCCAGGGAGACTTTTTCCTCCGAGTAGGGGGGCATGAAGAAGACGAGGAGTGAAACCATTGACAGGGTGGCGCTGGGCACGATCACTGTGATGACGTAATAACGGGACTGGCGCTGTCACGAAAAAAAAATGTACAATTTGTTATCATTATTTTTGTTATTATTATTATTATCAATATTATCATTATTATTATTATCATCAATATCATTATTATCATTATTATTATTTAAGCGTTATAAAGTATTTTCCGGCAAAAGTTTAATAAAATATTCGATGTCATTTATCACTCGCTTTTTTTTTTTTGGGGGGGGGGGGGTGTTTTCTTTTTGGTCAAACTGCGTCGATTCTTCCCATTGTTAAGAAAAATTCAATTGCACAATACATTCTACTCAACTTTAAACAGTGAAATTTACTTAAGAGGATATCTATGTGTTTATACTATAGGTCGATAATATTTGCTGAAGGAGATTGCTTTCGATGATCACGTCTTAGTGCCCCATGCCCCATGTTGTGACGTTAGAAAGAGAGGATACGCGGCTGGAAAACTGAATAACATCTTGTTTTGCACGTTTCGGGAGTTGTTCGTTTGTTCATTTGTTTGTATGTTTGTATGTTTGTTTATTTGTTTGTTTTGTTTTGTTTTTGTTTTTTGCTTTGATCGCTGAAATCACAGGGATAGTTCTCTTTGATTAACCACAAGAGGAATATCTCGTGTCTTACTGAAAAGATGAGGAGGTAGTGAATCTCTTCATAGCCATGCTCGCAGCAGTCCCATTTGATCCTCTGCATTTCTTGCTCAGCGCTCGTGAGGTCCCACACCCCGTTCTCTATGAACCCAGCGGTCAGACCGCCATATCCGGATGCTTTCAGACGAATCTGTAATAAGTGTGGTAAGACACCAAAAAAAAATGAAGAAGAGAGAACTTCATTTCTTATTTCATTTCAATTCATTTTCATATTTCTCGCTGTAAAAAAATGCATCATGTATGACAACACAGAATGACACTAATTGGATGCAAAATAGAATAAATACTGCCTGGCGATTAATCTATGAAAATTTGAATTTAAGTCGAATGCTAGAAAAATACGTTGATTCCTACTTGAAAATAATAATATTGTTGATTAAATTATGTAATATAATTATAACAGCAATATGATATATGATATTTTTAATATTGCTCATTGTTTACAAAGAATAATATGAGAGAGGGAGAGAAATAAAATGAGATATGTGCCTTCGGATTCCGACAGAGTTGTATTCTATTCAAACTAAAAACTAAACAATAGGCCTATGCTGTTGCAAGATACAGATGAACATAAATTCACAGCTGTATCCGTGCTTTCATAGGAATCACTACATTTCGGCGATGGAGACGGAGTGCATTTTGCACATGGGGCTATCAAAAAATACAATGATAATTTAAAGACGAAAATGATTTATGCTGTAATCCATGTCAATGCATGCTCTTTGTGCATTGACAGTGATTACACTCCCAGCCAATACCCAAAACCAATTGCAATTTAATAGTATTTACAGTCATTTTTAGATGTCAAAGTAATCCACGAACACACACACACACACACAAACGCACATACACACACTCGCATGCATAATCATTATTCACGTGCATGCTCACATAAAAAGGTTTTCTTCAGTTGGGCCAATTTCTCTCCATCATTTCCGAACGCCTTTTGTTTTACGTAGGTAACAAAAGAATGGCAAAATGCCATTTAGTATTTTAATCAATGATTCAGTGTATGGGTGCATGCATTTGCTATTAAAAAAAAACATGAACGAGGACTAGACAACGTACCGAAGAGTTGTCGAATGCCCACGAAGCGATGATGAGGCGGCAGTACTGTTTGTCGAACGGAAAGTAGCGCACGCGAACAAGACACGACGACACGAAGGTGGAGCTAGAGAACCACGTGACCATCCCGTTCGGCTTGACAGATGCGATCTGGTGGTCCATATTCACAACCGTCTTGTCTATCCTAGGGAATTAATTTCAAGCAAAGGTTCAATTTGGAAAGGGCGCGATAGAGGTAGTCTATTCGTACATGAGAAAACGGTAGGGAGATATATTCCGTAAGTGCTTTATACCTTTTTAAGGCTCTTAATTTCAGCACCTGCTTACTTCTAAATTCAGTGTAATGACTGCTACTTATGTGCATAACCACTTAAATATACAATGCCTAATTAACATTTGATACTCACGACGAATACAGTGTCAAGTCTAATTTCCAAATCTTCTTTACGGGAACATGGAGAATGTTGACGTCACCATGAAGCGCTGGTTCCCAAGACAAATATTCGTCTTTCCAATTCTGCAGAGAATAAAACAGCAATGACAACATGCATTCATTTAAGGTTTCGATGGGAATTGGCTCTGTATAACCGATAATGATGCTGTGAAATGCATGAAAATGTCCACATAGAACTGCTCCATATCAAATGGTATTTGAGATTTTCAATACATGATTAAAACATGAAATGAAACTGATACTTTTGAAATCAGCATCAATCATGTTTATATCTGTGGAAATTCAGACAAAATGAAAGGAATGTTTGACAAAATATCATTTTTCATGTTGCTTTCAAACATTATTTGAAACATTAAAAAAGAAAAGATACATTATTTCAATTAGGCTATGTTGTGACATGCTGCACGCTAAACTTCTACTTTAAAGCTAAATGTTGCACAGTATCATACTCTATACAGATGAGAATACGATTCTGTTATATTTTGTTGCATCCAAAGTCTGATAGCTAAACGTTGACTGCAGCAGATAAACAACAACAAGAACAACAACAAATAGATATCCTGTTTGCGTTATGTCAAATAGATAGGAAGCAAGCTTTTTACATAAAAAGTGTTATAACTTTAGCAGGTATAACCACTCTACAATACGCAAAATTTAATGATTAGCTACTCACCAATTCTAGATTTGCAATGACCGTCAGCTGTTGATCATTCTGTGCCTTGTCATATTGGGACGTGAAATTAAAAAGAAAGAAAGAAAGAAAGAAAATGATAAATAGACCTACACCTTGACATATAGTATAGAACGAAAGATATATCTTCTTGAACTGAATTATGAATAATCATCGTTTCAACTAATATCATACTTTGCAAGATTATTCCAGATTGCTTAGTGAATTAGGAACCTTATCCTCACTTTCTTTCTTTCTTTCTTTATAACATGCCTTAAAGTCTGCCTTTACAGTCCATCATGTTTTTTTTTTTTTGCATATCAGTTCTTATCATTGTCGTCCATAAATATTTCCAAAAAGTTGGCAAAATCAAAATGAATATGCATTTCTGAAATACCTAGATGACGGGCATGTTTCCTACATTTGAAGTTGATTTAGGTCATCATTGTAAGATTAGTTGCTCATTAATCATCACTGGTAATCACAGGTGAAATTGATGTTCTGTTTCTGCTAAAAATGCCCATCAGTGTTCATAATTGTAATTTCCATACAACATGACATAACACGGAGTTTCGAGAAATCTGTCGATTCAGAACACGTGTTTGAACTTAAATTGTGGATGTGTGGGTAACATATAGAGTCGAGCTACGCCGAAATCAATAGTAACTTGACTGAAAGTCACATTGATTTATTGATTGATAAAATTATTTCCATGTTATCTTAGTTTTAACGGAAATTCCCAATGACGCTAAGCTCGTTATTTGTTTGCATTTAGATAAAATGATACAAAAGCTATAGCCAAATTATGTACAAAGTTAAAATGCACTATGTCATTAAATGCATACGCCCACACAAGAAAATGTGTAAAGTAAAGATAAAGAGCACTGTTACATGGAATGTATAGGCCTACTCTAAAAGAGCGAACACTTTACAGCAACATTTGCAGAAAATAACGAACGCAGAGGACAATCTTCGTAAGCACAACATATTTTTGATGAACTACATGCTTTGAGCGGCAAAACACAATGAATCTATAATCTATCTATATGAAAGGAATTATTACTGTCATCCGCATGAAGTCTGGAGAACATCTATTTCTGGAGACTTGAAGTTTTAAGAAAAGTTTGCCTCAATCAGGTAAAGCTATCGTCGTTGCTGAATTGCTTCATGGATATAAAAACAAAAACATTTTGATGAATGATAACTTGGTGATATGCACTTTATAATACGTTGAAATACGCGGCTGAAGATGGGTATAGGTAGAAAATCTTTTACATACTGATGGTATATGAGAAAAACTGACTCACGAATGACACCATGCGCTTGAAGTTGAGTCTCAGATCGATTTCGACCACGTCGGATTGGTTTCTGACCGGGCGAAGGGAGGGCTCGCCATAGTTCTCGAGAAGACTGTCCAGCAGCTTCTTTTGTGGCGATGAGAAATGCTGGTGCGATTCACTCTCTGTTCAAGAAATGAAAAGAAATGACATGTCTTTGAGGCAAACAAATTGTGTTATTCATCTTGAACAAAACGTAATGTTGCATGTTCCACCAGGGTATTACAAAATAAGAGCAAGAATCTATTTGAGCACACTGAAGCTCTACACTATAATCCCTGTAAAAACAACTGACATATGGGAAGAAGTGTCCAAACATTGCTGCTCCCGTCAATGCCCATTATCGCCAGATCAAACCTTGTTATATCAATATTCTGTAACAAATATGTCTACCAGCTGCATCTATCGGACTGTTTTCTGTAACATCTTTCAGAACTTGCAATGTCCGTTTGATTAAAAGCCCTAGAATCACTTTTTTTTTTTCAAAATCTATCAAACAATCATCTGAAATGATCTTTCTGAAGTGCTGATAGCTTTTGTCAGATTTGATGATGATGGCTTGAAATCAGCCTGCCAAAATAGCAAGATCTTGAAAATGACATCGCGTTTTAGAATTCTCATCAGAACGAAGTAGTGGTCAATGCGAATAGAAGAAATATTTCACCAAGTCAGCAGTATGCCAATATTGGATCGATTTCACAATAATTATTCGCATTAGGGTTTGCCCGTATCAGATGATCTTACCACCTCGAGCAGCAGAGTAAAGGCTGGTAGCAAACAAAAGAACAAAAGTCCAAGACAATGCACTTGCCGCCATGACCAGGTACATGTAAGTTTGACCTGACAACTTGTGATATCAAGTTTATGCTTCTTAGTCCACTGGGTTGCGAGTTTCATTTGGCGACGAGTATACGTCCAGTGGCGCCGCAGAAAGTGTACGTTCAAAGTAAAGGACGTCAGCTGCAATTACGTCACCCAATACGTTTTTCACCACAAGACCTTTGACACAGACATACAGAAAAAAAAAAAAGAGAATGCAACCGGCTGTTGTCCTTGTGCTAGCTTTGGTTGTTACATTTCAGTGGCGGATCCGGGGGGGGGGGGGGGGGGCATCGGGCGCCCGCCCCCTCTTTATTTATTTGTTTTTTGTGTGTTGTTAAAACGCAAGAAATAAAACGAAAAAATGGGGGGGGGGGGCGTGCGCCCCCTTTAATTTTGTAAAGGCGCTCCCCTTTACTGAATTCCTGGCTGGATCCCTCTCTGTGTTTTGTTCTTGTGAATGATGAGATTCATGCTGTCAATCATGATTTCAACTTTTATTAATGCCTGACTTCAAGTGTGTGCGTGTTTGTGATTCACACAGTATGAAAGGAGGAGAAGGGTCGAACGGACAGAGGGGGGGGGCAAGCACTGGTGTAATAATCAGACATTATCATGGTTCTGGCGCCAAATTAGACCGACAAAGAAAAAAAAGATAGTCAGATCAGACAGGGTAAGCAGTGACAAGATTTACCGATAGAGAGTAGACGGACGCCGTCCACGTTTTGCTTATTATGATTATCTCAAAGAGTGATTGGTGGATATTTAGCAGGACGATTTTTTTTTCTTTTAATGTTTAATAACCGATGTGATATAGAACCCGGGTCCGGATATACTTACGTCAAGCTATCTATGGCTTATCATTGCTGTCAGTCAGACACCGCTATCAATTTGAAGTGCAAATATGTGCAATCCTGACTGGTCAATTTAATATCTTGCTCTTTTTTGATAGATATCGATGGCTGAATTTTATTTCCGATCTCCCGAAAGGCAATTTACCTGTCAGAGGACATCGGGAGAAATCTATGCGTGATCTATCTCGAGTCATGAAATAAACAGGGGGTGGCTAACTGGTAAACTTTCAATCAAACATCTATGATATAAAAAAAAACCAAGAGGATCGGAAACTATCAAATTAATCACCTACGTGCTAAGCGCTTGCTCGTCCAATGCCATGACATAACGCCCTATAACATAATACGAATCGACCGCTGATCTTGAACAACCGTTGCATTAATGAACATTGCCCTTGCGCGTATAATCCATTAACCTATTTTGTGTCCGCATTCTTTATTTATGCTTATGCAGTCTACCCTACCTAAGTGACGGAAGTAAGAGATAGGTCCGTGGTTACAATGCGTATAATGATGTACATCTTATAATGGCGGAGAAATCACGCTACCAATTCAATGAATACGAAATGAGTTGTGAGATAATGTAGATGCTCTTTCGAGCCTTAGACAGCGAGAAGCACAAAATCAAGCAGCATGTATGCCTTCTATAACATTGTTCGGCGCACCTATCGGCACACCTTCCACAGTTATTCCATGCGTTACTAAAACAAAAACAAAAGTATATACTTTTTGTGTGTGTCCGTGTGTGTGTGTGTGTGTGTGTGTGTGTGTGTGTGTGTGTGTGTGTGTGTGTGTGTGTTTGTGTGTTAGGGAACAAAAAAGGGGAAATGGGTTGCAGAAATAAACTGAAATTGAAATTAAAAATGACCGTTTTGAAAGCGCATAATTTCAAAGATATACTTCTCAGCTAAAATGAGATGGAAATTCATGTTAAGCATTCAGAGAGATTGCATCCGGTGTATTATGTGTTTTTGACAGACGGTTTATTATGGCTTTTTGAATTAGATTGCATGATTATAATCAAAGAAGATGCACAGTAATATGGTGTGTATTCGAAGGCGTTTGCAGTCGCTTCTAGCAAATGAAGTAGGATTTTATCAGTACGGTTTTACAGGTACCACAGAAGATACCGAAACCCCCTGTCGAAACGCTAACTATAATAGATGACCACCATGGTAAGAGCAATCTATACCGCCCATTCTGTTCATTGTAAAATGCATTATTGAACAGGACTACTTTTTTTCAATGACCTAGTTGAATAGGTAAATGGTTCTTTTGTAAAGCCAGCGCAAATGTTTATGAACCATCATTCTCTTATCTCCTTAATCATCCACAAAATAATGTTAACGTTGATAATACATATCAAAAGGAAAATATCATGTCACTCTGCCAACTTTGCGTTCTTGAAAAAGTGCACAGTGAGAAATTGAAACAAAAACAAACAAAAGAAAATACATGTATGGCGGGTTCAGCAGAGAAACGAAGAAATATTCCTGGATCAAAGTTTCCATATTTAACGTACAATTAGTGTAAAACTTGAATATGCCACTTCATTCTTGCATGTTCATCATCCCAAATTATGCTAGATCGGTGGCTCGGCGTGAAAAAAAAAAAAACAGATGTAAAAGGACTCTAATGTTTACCGTGAGATAGCTCAGTCGGTAGCACGCGAACCTTATGATCCTGGTCCCCGGTTCGATTCCCGGGTCCCACTGAGCAACGTTATGTGTAATCATACCGTTCCTTCTAGCAAGAGGCAAGACGCTCTGTCCCTCGCATTATGACAAAAAATGGAGGTCCCGTGTGAGTCACAACTCATGCACGTAAAAGATTCCGCTTCATTCATTCATCGCAAAGAGAAGGGTGTTTAAGCCGGTGAAGTGGTGCCACCTTACATCCAACTGGACCCCATGGACAAATGGAAGACCAGCCATTGCAGCTGAAAGTGGGCTATCCAGCCATTTTCTTAGATGGAAAATGAAACAAATAAACAAACAAACAAACAAACAGACAGACAAACAAATTGTCGGTGATATATTCAGATACGTGTGTTTGCGCGCGCACTTACATAAATGAGCAGACGTTCGAAATCACTTTTGAAATTTTGTTGCAATGCAGTTAAAGGTATAACAAAACAGAAACAACAACAAAGAAATCTTTTCTTTTCACAAGTCAGCGACTCAAGGAATCTATAGTCCCTGGAATGTGCTCAACAAAATGCTTGAACGTTCAACCGTTGCCAAGCAACGGTACATTCTATATAACAAGTAAATCCATTTGGGGTGCTATTCGTTATTTCGAAGGTTCGCTATTCCGAAGGTTTGTTATTCCTAAGGGTCGTTAATCCGAATGACACAAATTCCCTATACCTAGAAGTTCGTTAATCCAAATATGAAATTCGGAATAATGAACCTTCGGAATAACGAATCTTCGGACGAAAGAGCCTTCGGAATAACGGACCTTCGGAATAACGAGCTGTAACCGTCAATTTGAATGGAGATGCCAATTTCAACTGGCAGGGACTGACAACTTTCGAGTACATTTAGGTAAATACAAGGACTCGACATGTTTTTGTTTTTTGGGGGGGTGGGGGGGGGTTCGAGGAGTGTGCTTTGAACTGAATAATTGAGCGTTTCGTTGCGTGACTATTAATGTTCAGTTCGTCTCAGTGTGCAAACACTTTGCCGTTTTATAGGCATCCCATCTATAGCTCTCACGTCAGAGGAGGTTAATGCTGCGTGTTTTATCTGACGGTGGAGTCCTTTCATCTAAAATTAATATGATTTATAAAATGACGGTTGCAGTCGGCGGTAGGCCCTTTTCCCCTCGCGAAGTCATTTAACCAGTAAATGTTCGTTGATGTAAATTTGATTTAAAATGCATGAGTACCATCAGTTTTATTTCCAGTGAATAGTCCGTTTTGAGTCATGTTTCGTCCACACAATGAATAAGTTTGTATACACACACACATACACACACACACACACATTGGGAAAGTCTGTATATATATTATATATATGTATATATATATATATATATATATATATATATATATATATATATGTATATGTATATATGCATACTTTCCCAATATACGTCATGTGTATGAATATAATATGTATAAATATAATATTTATACATATAGAGACCAATAATGACGGTGTGTGTGTGTGTGAGGTCCATCACTCAAAGCAGAAACACATTTCGAATGAGTAATCTTTAATTGCGAAATTTTAACGTGTCAACTAATGTCGGTGGATCATGACTAAGCCGGGCTCTCATCGATCAGATCTTCATTAACATTACCGGGAAGGACACTTTGATGGTGGTTTCTGTCAAAGAGCGTGACAGTTCTTCAGAAACGATTAAATACCGCTGAGAAAGGCAGATGGAGGGTAATGGTACAGGCGGCTGATAAGAATGGCGTTAATTCATGGCTATCATTTATTATGATAACAACAGACAATTCAGCGATTAATCAATTCTAAATCGCACATTTCAACCTGCCTCCTCTCATATACTTTTTGAACTGATCAAAATTAAGTTTGATTCACAGATGACCAAATAGATTTGTGTTTTAAAAGGTTTAAAGGGGATGGCTAGCAACTGATCAGTGGGAATCAGTGGGAATGATGGGGGAGAATTGTTACAATCCTTGTGGGATTCATTTAAGGGTACATTATATATCTATTGTTGTGTGAAAATTATTTGCTTCAGAATGGTCTCATATTCAAGTAATGTGCAGTTTGATGCTTCGAGGTTATTCATTCATTCATTCATTCATTTATTTTTCATTTCCGACAAAAACATATAGATATATTACAAAAAATGAATACAGTGCATACATTTCATTATACAAAGTAAAGGATACATTTACAGAAAACTTGTAGGTATAGGAAAATGTTCGAAATGGGGAGGAATGCTAAAAAGCTGAGCTTTTTAGAAACCAGCTTATTGCGTGAAGTGAAGATAAAAGACAAAAAAATATAGGACACGAGAGGTAGTGGATGGATGGAGCCGCTTAGCTGTAATTTCGACAGAATATAAGGTTGGATTTTACACTTCTTTGCAACCAGTAAAGAATCAATACAATTTTTCAATTTCATGAAATATACAATTAATTTTCATAATGATATTTAGATAAATTCTTATAACTATTCAAAATATTTTTCTTCAGATAACTCTTAAAAGAACATAAACTTAGAGATGTCTTTAAACTGTTAGAAAGATTGTTCCAATATTTAGGTCCAGCAAATGTAAATATAGATTGTGTAAACATAGTTCTAGTTAAAGGCAGATGGAATTCATCTGAGTGACGAGTCGGATATTTATGGAACGAGCGGTTTCTCGCAAACATGCTTGTAAAAACAGACGGCAACAAATTATTAGAAAGTTTATACATAAATCGGCCAAGACAATAATAATAAATATCGGTTATCTTTAAAATTTTGTTTTCAGAAAATAAAACATCGGTGTGGGCTCTCCAAGATACATGACAAATTATTCGAAGAGCTTTTTTCTGGAGACGGGACAGTCTGTCGAGATATGTTGGATGTGTGTTCCCTCAAGCTATGATGCCATAATTCAGATAAGGTAAAATCAAAGCTGAATATAACATTAAAAGGGTGGGAATAGGAAAATAATATTTAACTCTATTAATAACACCAATACTTCGAGATATTGTGTGACAAATACTATCAATATGTGACTTCCATGAAAGTTTATTGTCAATAACCAAATCTAAAACCTTCATTGATGCAACTTCATCTATAACTATATCATCTATTTTTATATTATTAGGGAGATTATTTAAAGTATTGCTAAATAATATACATTTGGTTTTAAGAAGATTTATAGACAACTTATTTGACCTTATCCAACATAACAATTTCTTTAATTCAGAATTTAACAAATCCACCAAAATATGAGGATCTGAATGAGAAAGAAAAACATTAGAGTCATCAGCAAAAAGTACAAAAGATAAAATATTAGAAGCGTTTGTTATATCATTTATATACAAAATGACGCCTGTTATCATGCCTGTACAGTGACGGGGCGATCAGGAAACATTAAACTGCATACTTGAATATGAGACCATTCTGAAGCAAATGATTTTCACACAACAATTGATGTATAATGTACTCTTAAATGAATCCCACAAGGATTGGAACAATCATCCCCCAGCATTCCCACTGATTCCCACTGATCAGTTACAAGCCTTCCCCTTTAAGTCACAAGAAAAGTGCAGTTAATGTTTACATAAGTATATGCTGCAGGAAGCCAATCTGGTAAGTTGACATTGATAACGTACAACGTAGTTTGACTTCTTAAAAATCAAACCCAAGGCTAAAATTGCATCATTTTTTATATTGGTTTTATTTTTGCTTTGCTTTTGACATTATCCCGTATTTTTCCACCCCCAATAAAGTATTCTAGTTTCTTCTTCAATAGTTAAATGCATGTTGGTGATATTCTGCGGCCAAATTCTTATACCTTCCTAATTAATATCCTTACTTCCAGTCATCCATGACGTACGAATACGATCTTTAAATCACATTGACCCAGCATTGAACTTTTAAATAAATCTATAAATGTGTTTGTAATGGAAATTACTTTTAACCCTTTATCTGTTAAATGAGTCGAATGTGAACAAAGTTTACACTCAAGCTTCTAGTCAGGAAATAAACTTGCAGAGGGTTAAAGGATGCACTGTGGTAAAACGAGTCATACAGCCCACGAGTCGTACAGCCCACGAGTTATACAGCTCACGAGTTATACAGCTCACGAGTTATACAGCCCATTAGTTCGACACTAAGCTAACAAGGCCCACGAGACCGACACATTAAGTCCCGTGTTGTATCTGTCGAACTCATGGGCTGTTCTTACCTAGTGTCGAACTCATGGGCTGTATGACTCGTGAGCTGTATGACTCATGGACCTGTTTTCAATGTCGAACTCGTAGGCTGTACGACTCGTGGGTTTCGGTCTAGTAGACGACCCCGGTGAAACATAGGAGAACATTAAAAGACTGAAGCATAGCACACAGAGTGGAAAGCTCTTCCTATGCTTTCTAACTGCACAGTGAAGAAGATGTTAGATAATTGCACTGAAAAAAGAGTAGCAATGCTTGACCAGTAATTGATGAATACGTATTCTCTTAAGACACAATTAAGAACATGTATACATCGTAATGTTCGAAATCGATTATCATCTAGACGAGGTCTGTCTAGTATAGGCAATTGCGTGATCCGTATCTTCCCCAGAAGCATTCAGAGACTCATTTCGTATGTTATTCATAGTGTATTTACAGTAATATTTTTCTCCAGTTTCCCTCTCTCTCTCTCTCTCTCTCTCTCTCTAAGTTATTTATTTTGTTATTAATTGATAATCTTACATTAACTTGATGATCATGACATCATCATTGTGAGATTATAAGTCACAATTTTATCAAACCAGCTTTATATACTTCATAAATTAATGATTCATCGATATATACTTTGTAATCATTCATAGATTCGGGTGTAGTGGATGCACAGTAATGTTTGCATCTTTTCAAAGTTGTTTTTTCTTCTTCTTTTTTTTTAGTCATTGGAGGCCTCCTCAGTCAATTTCTTGGCATGACTGACGTCTGCAGAAGGTATGTCTGGAAGTGGTTGAACCATTAGCTGCTATTTATTGGTGTGGGAAAAAAAAGAAACACACCCAAAATCAATACCCAAGTACCAAACATTTTTTCTTTCTTTTGTTGTTGTTGTTGTTAACGTTAAGTTTGATGCGGGAAGCGAGACGAATTCGAATGAATTTTTCCACGCATCTTTTATTTGAATCCTTCTATCTATACACTTTCAATAGACAATACACATGACCATTAATTAATTTAATGTCTATAATATATTTCAGGTTAGTTTTCTTTTTTATTTTGATGTCGTTGCTCGTTCGAATTCGCCCCAAATTGAGTGAACTGTTGAGTTTCTTTGTTGTAAACAAAAAAATAATAATAATACAAAGTTGACTAAGAAATATCGCATCCTCACGCGAATGAGGACTGAGTTTGTTGTTCTGCCTTCCTTGCACGTCTCCGGACACCATCTATACCTCTTGCAGGGATCGCGTGTGTGTGGTTCAACGCAGACATTTATCCCATCAAGATAATAGCTGTCACGTGGTGGAAAGAGCGTCCATCGATCAAAAGACTTTGATAATGTGATCCCTAACACACGCTGCTGTCAGCGAAGTCGTACTCGGCCGGAAACGCAAAGAGACATATGATTACAAGTGCCGTCAGACTGAGCGCTGTCGCGTGGACAACAGCAACGACGTGGGATATTTTCCGTGCAAGGCGCTGCCACTCAGCAGAAAAATCACCCTTCCGATCACTTTCTCCGCTCGCTTTCTGTTTGGATTTATCTTCGGTGGTTCCTGGATTATTCCGTGCTATCCTTCTAACTCTACTCGTCTGAGCCGGTGTACGCCGAGAAGCGTCTGCATTCAATACAACTGGCAACTGAGTATTCTTGTCCATTTTCACATCAGTTACAGCTCCCGAATTTGTCATGTTACATCTAGCCCTATCTGGGTTCGACTGGTTCGAAATGGTTTGAAGCAGAAATATTCTTCTTAGCCAAATGGGGACAGGTGTGCTTCGTTTTTCTCGGTAGATGTACATGACGAGGATCGAAGAAAAGGTAGACCAAATGCTTAGAACGATCGAAATCACAAAGAAAGTGCCTGAAAGAAAAAAACAAGGAGAAAAAAGAGATTTATTGTAAATGGATTCGTCATTAAATGCTTAACATACCCGAGTTGAATCATTATCATTACATTTATTTAATAATTATACGTGTGTTCCATTAGTGTTCATTTTCCCATTCGAAAAACTTCTGGACACTTCTTTAATACACTGCAACCGTTGTTCAGCCACACTCTAAAAAAATAAATAGTAAATCCAACATTTTACATGACTTTACTCCTCAAACCTTTTGTAAATCCAGAATTTTCGTGTTAACTTTAACATTTTAAGTGTTAATTCTAACATCTAAACAAGGTTCCAGAAGTGACAACATTTGAAATGTCAAATTTGCCATTTTGTTTTTTAAGAGTGCACCAAAGATGTTTGTGCAAAGTTTGTTCAACAATCTGAGAAAGAACTACCCCTATACGCATCCGTAACAGGGATCTCAATCTATAAAACCACCGAAATACCAATATGGATATGGTGCAGTGTTCCGATCCCGACTCACCTATGAGTGAGAACTCCGTCCCGACAGGTGGCATGGAGGCGGATACCAGTTCCTGCAACACCAGGATGGCGAGGAGGTTGCTGGACGAGAGCGCAATCTTATCCAATGAGTTTGGAGGCATGAAGAGCTCCGCCAGCGATATCAAGGACAGCATCGCGCTCGGTATGATGAGGTTAAAGACGTAATGGCGTGCCTGACGCTGAACACCGGAAGAGAAAATTGATGTTATAAATCTTGTTATACACACTCGATTGGTTATAAAAGCCGGAGGGCTCTTTCGTTATCTTCTCTTTCAGTTCTTAATTCCTCGTTTTGACGCATCTGCCACATTCTCTAAGCATCCTCTATCAGTTGTCTTAACAGTTTCATTCCCTTTGACATAGACTTTGACATAGTTAGAAAGAGTAATGAAACTATCATCTCAACTGCAAAAAAAAAAAAAAAAAATACGGACAAAAAGGGGGTATTTTATTGTTGCAGACATAATTATTCATGTATTTCACAACACGTTACTATGTCGTACGTGCTGCAAACTATCGTGTACGAAAATGCCATCAATGCTGTTGTCGATCTTGAATGTTCGTTATTGTTGGAAAGAAATTATTCAGCAATCAGAAGAATTAGCATCATTTACATAAAGTGTACTGTACCCTAATGGCACTTCTACACATGTTGATAGCCTAATGCGCTCAGTCAAAAGTGGATCATGTAGAGGAGGATATTATATGATTACATCCTACCATACATTAAATTATGAAATAAGAGGAAAGACGAAACGGTACGTATATAGCTTTGAAATTACCATTCCTCTTACTGCTCCTCCATTTAGGAAAAAATATATATGAATATATATAATCATCAAAAACAAAAGTGAAACCAAGTTCATGCTGTGTTCACCAACAGTTTATATTGGCACACAAATTGCTCGAAAATTTGTGTGCCGAAATAAACCGTTGGTGAATACAGCATGAACTTGGTTTCAGATTTGTTTTTGATGATATTATCACACTAACACGTGGACAACTTACTCAATATATATATATATATATATATATATATATATATATATATATATATATATATAAAGAGAAAGAGAGAGAGAGAGAGAGATGAATTTAAGACTTACCTCAAGAATAATATCATATTGCAATTCTTCCCAATCTTTGTCGGATGCAGAACGCTTCTTTATTTCCATTCTAATCTCTGCATCGCGCAGGTCCCAAATGTGATTGTCCATGAAGAAGATGCGCAAATCAATGCCCGGTTGAGGAAAATAATGGATCTAAGAAATATAAGGGGATAAAAGACAAAACCTTGTAACATCAATGATAAATATGATTCTTCCACACCTACAGGAGAAGTACAAAAGATAGATATCCAAACAGTACCGATACTCCTTTGGGGTGTTCTCTGTGTATAGGCCTACAACTATAATATAAACAGCCTCCTCCATTAATAAGGTTGCCTTCACGAATACGCTTTAATAAGATTCGGGGCAAGACATGATTTGGAAAAGACAGTTAATTAACATATTTCTTCTGCTAATATAGCAACTGCCCACGTGAAAAGGAGTAGTTTTGATTACATTTTGAACATTGAGTTAAGATTTTAATGTCATGTCACTATGAAGTTATCAGTAACGCAATGATATAATTATGATGATGAAAATATCAATTACTTTCTTTGAGTCACAGAGGATGCATGCGTAAAAACATTATTTGCACTTTAGATATGTAAGCCTACCGATTATTGGTTTAAAGCACTACGAGAAGTGTGGTGGAAAGGCGATAAAAGAAAACAATTCTGAAGATCATGAAAGCAATAAAATTCATTTTCTTCTTTTTCCTGTCAGGTACAGTCCGCCGCTGGCGTATTGTACAGTACCTTGTATCGATTCTACTGCCTTTAAAATGTATATCTTACAACGTCGCATAAACACTATTATTTTCCTATGAAGCCGTGCATTTTGAGTGCATAGCAAAGACTGAGCATTACTGATTTGATTGACTGATTCAACAATCTTGTGAGGGCAACTATCGCTTTGAAACGTTTGACGCATCTCAAGCGATCGTTCGATGGAGGGTGGGGAAATGTGGCACCTCACAATTTCAGCTCCACTTTCATTGATGGATGAACTTTCATTGATGGATGAACATAGACACCACTGCATCCTGTAACAATTACCCTGTCAACAATGAAACCATCTCAGCGGTGATCTTATTTGATATCACGTGAAAATCTAGACAATAGTATGGTAAGAATGATTGATAGCTGACGTACAAAATTAGACAATCAAGTGACACGTGACTGAACCAGTTAGGGTACTAAAAATTATATTAAAAAAAACCCGAAAACGATGAATGGGTATTCCTGTTGTGAAATAATGAGATTTCAAAAGGTAATCCTGCCAGTTTTCTGTGATTACATCGTGGGTTCATCGGATTTGTTGATGAAATAGAAAAGGGAAACATTTCATGATTAACAAAGTAATACGTGTCCTCTAAAGAACAACAACAACAACAACAAACAAGCAAAAAATGACCCTTGTAGGGTAGGAACAAAAGGTGAAAACACCTTTGCTAAGGCATTTGGAACGAAGGCCTCGTCCAGCCTTTGATGAAGCGAATCTTACGTTTAAGTGCCAGCCACGCTAGAGTGTGCCATGTGGAGCCACTAAAACACAAATACCATGGCAACGTTTGAATTAAAAGCGTGCCTTTTGAAGAAACGTGGTGGCCGGTTATTGTGTTAAATTTTCCTAACAGGGAATTCTTCTGCCGACTCGGACGTTTAATGATCAATACTAGTTACTGGAAAGCACTATAGGGTGCTTATATAGATGTCAAGCAAAATCGTCTAGTGTTCCTTATGCCACATTAACATTTTTGTCTTAGTGACAAGTTAGTTTTTCTGTTCTTTTTTATTTAGTGTAGAATATCCTGATGAATAGACTTCTGGTAGTCAAGTGAATATTGCGACTATATATCTTAACATGCATGAGAAGATTGGACACAAATTGTGATAATCTATTTGTAAATGTATACGTTTAACCATCAAACTTAAATTTAACCTTCATATCAATATAAAGGGTATAAAAGAATCAGTGGACGACGATTCAGTTGTGACCCGGTCTGCCTGTAGACAACCTTTGTGGCTGGGCGCTGGCACACTGTATAGCACGGCGTGGACCACATCCCGAGGTAGCGAGATGGTATGGACCACTGCTTCGCACCCCCTTCGCACCTCCTCATGGCTGATTCGGCATGGTACTGTTCAATTTACAGGTGTTCAGTCACCATTTAGGCACTCTATCTCTGGCACCTTTTGACAATCGAGGTTAAATTTCCCGTGCTACTGACTATGAACAGGGCGTAAAACGCTATAGAGGTTTTCTGTACGAATCAGCACTCGAAGCACACAGAGGGTTAAATGCATCAGTAGAGCTATTGGTGCCCAAAGGGTTTTATGAAGAGTGTGATCGCAAAACGAATTGAGCACCATTTTCTAAACACATTAAAGCAAGTCCATCATCAGATACAGCAAAATGAATCCTTTTAAGTGATACCTCACTTGTTACGTGCGAAGGGAAATGTATGAAGTTATATACGTAAAATTTTCGCTGTTTTCTTTTGACAACTTTAATGGCAAATGTCCCAAATTAACAAGAATAGAGTTGACTTGTTTCTGCGATTTAACTCTCTATATCGATACGTACCCGCGCTCTGTCGTACATCCACGATGCAACCACCAGGCGACAGTACTGCTTATCAAATGGGAAGTAACGCACGCGCACAAGACAGGACGTTTCCATGACAGCGTGAGAAAACCATGTGACCATCCCGTCCGCTCTGACGAAAGCCAAGGAATGCTCCGGAAGAACTGCAGTGGACTTGTTAAACCTGAAAAGAGAAGTTTTTCAAGATGATAAATGTCTTATGCTTGATGGAGGTGAAAAAGGATCTAATTCGACTGAGGGGTGACGTACCATCAAGATGCAATCACAGTATGTCTGCATCAAGGTGTTCTCAAAACTTAAAGAATGAAAGTGAAGTCATTAACCAATCAGAAGGAGTTCATATCCACATACACATAGACACAAACACACCTACGGTATAAGCAATCAATGCTGTCCTTTATAATGACAGTATAAAATCATGTTTCAGTTTAACAGGGTAATAAAATAATTGAGAACGTAAAAATTCAAAAAGAGACTATTGTAACTTTTCAACGTGACCAGCGTGTCAATATCTTGTTATGAGAGATCAGATGCCGTTACAGCCTTCAATTTTTTTTTTTAATTTACTGGAATATATATTTCGAATGCCAAGGTAGCTATACCATCTCTGCAACACAGAATGAGGCTTTCACTGAAGTTATGCGTTAACTACGTGCTATATCATCTCTCCTATCCTGTGCTTGAATAAAACTGCGCCTTGGCTTCATTTGAATCAGGTTTTGAATGATGCCAATCAAAAAAAAAAAAGAAAAAAAACACACACACAAACAAGGATCATCATAGAAAAAGAATTCATCATTAAAGTGCAGGAAAAAGTACTTTGTAAAAATCGTCATCTAATCAGAAGAACTTGAAGATTGTGTTAATATTTCTTCGACTTTGCTAGCTCGCTCGGAATGCTAGCTCGGAATTTGAAATTCCAGCATTGGAAACAGTTCATGGATTTTTTCACAAAAAAGATGATAAGTCAATGACAGCACTTTATGAAATAACCTGACAGTCCTAGAAATTGTTTTGATACAGTGTATGTGTACAACTGAATAATGAAAGGTAACTTCGGGTGCATCAATAACAGTGAAAGAAACCAAACTAACGCTTGTATGTTTGTTTGTTTGTTTGTTTGTTTGTTTGTTTGTTTGTTTGTTTGTTTGTTTGTTTGTTTGTTTTGGTGGTAGATGTAACCAGCCCACGTTTTGAGCTCAGCAATGATACCAATATGATTTATCTCTCTAGGAACTAATAATCATTACTCATATATACTTACGCGGTACAAAGAGTCAAGTCTGGTCTCCATAACTTGTCGATGGTGACGAAGAGCTGGCTCACGCCGTGTCGCTCGGACTGGTTCCAAACCAAAAATTCGTCCCTCCACATCTGTAAGATGAAAATTATCATAAAGCTTGAGGAGATGGCCATATACATGACTTCGCAAATCGAGAGTTACGTCTTATTCTTAGAAGCCAAGCCCATATATCTCGCGTCAAATTCCGTAGACACTGCGAGCTAATGCTACAGTCACACACGGCCGGTTTTCGAACTGGGTCCAGAAGGATTTAAAACCGTATTGACCCGGTTCGAGCTGCAGAGAGCAGCATTGACCCGCATCGTAACCCGTGTCAATTCCTGATGAATTCCGGGAGCTACGACACGGCTGTGAAAATTTTTTGGTCATGTTCAAAATTTTCTCACGGGTTTCAATTCCGTATTGATAACCGAATTGACCCGGTTCGAATCGCATTGACTCGCATCGACCCGCTGCAACCCCCAGCGTAAAACCGTTTGGACCCTTCCCGTATAACGCATTGCCTTCATGCAACGGATGATGACAAGGTTTACATCCGGGTCGGTACGGGTCGAAGCGGGTCGTCGACACGGGTCGATAGGGGTCGAAAAGGATTCAGTTAAGGATCAAAAAGCGGATTTTTGTGTACGATTCGATACGGGTCAATACGGATCTCTACGGCTCGAAACGGGTCGATGCGGTTTTAATTCCTTATGGACCGGTTCGAAATCCGGCCATGTGTGACTGTAGTAAAAATTACCCTGCATTCTGGGACTAATCCGGCTCATTTTCATCCGGATTAAATCCGTTTTGTGACCTGGCCGTGTGTGACTGTAGCATAATACAGCTATCATTGCATTCCGATTCGTGAATACACGATATAGATATTCCTGCACTGAACGTGAGAGAAATTCAAACTTGCTATTATGAGGTGAGTGCAACTAACTGATGATTTCGTTTGTTGATCGTTGACTAACATGTGATTGAGCACTTAGTTTTGATTCCAGACGGTGGAAATCTTTATGCACGGATTCTCACTTTTGGGCGTGTTTTTCACCTTCCCTAAGTTCCCGCATCAATGTAGTCAAAGCTTTTATTTTTTATTTCATCAATATCGCTGAATGGTACCTAAATCATGCATGGATTTTGTAGCCATACATTTTTTTATCTTTCATTTGTGGTTTTTTTTTAAATTTCCATCCTTTCACAAAAATAATAATAATTGTACATAATTATACATAACAACACCAAAGACAGACCCCCCCCCCCCCCAAAAAAAAGGGGGGGAAATTAGCAGGTGCACACAAGTTTGTGCTTTTTTAAATCTCAGATATACCATATCAAATTATGCTATCCATATCACATAACAAAGAAAAGTATCAGCCAGAATGTCATGTCAAGGAAGCATGCAGATTTATCCACTTCCTTTCTAATTTACATAGTTGTCTATTTTGAAAACCAATTTGCTTCTCAGTCACATAATTATATAGTTTTTAGCTTTGACCAGAACAGTTCAAATGATGGCAAAATACCCAAATGTCTACATGCATATATCATCTGCTTGGCTATAACAATACAGTGATTCAAAAGGGGCCTATGCAAGCTTCCACCAAATACACCAAACAAGATTTCATTTTGTGTAATCTTTTGTTCAAAAGAAGTGTTCTTTTATTAATTTTATACTGGAATGTTCTGCTCTTCGTATCAGCTAAGCACACAAAGGGCATTTTGTATATTAGCTTCCATGTAATATCATCTATCGCATATTTATTGCTCCAATAGATTTCCGATGTTGGAGTCTCGAAATTTTTGCCTTTCAAAATACAATTAATAATCTGTGTTGTTAGCTTCCCAAAATCTACTTCTTTGCCCTTAAAAACACAACTGAGTTTTAAGGCTGGTATCGTTTCCTGATTGGAAAGGCATCTCAACTTCAATTCTTTTGGAATAGCAGAAACAATCGAGCACCATTTCATATACATTTGCTTTTCAACTCCCCTCCTCACCCATGTGTTGAAATCTATCAATCTGCCTTCTCTATCAAACAAATCTGAAATATACCATAGACCATGCAGCTCTAAAAAATTCTGCAAAAAACACAGTTCTACCATTTACTCTAACATATTCATTATTCCATACGATAATTTCACTTTTTTCTTTATGTTTTGAATCTAAAAGTCGAAGATCAAAATAGGCACCCAGTATATCCTTGTAAAAACTTGGGCACTGGCCCATTGTTTTACAACTCTTTTTGTAAGCCATACATGGTTAGTACAACCCATAACAATGTACACTGCATGCAGTAAGTATACGCCATTTGTTTTTTATAAACGCTTTTTCCTATTATTTCAAAGAAGCACATTCACCAACACAATTTTACAAACTTGCTACTTACCAGTTCAAAATGTCCAGCGAGGCTCAATCGCTGCTGGTTGAGGTCCTGTTTAAGTGTATAGAACGATAAAACTACACCTTTTTATCAGTGTTGGAATGGAATGTTGGTTTGGAATGCTTCACTCATCATTCTGCGTGAACTGGGTACACATGTATCTGAGTAAATTTCTCTTTTTATATATGGTATATCTCTCCTGTACTATCACTCCCGGTACAGTTGGCACTAGATTTTGAGCCTTTAATCGTATACTGAGCTACCATTGCTTAATGCTAGTCTATTAACAGGAACTGCTACAACATTATGACTACTATACAACCATTACTAAATACGACTACTGAAAATGGCATTAGCGTTTCTTCTACGCACCTCTTTACTGTACATGATAATCAATTGTCCCTTACGAGAGATGTTATCATGCAATCCCATGCTGCACTGATGAATATTCAGACGAAATGAATACAAAGAAAGAACCGTTTTTGCGAGCTGCATTTACAAAGCTGATGCAATTTTCGCTTCGTTAAAGGTCCACCGTAAGTAGATTTGTAAGTTGCAAAAGGTGACAAAGCAGCTTTTTCGTATTCCATGATTTTTTATTATGCCTTAAATGACCTTAAATGACTTTAAATGACTTAATGAAAAAATATCAGAGAAACGTGCGTGTGGTTATCTGTTTCGGACTACTCACAAATGCGACGATTCGCGTGAATTGAAGTCGCAGGTGGATGTCTACTACGTCGGATTGGTTGATGACGGGCCGGAGGGCGGGATTGCCATAGTGATCGAGGAGCTCCTTGAGCAGTTCTTTCTGAGGAGTCGTCGAGCGATCTAAGGCGTGATCAATGACAAGGACGCTAGATAGGATATAGTATAGTGTAACGCATCATTTGATCCTAGTCAGTGGCGTATCTGGGGGGGGGGGGGGGGCAAGGGGGGCACGTGCCCCGGGCGCCACTCCTTGGGGGCGCCAAAAACGAAAAAAAAAAACGAAGAAGAAGAAAAAAAAAGAAAAAAGGGGAAGAAAAGAAAGAAGAAGAAGAAGAAGAAGAAGAAGGAGAAGAAGAAACCCTCGCCCGGACCGGGGGGGGGGGGGGGGGATTGGGTTGCAGAAAACCAAATTAAACAAGATAAAAACAAAACATGATGATGATGCGGACAAAGTGACAATGTATATTGTGTTCACACATGTCATTTTATATTTAGCAGGCAAAATGTTACACGGAGCAGCGGCTGCAATTTCTTTCGTTCTGAAGCGATCGCCGATTGGATCAAAGGAGGGCGCCAACGGTTTCGAACATGGGGGGGGGGGCGCAAAAAAAAATCAAACAAGATAAGAACAAAACGTAATAATGACGCGGAAATACACAAATTTCTGCTCACTCCCTCGTACTAATTTAGAGTATTTTTTCAAGTCCTCTGTTTGTTGGGTATAAGTCGTTATCTATTAGGCCGTCCCTATATCGTGATTAGAATTGTAAGATTTAATAAGCAAAAAATGACAAGAATTCCATGTTTTGTAAGCTGAAATACAAAATTTTTGGCTCGCTCGCTGCGCTCGCTCGCCAAAATTTATCAAAGGAAAAAGAAAGATAAGAACAAACTGTGATGATGACGCGGAGATATAAAAATTTCGGCTCACTCGCGCGTACTAAGATGGAGTATTTTTTTAAGTCCTCAGTTTGTTCGTATAAATCGTTATCTGTAAGGCCGTCACTATTCTTGATTAGAATTGTAAGATTTAATAAACAAAAAAAAATGACAAGAATTGCATGTTTTGTAAGCTGAAATACAAAAATTTTCGGCTCGCTTGCTGCACTCGCTCGCCAAAATTTATCAAAAAAAAGAGAAGAAAGAAGATAAGAACAAAACGTGATGATGACGGCGAAATATACAAATTTCGGCACACTCGCGCGTAGTAATTTAGAGTATTTTTTTCAACTCCTCAGTTTGTTGGTATAAATCGTTAGGTTATCTATTAGGCCGTCACTATATCTTGATTAGAATTGTAAGATTTAATAAGCAAAAAATAACAAGAATTCCATGTTTTGTAAGCTGAAATATAAAAGATTTCGGCTCGCTTGCTGCGCTCGCTCGCCAAAATTTGTCACAAAAAAAGATAAGAACAAAACGTGATGATGACGCGGAAATATACAAATTTCGGCTCGCTCGCGCGTAGTAAGTTTGAATATTTTAGTTTGTTGGTATAAATCGTTATCTATAAGGCCGTCACTATATCTTGATTAGAATTGTAAGATTCATGACAAGAATTCCATTTTTTGTAATCTGAAATACAAAAATTTTCGGCTCGCTCGCTGCGCTCGCTCGCCAAAGTTTATCACAATTTATTACATTTAAATTACTCTCAGAAAGACCCCTTTTAAGTGCTTGAAAAAGCATATATTTTTATGAAAAAGCATAAAGTCCCTACCGGGATGGAGTTGAAGTTGAACACTTTTTCAGAAATTAGGGGCGTAGATTTCCGCGCTTGCCCCGGGCGCCGTTTTCGCTAGATACGCCACTGATCCTAATCAATGAGCTAGGTTAGGTTCTTGACTGTAGATACTTTTCTCTCATGGTTTGTTCGTTTGTTTGTTTGTTCAATTTACATCTGAGAAGATGGCTGGATAGCCCATATTCAGCTACGTTAAGCTGGTCTTCCATGGGGTCCAGTTGGATGTGGGGCGGGGGACCACCTCACCGGGTTACACACTCTGCTCTCTCCGATAAATAAATGAAGCGGGATCTTTTACGTGCATGAGTTGTGACTCTCTCACACACGAGACCTCCATTTTGTGTCCTATCCGAGGGACAGAGTGTTTTGTCTCTTGCTAGAGGGGACGGTGTGATTGCACACAACATTGCTCAGTCCAGACTCGGGCTCGAACCCGGGTCACTTGTATCGCAGGCAGACGCGCTACCGATTGAGCCAACCCATATTAATGAAATAGATACCCCCCGCATTGGTAGGCAGCCATTTTTTTTTCCACCTCCATCTTAAGAGCTAATCATGTCAGGTAAAACTTCCGGGGGTTCTTACATTTTCAAAGATGAACGCTTCGGATGGTATTCAAGACGGAAGGAATCTAAAGCCTTATGCAGTATAGGAATCCAGAGGCAGTATTTGGTTTTATTGTATGCATCCAATGTTATGATGAATACACCAATAGAAAATTGAATCATATGAGTATTCAAATGAAGAAAAAAAATTGATACACTTCGAAAAAGCTGGGTAGAAAAACACATATAGTGCACATACGTGAACATACAATAATAGGTATACACAAAAAAAAACATATGTATTTAAATATATATATGTATGTATGCATACATATATGTTTATCTATATACATGATTATATCAATGGTTTACGAAAATGCTGGTCGGTGATTGGTCACAATGCAATCACGTGACTGATGAAGCGACAATCGAAATCTTTGTGGTGCTTGCAGCGACGCCACATCAGGAAATATGATTCCAGAATTTGACTTGTTGCCAACTGGGCTACCGTGAAATTATGTGCATTTAAATAGACCATAACAACTGTTTCATCGTCTATCGTTGAAACGTAACATTTTAAAGTCCCTTGGGTGTTAAACTTTCCCCTCAAAACAATATTTTTCTCTCAACTGAGCGATTCGGGAAAATGTAATCTGTGGGAGAAATAAAAATCCTGCAAGAATGTCAAGTATTATTACATCTCTAAGAAGGCAACATCTGTATACGACATAACTACCTATATAAGACAAAGAGACAAAAAGAGAGACAGAAAAAAAAATGAAGTATGAAGAAAAACAAACCAATAAAAGACACCCCCATTTCATTCTGATTACTTACGAGTGTTGTTATCATCAGAACAAGTGGAAGCCTTCAGGTAACAAAGAGCAAGAATCAGAATAGAAACCCGTAACATTGTGACTCCAGGGGGTAGTTCAAAGTCGTGCCTTTCTTCATGGACACGTCCACTCACTTTTGATGCTTTAATCCCTCCTTCTTCCGCTCCTAAACTGATTCCATGTTTCATGCCATTTTCTGGCCGTAGAGGGCGACAACTGAGTGATCTGGGAACGAGGACTGTTCCAATATAATGTAGGTGAACAGTTATGTAGGTAGAGTACCACACATTCCATTGTTTAATGATGTACGGTTCAGTATTTTTAAGTACCATCATGCCCTTTGATTTGTCGGAATTTTCTAGTCCATGCTCATCAACATAGTTGTTAAAAGAACTGAAATCAGAGACCGCGGAACGCTATTTTCGGGAGGGGGGGTACCAAGGGTCAATATTCCTTCCTTCCCCCCCCCCCCCCCATTTTCCCTTACCCTTCGGCCCTTGCAAATGTCAGTGAAAAAAAAAAGAAGTCTTCCCGCCTTCTTTCTCTCATTACTACGCGACCAATAAGATTGATGGTCAGATGTGTTTGCGTGAGGTTCGTGTATCCCCGCGGTGACTACAAGTCATGATATAAGCTTACTGTTTGTCTGGAAACCATGGTTACTTTACTACGAGTGTTCGGTCCAGATATTTGTTTTTAATTAAATGTGCTAGTGAGAGTAGCGTGTGCGTCATTCATCTGATACGGCTAGGATTTGAGACAAGCATATGAAAACGCAATCCTGCACCCTAAATGATATCCGTGTGATGTTGCTTGGATCTTTTATGAGCTAAATTGATTACCATTTCAATTTCAATTTTCAATTTCAATTTCAAATTTCGGAATTCAATTTCAATTTCGGAACAATGCGCTAAGACATCGATAATCACAATGCAAAGGTATAAAAGAAAACCGTTGAATAATCAGACGTGCGCTTCAAGAACATGAAGAATAGAAGAATATCTGATGAAGAGTAGTTACTTATTTACATTTTTACTTACTTAAACACTTAGGCCTACTTACATACCTGTCTATATACTTAGTTACTTAATCACTCACTTACTACTTACTTATTTACTTACTTACTATCTTACCTTCTTACTTACCTACTTACTTACTTACCTACTTACTTTCTTACTTACTTACTTACTTTATACTTACTTACTAACCTACTTACTTACTTGCTTACTTACTCGCTAACTTACTGAGTACTAACTTATGCTACTAATATCATCCCTCTTGGGACAAAGGCTATGAACAAGATTTCTCCAACCAGGCCAGTCATTTGCCAATTTTTCCGCTGCCTTCAAGGTATTTCTAGTAGTCCAACCTCCCGATAAGAGCAACATCTTTTTTTTTTTCTTCTTTTTCTTTGGCGGCCCCCATTTCCTTTCGCCTTTTACACAGCATATACAGACTTGTGTTTCGAAGATATGACCCAAAAAATTATGCTATATTGTATATGGAATATCAACTTTCACTTTATAAATCCAGAGTTGTAGCACCTTGAAATGTGAGTACTAGGCGCTGCATACATTTTCATCATTGCAACCATTATCTTATTTGGAGAAAAAAAAAAAAAACGCCTGCCATGCAGGTAGCTATGATTGATTATCTCTGCAGAAACCGTTGTAGTATCATCAATAATTCACAGTTGTTTGCTGAAATGTCTCCTTCATCACATTGAATCATGCATTAAGAAAGGATTAGTTATCCGCTTTAGTCTGGCGACTGGATTATAATGTTTACAGTCTGATGTTGACACATACAATTAATCTTTCTCCCACCTGGCGCGAATTCTCGCTATCACATGCGAAAAATGTAAAAACTCCAACGGAGGCGGCGCTATTAATATGTTGTGTTGGTATTATTGTGCAGCGGCACAGTACAGTTCCGAGCTCTGTATTAGTCCTACTCCATCGAGCGCTATCTCTATCTCAAAATTGTCATAGTTTAGAAGAATTTCTCATCAATTGATACGTGTTTGGAAAAGAAATGTCAACTGTAATGTCTGGAAATATATTTCCATTTCAAAGTGACAAAGTGTTCGTCATAATATAAATGGAAAGATTAGAGGCGATCATTGCATAATGATAAGCTCTACGCGTGCCTGCTGCACGGTAACTCCTCATTACCGGAAGTGCAAAAGGAAATATCAAAAATTGTTGCACATTCCAGTTTTTTATCAAAGTTGCTGGGCAACTATTGGTACATGAGTAAAAAGCCGAAATCCACCGAAACCTCCTCGGGAGTGAATTTTTCGAAGCTTAGCAGTGTTTTTTTTTTTTCAGGGTTTTCTTTTCTATTTCTTCTTTTTCTTTTGTCAATGTAAATGCTTCCCAGGTCGCCCATTTTATTCCGGTATTTGGTCAGGTGATCCCACCCCCCCCCCCCCACCCCCCCCCCCCCCCCCCCCCCCCCCCGGCGAGGGGAATCTCCGTTCCGCCTGCCAGACCTCTGATCTCTATGTAAGAATCACACAGATTTTGTGGTCTATATTCAAAGACAACGGCAAAGCTGAGCATGCGCACTACTTACAAAGAAAAAAGTAAAAACAAAAACGAATATATTCCGGTTTTTCCTGCCGAAAATAGTGATAATTCTGTGCTGTTGGGTTTTTTTTTGTTTTTGTTTTTTTTTAATCATGGCAGTGTACATCGAAAACTATGCGATTTTTCCTATTCCGATATTTTGCGGCGTAAAATACCACAGTAGTGATGCAAGAATTCAACAAGGGTCCGACAAGGTACGGGACCCTGTGGAAGAACAGTAATATTTTGCAGATATGGCTGAAAGGGCGATCCCCCGTTTCTTCATACTTTACGTAAATGCAATGTATATGCAACTTGTGTATATTTTTTATCAGAAGACGGAAATAAAAACAGCACCAGCAATAAGGGTGCGACATGCAGTTCAACATTTCCGTTGGAACTGAATGCTCATTAAGTATCGGACCAGGTTCCCGTTTCACAAAACTTGTTATCAGTGACAAGTTGTCATAGTTGTTATAGGCTACTGAAATCCTTGCATCTGATTGGCTGAGAGCAATTTTGTCATAGAAATGTGGCAGTTGTCACTGATAACAAGTTTTATGAAACGGGGACCAGATGTGGCGTCATTTTACCTATTCATTTAGTGATTTAGATTCACAAGGCAGACCAGACCTGTATAAACATAGGGCTTGACGTTAAGCATGATTACACGCAACCTTTGGGATAGGTGCGTATGATCTATTATGGAATGACATTTTTTGCATCACACATAATCATATAGATATATTATGAATACGTGGCAGATGAACACCTCTGTTTTCATACGGCCTTATGAAACATGCAGTACCCACGTCACGCACCTAAAATAATGTCTAATTCCATCAACATTATTAGACGTTATCATTCTAATAATGCTTATCTACGATTTTCGATTATAGGATGACTGTATGCTTACCTACTTATCTTGCTTAGTCATGAAATGAAGCCACTTTGCAACTTGAAGGATAAGCCCTTCGTCATTGCTCGTGTGAATCGCTGTCTACATACTAAAGAAGTATAATCGCGAATGGCTATATCGTCTACGCAGAAGACATTCAAATGACAGAAATGGATATCAGGTTCTTGGGAATCATTTTGAAGAGCTGGCTAACTTTTACGATATTCTTCTCTACAGGTAAGTAATTCGCTCTTCGTATACTAAGTAGTCACATGCAGCGCTAAATAAAAGCCAGAACGAATCCAACTGTCTGTATATAAAACAATGGGTAAATAAAATGAAAATATACACAGTTACATGATATGAATGCGTAAGTGCAATGCATGAATTCATTTTTTAATAGGTTATTTATAGTTAAGATATTTGTGTGAAAGGGGGTATGGAAAACATTAATAAATATTAAGGAAGACCTTTAAAAAACATTACCCAATTTAGATACGACGTTTGATTAAGTCGTTATATTTCGTTATTTGGGGACAATTCATACTATGTCTCCTTGTTTTGTTTGTTTGTTGTTGATGTTGTTGTTGTTGTTGTTGTTTTTTGGTCTTCGATACCTTTCATAGAATTCGTTTCATCAAAGATATTGCTGAGCCCATGATTACACAGTGTCAGAAGAACTTATCTTTAGCAATAAATCGATGAATATGGTTCAGCATCAAGATATGCACTGATGCGAGATAGCAGATATTGGCCTTATACGTGGATTTATTCCTAATTATCTAAACAATATTATTACTCATTAGCAAATAATGTTCTTTTGATTTTTGCGCCCAGTATCAGACATGTAATAGATATGATATAAGTAGTAGAAATTTACAAGACAGCACACGACTGTCGTTCGCACAGCCTGTTCCACGTCAACGAATTGTACCGTCCGCTGCCCCGTCATACTCCCGCCCAGTCCGCCGATACCACCCCCGTACCCGACCAACATGACTGATGAAGTCGAGGAGTCTTATCCACTAACTACCACGACACCACTATTTACCGAGGGTAAGAAAGACAAGATTTTTTTTTTCTCATCAGTGCAAACAATATCTTACGCGGTTCTTTCTTAATTGATTTATCACGTCACAATGATGTGCCACCAGGTTGATACCGCTTGATGATGATGGCTGGCCGCCCAGAGCGACAGACAGTGATGTTGTGTGAGATCATTCTGGTGCGTGAATGTGAGATATTACTCTATTACATGAATTAAAGCAATTTCCCTGAATCCTATGGTGAATGATCTGTAAGTAAAAAAAAAAATAAAAGTTCATATAGATTGCTTTTTATGTTTTCTGCCTACCAAAGCAAGCAAAACTAAACTCAATTGAATTCATTCATATTATTTCCATCCAATAAAAGGAAAAAATGATTAAAAAAATCATCTCACAAAGGAATGTAAGAAATATGTTAAGTACAAGATGAATCAAGAATCATAATGTAGGTCCTATATTACATTATCTGTACAAATGAATAGCAAAGAGAGACAGATAGAGAGAGAGAAATAAGGCATACTTGCAGGGTTGACAGAAAAGTGAATGATAATCAAAAAGAGTGATCCACTGAAAAACAGCGCTCGCAAAACGTGGATCACTCTGAAAGCCTGGTTCTCATGTTACAAACTCCTTATGTATACAGTAGAAATGATGACGTGATTTCATAAGCCTAAAATTATCTTAATTGGTTTCTTATTGTTTGATCATAGAGCCCTCTACAGCTACTATTTCTGATCATCCGGCCGTCGTAGCCACGCCCACCCTGCAGTCGCTCCTTGAAGCGAATGTCTCTCAAGACACCGAGAGAATCCGTAACCATGACGACCGATGCAGCGACCAGAGATGTATCCAGGGTTTCCGAGTCACTGCAAGGTGTGAAACTGCTCGGGCGGATTATCGACTGCTGCTCTAGATGTATATCATGCAACAGTCAATTTGTGGCAATCCATACGAAGTGTATTCCGAGCACTGATTCAGAACATTGTATAGTGGTTTCAAGGAGACCCGCAATACAGCACTGAACGTCGCATAGGATGGTGGAAATGATTTCACGAAATCTAGGTAGCAGAATGAATAATCAGTGCATCCAATGAAGCAAATATAAATTCTTGAGCTGAGGAATTGAAAGTCACGACTGTTAGATACACGAGGGTAATAATGTACCCACTCTACCATTTTAGGCGAAATTCAACTCATATTATTTACGTTTACATCGTGTATCACATAATATCCCTCCTGCAGTATGGTTATTTGTTAGGTTATCATGTTTATGTGTTTGCTTGTTTGCTTGCTTGCTTGATTTTTGTCTGTCTATGTGTATGTGTGTTAAATGGTTCAATGAATTTTGGGATCGTGGTTGTGTCAATTTTGAAACCTTACTTTCATCTTTGATTTGGAGTACATTGTATTGTAATTACCATAGAAGTGGATAAAATCTGTGGATTGTTTTTGTTAATGTTTCTCCTCATAGTCTTTGATGGAGAATTAAACAACGATAATCCTAACAATTTCAGATAATCTCATTTTTCTCATTTTTCCATAAGCTAAGACTTTTATCAGGGAATGTAGTCTAAGGAATCGAATTTAATCAGGAATACAGCCGTGGATAAGCGATTTGTAACACCTTATTGTTACACATAAATCCTCTTGTGTCTGCACGCATTGAAACCTAATTATGATTCAATGTGTTAGATTATCGTCTGGGGATTCAATTTTTTTCGAGATTCCAAGAGGATGTAGCGATCTTAATATAATCATTGTCTAGCCACAGAAAGACTGATGGACTGATTTAAAAAAAAAGTAGAGTGAAGTCTTACCAGCCATTATCACTGCGACTAGCGCTTTGATTTTAGATCTAGGTCGAGTGATATTGGTAGGGACATATTATGGCGATCGAGAGGACGAAATGACCGCTTTCGTAATTGGGACTTTCCATCACAGTAAACTGAGGAGTAAGGGATAGTAATCGTTCATTCCTTACCGCCAACCACCCCAAATATACTTTCGAGCAATTTATCTTTAAAGTGGTCCGCTGGTGTTTAAGAGATGACGCCTTCGGGATATTTTCTCCATTGCAGTAAATGGAGAGTAAAGAGGAAAATTAGGTGAATGAAACTGAACACACAAAAAAACTAAGAAAAAAAATGGGGGTAACGGATAATCAGTGAAGTGCAAAACGACGGCATAGAGTATTGTTGTACCCCTTGAACACAGAGGGAGCTATATAATATGGATAGATAGATGGATGGATATAGAGCTATAAAAATTAAGAGAGCTATTATGATATAGATAGATAGATAGATAGATAGAAAGATAGATAGATAGAGAGCTATAAGATAGAGAGAGCTATATCATATGAAAAGATAGATAGATAGAAAGACAGATAGAGAGGGAGGGGATAACTAGAGAGAGAGAAAGAGGGAGAGCGTGAGAGAAGTAGATGAAGAGAGAGGCTGAAAGGGGAAGAAGAAGACAAAGAAACAAAACAAAACGCAAAAAGAAGCCAACTGTATACCAACTCTATGTCTAAGTCATGTAATGTTGAAAAGCTTTCTAGTCTATAGGCATGAATGGTCTCTCTTCATTTCTTGCAGGTAGCAAGCTCTTCAATTTCAATTTTCAATTTTAAAAATGATTTTATTTCCATATAAAGTAATACAAAGTAATATACATAACTCTTACATGAGTACATAATATTTAAAGGAACTTTGAATCACGTAAGTTTCAACAAAACATGAATACAATTATTATAATGATATCAACTCTGGTTTGGATAAATAAACAAAAAAGCAACACAATCTTAATCTATAACTCTACATGGAAAAGAGGAATTCATGAGAAAAGCATAGCTTGTAAAGTTTGTGAATTACTCTAGAATGTGAGGGCATCTCAAGATCCGTCAAGGACTCCATGTATAAAATTTTGATATCCTGATGTCAGGCGAAATAATCAGAAAATAAAAAAGGACTATGACAAGGACAAGAACAAAAGCAGGAACGGAACATACAGAAAATAAAACTAAAGATAGGCATGACAAAGAAAGGGAGGGAAACAAAACAAGACGATGTCTACATTCAGTTATCTGGAAAGGTCACCAAGGCATGAGGAAGAATTTAAAATTCTATACAAATTTGGCTTAAAACACAAAATCTTAATAATCTAAAAAATACTTATCATTAATGTATTTATTTATTTTTTTTGAAAATAACACACAAAAAAACCTATTTTTTTCAATGTATTTGTTTGTTTTCGTGAGGATGACAAAAGAAAATTTTTCAGTTTTGATTTAAAGGAAGGAAAAGTCAGAGCATCTTTTAGAGTATTATCAAGGCTGTTCCAGAACCTCGGGCCAGTAAAAACGAATGTATTTTGGGCGAGAATTGTACGTAGTAATGGTAAATGATATTGTTTTTTGTTTTTGTTTTTTTATTGTTCCATATTCCACATTTCAACAAATACATAAAACATAAACATCACAATACAAAAGCCTGGATGAATTGTCAAGTACAGCTTATAAGACAATAAAACATGTGAAATATGAGGAATCTACATAGAAGCATTGCTTGTAGGGTGTAGATTCCCAGATGCGGATGTGAGATTATTTCTTACTTGGTATATGTAATTAAAGGAATAATAATTTGTGAATTGGAGAAATATAAACGCCAAAAAGTAAAAAGAAAAAGAAAAAACAAAGAAAACAATGTCCGCGGCACAAGACTTCTTGAGAGTTGCGTGATCACCCGAGCGAGGTACAAGTCAGATGCAGTGTACAATGGCAGAGATACCAAATGTGTACAAAGGAAGTTCAGGAGATAATACAGAAATCACAAGCGAGGCACATGTTACATAATCCATAATGTCAGTAATGTGAAGTATGAACAGAGAATGTCGAGGAGGATTGAAGAATAGCTATAGGTATGAATTCAGAAAAGCTAGTTTAAGTTTATACTTAAATGAATAAAAAGACTGAGATTGGATTGGATTGGATTGGATTGGATTCACTGGAACGTCGAGTAGGTTAATTGTGTACAGCATCATTGCGACTAAAAACTTGATCAAATATTTGTGCATGGTAAAACTTTTATTATTATATTTGAACATAAATTGACCCAACTGAAATAAATATAAATCATTTATCATTAATAATTTATTATCACAAAACAAATTATCAGTATGAGCACGCTATTTAAGTTAGAGATTACTCCCAACGACTTTTTTTTTGCAATAATAAATTTTTTCCAAAATGAATTGATGCGTGTTGCCCCACACTAAAATTCCATAATTCAAATACGGTAAAATAAAACTGGTGTAAAGCATAATTAATGTGGAAGATGGTAAAAAAAAGTATTTTAGGTCTATTTATTATACCTATATTTCGTGAAATTGTTTAGCTGTTAGCAGATACAAGAGCACACACAAACGCTCACACACGCGTACTAGCACACACACACACACATACACACACACAAACAAACAAGCAAGCAAACTACTAACAAACACATGCATTAACACGTACGCACACAAACGTGCACACACTTACACTACAGCATCGTTTTATATACCCAAAAGCAGGCCTGTAATATACACCACACTGCGCAAACACACATAACACACACACACACACACACACACACACACACACACACAACTTGTACACCAAAACAAACAAACAAACAAACAAACAAACAAACATGACGGGAATAACGTCCACGTCCCTGTCAGAGGTTCATTACAGGAGATCAGCGAGAGTTTTGCAGACGATATTCCAGTAATGGTTGCATTATCATGAAAGTACCGAAGCGGGACGCATTAACTCTGCTGCTATGATTGCTTCAGCTCCCTTTGAAGTCTGCCGACCTCTGCATGATCACAAAAAAAAAAAGTTATTTGAAAATCAACTGAGTTTGATGGTTTGTTAATTGGTATGGTATCATATATATATATATATATATATATGTATATATATATATATATATATGTATATATATATATATATATATATACATATATATATATATATATATATATATATATATACATATATATATATATATATATATATATATATATATATATATATATTATATATTCTATTTAAACCGGCTGGACATTATTGCTGGAATTGCATTTGATCTTTGAAGGTCTCGTGATCACGGTAATTATGGACGTCGTGATTCGAAGAGCGTATGGATTCTTCTTCGATCATAAATAAATGAAGTTTAAGAAAAATATGAAATGTTCTCATTTTGACAAATTTCTTTGGCTAAAACACATTTGTTAGAGGGAAGAGAAATATAGGCCAGCAAGCCTTCTTGTTTCCATGAAATGCATTACCATTATTTTTTAATATATTTTTGTTAGATTGGTATCAATAAAGAACAATATTCTGAATACTTTTAGCACAAAAAAAGAAAGAGATAAAAGATACAAAATCCCGTATGTGGAGTAATACAGATGATCGAGGTACGTGTGCCTATGGTCAACGCAAACGTTCGTTCTGAGACATGTGGTAGATATGGATTCAAGGCTGAAGGAAGAACTGAGAAATTCTTAAGAGGCAAGCATTATGTAATTTAGACATCTGTACCTGAATACTCACCCGAAGATTTTTGATTTAATAATTTGGTTTGGTGACTGGCGATCTAAGTGTCTACTCTGCTGCACGGCGTTAGCCCGTTTATCCTCGAGACATGATTGAATTGAATTGAATTGAATTGAATTGAATTGAATTGAATTGAATTGAATTGAATTGAATTGACTTTATTGTCATATTTCACAACAAAACCAAATGGACTACATATCACTAGACAAAAAAGAATTCAAATTCATCAGATTACAGTTCAAAATATGATTACAAATAACGTATAACGTATTGCTACAAACATAAATACAATGACATCAGGGCGAACCGACAACACAAGGACATCTGTAAGTAGCTGAAGGAACAAAACCTTAGTTTCGTTACGAATAAAACTGTGAAATGTGATGGAACCAACTAAACTATAATTATGTGAACCGACGCTCAATAAATCATGCATAGCATTAAATTTCATGTAATAACCGTCTTGCAATTTACTAAAGTATTTTCAAAAGGAAAGGGGATGTTTATGGGGGAAACCAACGTTCCCAGTATCAACCAGCTCCACGAACCACTGAGCAATTGCTCCCTCTCGAGTTGCTAGCACGACATTAAGCTTTCGCGTGTGGATTAATCTCGCACAGAGGGCGTGTGCATAGTTCTCGATGAATGAATTCCAGCAACAATCACCAAACGACAATGCTGACTGCAATACATTAAGAACTGACTTGCGCATGATGATCAAGCACCTTTTGGATCCCCTGAGGTTTCATATCTCTATACTACGAAATGACGAGTTTAACCAAGGAGGTACTAGGCGAGCCTAGTACCTCCTTGGTTTAACTATGCGCAAGCACGCACACCGAGGCAAAGTTACATGCATACCTGCAAATATTTATGCATTCATCTCAGGTGATAAATGATTGATTGATAGATCTCAGGTGATAAATGATTGATTGATAGATTAGGAATATTATACAGGTGTTGTATACAATATTACGTAGGTCCGCTTTTGTTTGGCCGGGACGAAAATGCTCTACAGGCTGTGAAATCGTTTCTCAGGCAGTTACTTACTTAAATGCGACCATTTCACAAGTTTGTTTTTTTGTTGTTGACAAGAGAAATCGGTCATTCATTATTCTTACATATGTTCCAGTTAACCCCTCGGGGTAGATGAAAGGAATAGGTAAAGCGGAGGGGTCTCTGAAAAGCACTAATCTGGAGATGAGATCAGGTTTTAAGGTGATTTTTTTTTCAATTTCTGTCCTAAAGGCTTGGCGTCCGGTAAAGACTGTATAGCGATATCTGGCTTTCAGCGGTGCTGAGCGATAATTATAGTTCATAATCGCGCACGTGTATACATTTAGATGCCCATCGTTTCCTGGTGTCTCATTGGTCCTGTATGACACTTTCTGTGTAGATTTTAAAATTTTGTTAGGAATGGGATGAAGTTAATGCGCAATGCTTTGGTGGTAAGCGACAACAAGTGAGCTCAAAAGAGACGATTACTAGTACTTGCGATTAAAAGCTTGCTTCCCAGATTCACATATTATGGTGATACCCCCTCGAAGTAGAACCAATGCATGATACGCCCCGGCTCCCGTGTACGCAAACTAGGCGAGATGTGTCGCGGGTGATTAAAGGTGTCCGATTACCAGTCATTAGATAATGCGCCCGTCCATCAGTGTCCGTCGGCAAATCAGTCACTAGTCATTGACTTGACCCTACGCTATCAGGAGGATTGCACTCTCTCCAAATGGATGGCCCTTCCGGATTAATTATTCCTCGCCATAGACAGATTATCACCAGAATCGAAGGACCAGATATCTCTGGGTAATCAGAGGCCATGCATGGGGAAGCAGAAAAAGAGCGCGAAAGGGAGATGAAATGTATATCATATATATATATATATATATATATATATATATATATATATATTATATATATAGTGCATGAGGCTGAATGCACTATAACAATATAAGCACCGACAAATTCTGAATTTGCCCCGAAGGCCAGTTATATTCAATGAGGCCGCAGGCCGAATTGAATATAATTGCCTGAGGGCAAATTCAGAATTTGGAGGTGCTTGGTACTTGTTATAGTGCAATAAGATGTCATGCACTATGTGATATATAAAATAGCATACATACCCAGGCAAGATAAGCCTAGATCATTTCTAACAGTTACACGTGTCTACACAAGCAATAATACCAGTTTCTTTGAACCTGTGTAGACAAAATCCTGAAGATCCAAATTCAACTATAGAGTCTAGGGTCTACGTGGTTATATCTAACGTTTTCCAGGCCCTACGATAGGTTAGGTCTAGGGCCCTAGGGGCCCTGGCCTAACGTTTTTATACTAGATCTACGTATTTGTACACTGTACTGTACGTCACTTTATATACGAGCGACAGAGCTAGTTAACACTTGACCCTACAAGTACAATAGGTCTACCGTGGATCTAACAGTAACACTAACAGTAACACGTTAGACGCCCTACTTACTGCACTGTGGGTCCAGGACCAGGACTAGATGATGTTTTGTAGGATTAGGGATCTACTGGATTTAAACACAAGGCTCGTGCCAGGCCCCATTGCTGCACATGCGGATTCCGAGAGTGTGTTGTGAATGTCGTAGTAAAGTTCTAGCGTAGCGTGATCAAAGAGCGCTTAGCGTATACTGTACACACCACACGCTGCCCATTTCTACGGCGCACTTCCGCGTAGAATGTACGGAGAAAGCGGCACAAATCTTGGGTTGACTTGCTCAGTAATATCCGTCGGATTGATTCCTTTTTCAGAACAGTAGGAGTCCAAAATTCGTAGGGCGTATTTGATGGCATCCTTTGTGTCCTTATTGTCTAAGATACTGTTTATATAGATCAGTCTCTCTAAAAGTAGCGAACCTGTTCATTTCAGCTTCCATGTTTAAATCTACCGCTGAAAGTCTAGTCCCACACAGATAAGTTGCTGGCATAGTATAGCCAGCCTGCGAGAATTGAGAATAACGATAATATCGAGCAAAGCATATCGCGGTTGTGGCGCAATCGCGTTGATAAGGTGCGGGATTCAAGTACTCGATGATTAAAATGAGGGAGCAAAAACCGATATCAAATCGATAGTGGGTTATCGTCCGCAATCGTTATATTTTACGTGCACTATAACTTTTGTCATGCACTGCCGGCCTGTATCATAAGTATGTATGCTATTTTATATATATATATATATATATATATATATATATCCTGAAGAAGGTGGAGGCCACCGAAGATTCGAGTAAGATAAACTCATTCTTTCTTCTGGCAAAAAAAAAAAAAAAAATGATTACTAGTTTATTTCTTGATTCTTCGTTATGTATGTATATATATATATATATATATATATATATACATATATAGGCCTACCTAATGCGCATATACAACACGATCTTATCAAATATGACAAATTCACATCATATCCATATCTCACACTTAGAGCCAACCAGAATTGACGGTTAGATGAAACTTCGAGAATAACGCCATTGGATGGCTTGGTCAGCATGTATTTTAAAAAAAAAGTATAGGCAAAATTTTTAGGAAGAGGAATGGACGTAAATTGATCAACATTGCACGCAGGAAAGTTCATTGCAGAGACAACAAGGATGTCAAAAAAGAAAGAAAACACAGAGAATAATTGTACATCCCATTTGATTGCGAAACATGATTAATGTTATAAACTTGTCATGTCAATGAATTCCAGTGATATATCGGAGATCTTACATACTAATACCTAGCTTTGTACATTATCACTACTAGTATTGTCTACGTGAACGCCAGTATTTTGTGTGCGCGTGTGTCTTCAAAACCATCGATCGTGTAATTACTAATGGTGCGAGTCTTCTCCCTCGTATCATATCGTAAAAGATATCGTTGCTGTTTATTCTTTATAATTGCCTACGAAGTAGCTGCTTACTGTTTTGTTCACGTCGTAAAATCTTAATTTTGGCTCACGGAGAGGTGATGAGAGAAACAGTTAACGGTTAACGGTTGACGGTTATAATTGACAATGCCTTAAAAGTAACTTGTGACTCTTCGGGTCACGTTGAAAGTCGTAAATTTTGACTCGGCGAGAAATGAAGGTACAAGGCACTTTCGTATACTGCTTCCTTTGAAGCGAAATGGTAAGTCCTCTTAAACGGCTCTCAAACGAGGCGTACACTCTTCGTATTTATGGTCAAGTGCCATAATCAAATAGTGCATAAAGACGCCGCAAGCCTCGAGTTGTGGGCGAGTTATGAGATGCTTCCGGGGGCCGCTGCGGTTGCGATGAGCTGATCATGCTTTAACTCCAGTTTTCCTTGCACTTTTACCTTTAATGTCCAGGTCTCACGCCTATTAACATAGGTACTATACGGTTTTGTTTCGTTCTGTTTGTTCTCTTTCGCTGAGAAGTAGAAAACTTCACATGCAGTACCATGAGAGAGAACCAGAAAAGAATGGAATAAAGGCTTACGAAGGTACTTGGTTATATTTTCTTGAAGAGACATCCGGGCACCGTTACATGAAAGTTGCCAGTCCCTGACAAGTTGTCATTCTCTGACAATTTCAGTAAACTCCTTGGTTTTGGTTGGCTGAGAAGCTCTGGTCCCTGACTGTTACTAAGGTAATTGGCAGAGAATGACAACTTTTCAGGGCTGACAACTTTCATTAAAACGGTGACCTAAATGATCTAGCATGTAAGGATGATCTACGCTTAACTAAATCAAACCTTTTAAGAACTCTGGTTAAGCAGCAAACATTCCAGTAGGAAATGTATTTGAAATAATGAACATCACAACGCAGATTAAGATGGTTAATAGAATTTTATATACCAATAAGATGTTGAATAGAATTGGAATTGTTGAAAGAAAAGAATGTTCGTTTTGTAATGTGTGTGTTGAGACCTTAATACATTTTCTGAGTGAGTGTCAATATGCTGATAGAGTGTGGGTTGAAGTAAGAGAATGGATTAATGATATTAATGATATTAATGAGTTGGGAATAACATTTACAACGGAAAGTAAATCATTTGGTTTTTGGGGTATTAACAATTTGGCATTGAATTGTATTACTATGATTGTGAGATACGAAATTTATATTTGTAAGTTAAAAGGAATAATACCTCATTTTGATTTATGTTAAGATAGTATAATACAATATTATGATAAGGAAAATTTATCGCAAGAAATAATTGTAAGTTGCAAGTGTTTCAGTAAAAATGGTGTCTATTTAGACACCTGTTCTCTTGATATGTATTATATTATTGTCTGAATGAAGATATTTCATTGTCTGTTTTTCAAAGTATTTTATTTGAAGTATGATGTATTATATGTTCAGATGAATATATGTTTGATGTAGAATAACAAATAGCCCAGTTGAAAAAGAAATCACAACGCACGCCTTGCAAAAAAACAAAACAAAACAATACAAACAAACAAACAGAAGAAAAACAGGGCGATACCTGGCCAGGCAAATTATTTAAAGGGAATGGCTTCGATCGTGTGTCCCACAAAGACATTTAAGAGATTAAGTTAAGTTAAAGGGATGGTATAGTTTTGTTTGTGATGAGGATTGAGCTTTTAACTTCTTTGCGAGATATCACAGAACCACCTATGATATCTTACAGGGCATACCATTCTAAAAGATATTCAAAGTTCATTTGGTGAAAATCAGTTTTAAAATGGCTGAGATATCCAAAAACAAAGTAAAAAAAAAAGATATACTAATAAAATCGTTTTGGATCCCTAGGCCATTTAAAAATCAATTTTCATTTTCATCAAATAAACATTGGATTATTCTTGGAATTGCATGTTCTTTCATATTGCATAAGAGGTTTGTCATCATCATACCAAAAAAATTAGAAACCTGACGCCAGGTCTCAACCAAAACTATTCCATCCTTAATAAGTTAAGTCCAAACACAGTAATGACCGGAGCGGGTATCATCTCTGAATAGCCATGGTGGATGATGTATTTAATGGTGACGCAGAGATTTGCTTCTGTCTTAATGCGAGACTTACTCCTGTCTTACTTTGTCAAAAGGCTTAAGGTTAGGGTTAGGGTTGTGATATGGTCTTACGTTTGGTTTTTTGTTAGGAGTAGGATTACGTTTCAGTTTGTGGGTAGAATTTATGTTTGGCCTAGGGTGCAGATATTTCATGGGAGCCATAATCGCAGGAGTAACATCAGCAAGAACACAGAGAAGAGGAAATGTTTTCGTTACAAAAATAAATCGTGGTTATATTGAAGTTTTTTATCATCTCCTTCACGAGGACGCTTTTTAATCCTGATTTTTATTCTCAAATAACACATATACGGAAGTGTGACATGATGGGTGATTAATTTTCATGCCGTGTTTTTTTTTTCTCTCCTTTTCAGTCCTTAATTCACAATCCATCAAGTGCATGTACATATTATTGAGGACACTCAAGCTAAAATGAATATGGGTCAATACGTATTTGGTATGTCTGTGTGTGTTTGTTTGGGTGTTTATTAATGCTATACCATATATACGTATGTATATTTACATTTAACCTTCGAGAATGTTGACACAAGGTCCTCGGACGAAAGACTATTCTTAATGTTCGAAATCTCCACGCTGAGGATGTTGGGCAATAATACAATGACCCCTTACCTTTTGTTTCGACTGTAAGATGGCCGGAACGAGTGTCATCAGACAGGGAAAAGTGGGTGATCAGCACCAATACTCATGGAAGCTGACATCCAAATGGGAGGGACTGCTTGAGAGGTCTCCCTGACTCGCATAACCCTCCCCACAGATAGGAGACGATTCCTTTCCTTGCGCGAGGATTTCTCTATTATGAAGATAAATTCACATATATCGTTTTTTTTCTTCCCCTACATTGTGAGCAATGGTTTATCGGTGAAATGATTTTATGGAGGCGAGGGCGGCATCTGCTTGATGGAGATACTCCCATATACTTCTATTTCGGCGACTGACGAATCTGGGTCGCGGAGGGAAGCTATCGTTGTCTGCTGAGCGTATATCAAAGTACAGCATGATGTCAGAAATAGACAGATCTAGAAGGGAGAAATTTGAAGATGGTCCGAGAGACGTTGGAATGCGAAGGCCATTCCGTGACTTCGAGGGACAATGCTTTACGAACAAGTTAACAGGGTTGTTTGCTTGGTGGGGGATATTTTCTTATGAGCATCAACTTAACAAGTGTGCTGTTTTTATTTTTTATTATTTTCTTAGACATGCTGTGGATGTTGACAGTGAAGTCAGCAGTATTGTCATCAGTAAACGCTCATGGCAGGGCCACAGTATTCATTTAGACAAACCCCCTGCATCATCAATATGTTAGTTAGAATACTATCCACTCATTATCCGCAACTTGTGATGTTTTGATATCTCTATAAATCTTGGAGAGCAACCAATATCACACATCAATTTTCCGTAAATCTTCTTTCTATAAACACAATTTATATATTGAAATGTTATATTCTCATTTGATCGAAATTTTCATTAGACAGGGCTCAAAGACACCTGCTGGTAAAGCGTTAAATCGACATCACGAAGTTAGAGGGAATGCGTTTGTAATCAAATATTTACGTAATAACAAACATTGCTGTAAGCCGAAAAGCCATACCATGAATACGCTGCAAAAACAGACGAAGGACCGATGAAACCAATAACCGTTATGCTAAGAGGTTACACAAATACGTAATTGTTAAAATCGTGTTGATGTAATTACAAATACTTAGGCACTCCTAAGAGAAACTTTTTCTATCGGAGCTAGTTTACACTCTTTGATTTAATCTCTTCTGTCGGTATTCACACCGACTGTACAAGTTGTATTTGATGTGCTTTCGGAGAAATAATGTTGTTACTCCTTTAGGGATGGGATGGTTTCCCTTCCATATGTTTGTCTTTCTATTCCACACACACACACACACACACACACACACACACACACACACATATATATATATATATATATATATATATATATATATATAATATATACATATATATATATATATATATATATATATATAATACAATGTATGTATCTTGACTACAAAAAAGGAGTAATCTATACTCCCTCTATAAAAACATTGTTGAATATCGTGGTGGTTCAATATTTTGATACTGTGGAACTTCGTCGACTGAATTTCTTGTTTAAGTTCAAATGCTTGAAAAAAAAAGCTCTCAAGCATTCATATACCTCTTGAGAATTCTGTCAATATAAAGGATATTATTTTTTGAACAAACATGTCACCTTGCAAATAAACTTTTTACGGAATGGTTCACTACAGTAACACTACTGCCTGAAGATACTAAGTTTTAAGTACCGTAATTCCTACCAGTTACAGATTTTCATATTTTGCTTTGAAACATTTAGTGTGTTTTTTTTTCAATTCTCATGTTACTTAAGCTTCATATTTTCACAATAATTGGAAATGTTATCATTCATCATATGCAGTTCAGATCTTTCAACCTCAAAACATTGCTGAACAGGTTCTTTTTTCTTTTCTTTGGCTGAACAGTGGCTTTAAAGAATATCATCGTACAGCTTTTACGTTTGGTCAAAGCAACTATAGTATTACCACTTGTTGTTTATTTTCGAATCCAATATCATCCAAGCTTTGTATTATCCAAGCTTCGTAATAATCAAAGACTCTGGTATTGAGCATGCGAGTACATACAGTTCAGATTTTTTCAGCCTCAAAAAAAAAATGCTGGTAGAATATCATTGATCGTGACAGCTATTTCACTTTTTGTGAGAGTCCCAACTTTTGGACAAAATGGACAGCAAACTTTAGCAACTACATACCATGCGTCTATTAAAGAAACAACCTTCAATAAGATAAATCATATTACCTCTCAATAACTGTCATTCTGCAAAGAGGCCATGCCAAATCAGTCTCAGATGTGACACAAATCAGTCCATGTAAGACAATGTAGGCAGACATTAAACTTGAATATGTACTTTGTTTAAATCAAAACAGTATTCTCTATAGGTGAGAAAGCTGGCAAAAGTAGATGTTGCTTTTTTGCTTTTCATATCAGAGCAAAAAAGGTCCTCAATTGTTGTAGTCTTTTTATGTCACTATGTTCTATTTACCTAATTTTCTGTTACTAAATGACGTGAAACATATGTTTTTGTTGAAAAATGAAATAAACTTTGAACTTTGAACTTTGAACTTTGAAAATGATTATTGTGACATAACTAGTTACTGTCGACTAGCTTCATACTCGTCCTCGAGGATTTCGAAACAAAATTAATAAGTCAAACAATTGGACCAGTCCCCCCCCCCAACACACACACACACACACACACACACACGCACACACACACACACACACACACACACACACATCATATTTCCTTCGACACTTCTGCACACTCTCAATATCAATGGTGTAGACAAAGGAGACAGTCAATATAAAGCATAATAATCACGGTCCCCCTTAAAATACAAACCGGGCCCTCTAATGGCAAGCTATAGATTAGTACGATGATCTTCTACAGATGTCGTTTCTTGATTAAACTGCGGGTATAAAATCGCGTTACAGCCATTAGGTAAAAGGAAATGTTGGAATGTATCGATCTCCTATGAAACGAATGTTCATGTGGTTGGTCCCTGTGTTTATCGTTGGCATAAACTGGATACTGTTGCCTTAATCTGGCCGCTGGCTATATTGCAAGCATTCAGAAGATTACGAGCGCGTCTGATTGGTTGGTTATTCGGATCACGTGAACAGTGCAGCCACCTAAAAACTCCGATTTCTCGTAGGCGACATTTTGCGCAAAACCGATGCCCAGCTGAAGTACAAAGTCGAGGAGAGGCCCGTATTGATTGACAAAAGCCTTTTCGATCCCCGGTGAAAGGGATTGCATCTGTTGCGTGCCGTCTGCCGCGACATCTCCTTCGCATTTTGTGATCGATATCAAGTATCGGTAGCTTGAAAGTAGAGAGCTTGGATTGGCGGTCGTGGCGTCCTGTTCGTTCGTACACGGCACACTCTTGGCATTGATTGGCGTCTTGCGCTCGATCCTCGAGACCGCCGTAGACCAATATTCGTGCAGTCGAAGAGAAAACCTTACCCGGATGAAAGCTAGACCGATTGTTTGTCCTTCTGCTTCCTCCTTCCCTCTCTCTCTCTCTTTCTCATATTGGATGAGACGTTTTCCATCGTGTAAGGGGAATCTTGTGCAATACGGCTTCTGAATAACATCTTCTGCGACTTCACTGTGGTGAAGCCCGGTTGTCTTTTCCAGGCCAATACGATCGAATTCATCTCTCGTCCACCACTCGTTTTCTCCTGAGGAAAGCTGCTGCACGCAAAGTTCCAGAAAAGTGCGGTAAGTTTTCTTCCTTTCGTTTTGTTTGTTCGTTTGTTTGCTTGTTTGGGAGCACCAGAATACTCGATACACTGAAGAATTGAGGTGTAATGCCTTTTCATTTGGTATGAGGGCAAGTTAGAAAGAGCGCAATAAGTCGCTTTCTCCTATATGTAACGACGCTTCGTTAAATACCCAATTTTGAACAGCAACCTGATGATTTCTGTACATGGTCTATTGGAATCCCGGATTCCCGGAGGATATGGGTTAACTCGTATGCATTCAAGAGCGCTCTTGGGAGTTGTCTTTCTCCTTCTCTCTCTCTCTCTCTCTCTCTCTCTGTGCGTGTGTGTGTGTCTGTCTGTCTGTCTGTCTCTGATTCAAGAAAGAGCATTGTTATCTTTAGGTTTCTCCTATTGCGAAATCTATCCCTCAGAATGATGACTTTTGCTTGCGTTCGACAGTGGTCTTTCAAGTACACACATCTAAAAAGACTGTGGTTTACTAGTACTTCGGCGGTCAAAGGCATTGCCTGAAAGTAGGTGATGTCACAATACCAAACCAGGTGGAAAGACTTGACTGGTGCAAATAAGGAACAGTGTCTGCGATTATTCATTAATATACGCATGTCCAGGAAATAGAGGCGACTTAATTTACCTCTGCCAAGGAGTTTTATTTCGTTCTTTCTTTTATGGCCAGCGTTGTATGTCTGTCTGTTTGCAAGATAACTCAAAAAGTTATAAACGGATTAGATATGATTTTCAGGAAAAGTTGACACAAGAAAAAGATGATTACATTTCGGTAGTGATCCAGATCACCGTCTGGATCCAGGATTTATTCATTTTCCCATCATTTGAAGGATTTTTTAACCTCTGAGAAATACGGTCATTTGTGAATAGCTATTAGCCGAACAATAATATCAATGTGATTCCAGATGTGAAGGCTATGTTTTGATGAACAAGGAATCTAATATTGAAGATGATATGAAGGTAAAACTATCTTATAGGGAGGGAAGCGCAATATGCGTGAAAATGAGCTGCTTGGTGGAGGTCTGCGCTCTCCGAGTGATTTTCTGGTTGTCGCATGTTTTACATTGTGTCATTGCCGCTGACATTTTTGTGTGATCTCTTATATCATCATACAAATATAATCGTATTGTTATCATATTGTACACACATGTATAAATATGATCATAAATATATATATATATATATATATATATATATATATACTTTATGTGTATGTGTATGCATATGATATATATGTATATATATATATATATATATATATATATATATATATGTTGATTATGTACATGATATGTACAGGCATACATACATGATTGTAAATTTATATGAAAATACAATTATGTAAATTTGGTTATCAATGCAGATACATCTAAACTTATATAAGTAACTAGATCATGTATGTTATTACGATTGTCATTGCTAGAAATTAATTTTCTCTTCGTCAGGCTTGAGTCGACTTTTCTTTAGTTAGGAGTGTTTCTGTCTAACCCAGCACATGTAACTGGTATAGTCATCATTACTGTATGAACGGGCCATGCATGCCCGATGAAAGCATTATTCCGAGACGTATTACAGTCTCAATTTTGGTTCGCTTGTTCTCAGAATTCATTGGCAGCGTGACTCTCGGGATGAATGGCCCGTTTCCTGCTCATGCGCATAATGCGACCACCATCTACGCTTCTTCAATTTACAGCGCATTAGTACGCCTTAATCTCGGGACGCAAAGAAAAAAAAAACCCGCTGACACATGTAAAGCTTACCATGTGAATCTAATATGACGTTTGATATACCGTCTTCGCATTATCTTTCCACATTCTTTTTTTACAGACTACGCTCATAGGCGGATTGTCAATGGAGGTTTTGTCTTGAATGGTTATTGATTCCCATCAATATTTTTTAATTTTGTCCCAGCCAGCACCGAATTCAGTAGCAGGTTATCTGATTTTTTTTTTCACTGCATATCGGGAAATTCAAAAAGTTGGCGCAGCGAAATTATGCTGCATTGGCATGCAAGGCATGACGGGATCACATATTATGTGTATGCGTGTGTGTGTGTGTGTGTGTGTGTGTGTGTGCACGTGACCTTCCTGAGAGTGAAATGTCTTTCTTTCCTTTGGTGTCTAGATTCTGAAGCCTGCCATGAATTAGCAATGGTTTGCAATTGAACAGAAAAATACCCGCAGGCAGGCACAGAAATTAAAAACTACAACGAAAAAAATCACTTTGCTCGATATTTGATCGACATGAATAATAGATGCATTACCTTTCAAATTTAAACGTGCGCGCTGCATGCACTATTATCAGCATATTATACAAAATATGTAGCCACCCCACAGGGAGACTTACCTTGAGAACCATTTTGAAAATTGACCTAGTTTTCCACAGAAAATTACTGCATAAACGGTAGGACCATACGTTAACGTGGAAAATAGGATTACATTCACGCCTAAGTCAGATAAATGTACATAGCCGATGGACTGATGGCTAAACTTTAATAAAGCATCATGACTGTGTAGTAGGTGAAAGTGATGCGAACAGAAGTGTATATTGTAGAATGCCAGTATCTCAAATGAATGTTCGCCCCTCTAAAACTCTGGCAGTATAGTTGGAGGCCAACGAAAAACACTGACACTGACATCACTCCACCTTTTTGTCGCTGGGGCGACCGCGAGACCTCGTATCTACAAAATGTCAAATGTTCAGGAGAGCAGCCAAAGCACTATATCAAATGGGAAAGCCATTCCTTTGACAAGCCGTGGTGGCTTCATTTTTGGGGTAAGACAGCTAGGATTTGGACAGGACATCACTTGACTGATTATCTGGCAATTAATCCACAAAAAAGATCATTTTCACCAAAATTTGAGATACAAGGTCTTGTCACCCCAGCGACGTTTTGGCTCTTGCGCCTTGGCAGATCCAATGCATAACTCTATGGGTGATCAATGCTTCCCTGTCACTGGTCACTTTGATAGATGATTCTAATTCCGTATCTGATGTGTACAATATAATGAAGAAGACTGGACATATTTAGCGAAAATGTTGAGCATAATTATCATTACTGCTTTTATTGGGTAGCTATGATCAAGTCCCGCATTTACAGAGCGCTCAATACTCACCCTGTGTGGCGTTCCATACAGCAAGGCTAGTGACCTCATGTAGCTCCATGGTAATATTTTTACACACATGTAAAATCCCACCACATTAACGTTAACCGTTCTACCACGAGTAGCTGTTCATCTGGGATGGGGAGTACTCACTTACTAATTACTTACTTACTGCCCGTTATGCCAATCGTCATGTAGGGCAGCAGCAAAGGGTCTCCACCTCTGCCTGTCTTGGGCCATCCTTGTCATCGTTCCCCAATTTTGGGTTAAGGTTTTCAGCTCATTCTCAACGGTCCTCCGCCAGGTGTTTCTGGGCCGTCCCCTCCTACGTTTGCCTTCAGGTGTCCAGTGGAGGGCTGTGTGGGTAATATTGTCCTTTTCCTTTCTAACGACATGCCCTATCCATCTCCATCGTCTTCTCTTGATAATCCTTCCGATGTTTTCCATATTGCATTGTGTTAATAAATTTTCATTAGAGATCATGTTTGGCCAATGTATACGAAGAATTCGCCTTAGGTTTTTCGTGTGGAATGTCGAGAGCTTGGTAAGATCACTATCAGTCATCCTCCAATATTCTGATCCGTAAAGGAGAGTGGATGATACACAGCTTTGATACAATTTCAGTTTTGTCTTTTTACCATACTGTGATGACTGCGCATGCACCTTGTTAAGTATCCCAAGGAGGTATGAGAGAACTCCTTGAGTATCCTAAATACATTTCTGGCTTTGTTAAGGCGATTTTGAATGTCAATGCCTGCTCCTCCATCACATCTTACTGTACTTCCCAGGTAAGTAAACTGTTCTGTTGTTGAAAGTTCTTCTTTGCGAACATGGATGGGTGAGGGGTTTGGAGTGTTTTGGGTCAAGTGTCTCACTCCCGGGCGCAAGTGCACGGATTGGGCGCGAATCCAAGACTTCTTCCTTAAAAGACAGTGCGCAATCATCTATAGGCCAAGACTAGGCCATAATATCAACGTTATAAAGATTGAACAAAAGCAAAATCCTACAACAACAAAGGAGCGGCTGTTTATCCCGCTGTTTCTCATAAAAACAGTTAAACCCATATATAGGCAGTATTTGTGTCATTTTGTCCGAAATTTATTGGTCTTATACTGTCAAAAATTAGCAGTCTTATTTTAAGTTGCAGACTGGTTTCGGATGCTCCAAGCTTGTCAGATATAGTAAAAGCCCCTGGAAGAAAGTTGGCAAACATACTTGTTTTTTTAATTCAATTTCAGTTCAATTCAATTATATCATATTTTATTACCATCAATAAATTGAAATCCATAATGCAATGTGATACATTTATCAATCCAACTGTTCAACAATTTGAAAGGACAAATCTTAAGAACCACCAAGTACATGTATATGAAATAATACCAAGTACATGATAAAGTAGCGTACTATCTTAGACGATGATGAAGATGATTGTCTGAATAGCACATCATCTCACAAAGTTGAATTAAATGTTTTCACACAAAGCGTACACAAAATTATCCGGTCCTCTGGCTTTGGGGTAAACTTAATTATCATAGAGTATACGCAGTTTCAGAAAAGTCCGATAATTGTCGCTCTCTTTTTCCAAAAGGTGAACAAAAAAAGAATGTTTCATACGCCGTAATGCAAGGAAACATAACAATATTGATACCGATAATTAAGACGTGATCTTATGCTTACCCGCATGTTAAAATTTCTTTTCTTTTTTTTTTACCATCAATTCCTTTCGATCACTCCTTTAACAACTGACGGGGGGGGGGGGGTATAGGGAAAGAGAGGGGAACATGCGGGAGAAAGAAATGAAAACAAGATTTATCGTAATTGCTGCCAAGGGATGTTAACCCAAATTCCAATTGAATGTATTGGGAAAGAAATACGAGAACGTTCCCTTGGCAATGAATTCAACGGAAAAATGAATCCAAGTATCGGAAATGTACGCGAAGAAGAAGACTAACGAGAAATGAATTGCGATTGTGTCAAGCGTTAACATTTCATATCAATCAATAATCTGCTCTCCCGTTGAAGTTAAATTGATATTGGCTACATTAGATTCCACTCCCTCATCCTGTGCTTTCAAGGACTTCCTTTTTTTATCACATCCATCACCCCCCCCCCCCCTCCCCTCCCTCCACTTCCCATTCTTATTTATTCATTCATGAGTCGGCAGTCATTTTGGAATATCAGGTGATGGATTTTCCCCTCAAAACTAAACTCATCCCGCGGAATAAAAGTCACATTTTGTCTACCCATATCGATAATAGAAAATTATGAGTGTGAAAAAAAAAACAAAGTCTCGTGTGAGCTTTTTTTTTCACCCCCATCTTCCTCTTCCTGCCGTCTCCCTTCCCAGCCATTATGCAGGTGGCTGCGTCGCCCCGGGATGAGCACTTAAAAGTGACAGGTCTTGTCTCTCTCCCCTCTCTTTTAACATGATTTCCGGCGATTTGTAACATTAGCGGAACCTCTGTAGTGGTGCGTGAGCTGTTATAGTACTGAGGGAGATAATAATGAAAGTAATTATCATATTAAGAATGAAAAACAAAACCACGACGAAATGTTATTGGACGGGCGGAATGCGGTTTGAAGTCCCATTCAATGGGACAAAATAAAATGTATTCCTTCATAGTATAAGTATTTTACGACACATAAGAATAATAATAATAACGGCAACAGTAAATCAATTTATAAAGCCCAAAACCAATGTACATTATATTTTTCCGCGCTGCAAAAGCTTCTGATATAATATTGTACAGTTAAATGATAAATCGTGTCTTAATTAAGATTGCTACAGTTGGGGATTTCCTGACTTCTAAATGGTAAATTAGCACTGCAGAACCAAATTATTATTATTGTTATTGTTATCATTGTTATTGTTATTATTTATTATTATTATCATTATTATTATAAGTACAGTACTCTCCGCATAATCGGGTAGGCTCGATTACCCGATTAAGCGGAGCACCCGATTAACAGAAGAACGTCTTCAATGTGTATGCACATACATGCATTGTACCCTGCACCAAACACCTACACTGTATGCTTAACACGCGTGCTTGCACGGCACATTATACATACCTTGCACTTACTCGGTCACGAGCAATAATTTAAACTCTTTTTATGGACAAATATATCTTAGGAAAACTTTGTCGTTTGACTATAGACTCCTCGCTAACACGCAGGCGTTTTGAGAAATGAACACGTCACTTTGCGTGCACAAGTCACGTCGAACGACAGGTTACTTTTCGAGAAGTTACTGGGGAAAAGCAAAATTACCGGTATGGAGCTGTTGCATGGCCTGTTTTTCATTTTTGGTGGTTTTTTTTTTCTTCAAGATTTCTCGTATATATGAATGTCGTTGCCGAGCAAGGGAGGAGCACAAGTGTGTTGAACTCCAGTCAGTGTGCAGTTGTGAGTGCCAGCTACATGTGTAATGTTCGTTTACATGTGTCAAATCGGTACATTAAGATGTACTGGTACATGTATTTTCATGTTTAATTACTCCTCAAATTATCGGTCTTCTTTGCAGATTAAGCAGAGAAGGCCATTAGCCGTGGAAAACTTGACATTCATGATTTCTTAAAGTGTTATATCTGCTATAAAATGTGAGTAGAAATTAGATAAGAAGAAAATTATTTACCCATTTATGCGGAGAGGTAACCCGATTATCAGGTAATTATAATGTGCATTGGAACTGATTTTGACATTACTGCCCAATTAAACGGAGTACCCGTTTAAGCGATACCCGATTACGCGGAGAGTACTGTAGTAGTAGTAGTAGTAGTAGTAGTAGTAGTAGTAGTAGTAGTAGTAGTAGTAATAGTAGTAGTAGTAGTAGTTTGCTTACGGGAGCCGAGTGAGCCAAATGCCATGGGCTGGCATTTCAAATTGTCCATATTACGCAACGAGCTAACGGAAAGCCGAGAGAGAGAAGTAAATGCGAAGAAGGCATCCGACATCATTTCAAGGTCTTAAAACAAAAACAACAACAACAACAACGGTCAACCTACACTCAGCTTGACTATCCTGACCGTTTATACTTTGAAGTCACGTTCATGTTCCTACCCCCCCACCACCCCCCCCCCCCACCCCCACCCCCCCCCCCCCGTCCCCATCCCCACCCCTCCCACCTCCGCCTGAAACATACGAAGAACCTTCGTCATATCCTGTCGCCACCGGTTGCGCTTGTAACATTGGCCAACAACATCGGGCGGCGGGTTTAAATTCGGAAGTAGGCCTACGTGTATGATATGGCATTTCAGTCTTCTACCCAGTCAAACATACATTGTAAACAATGGACGGATCGTCGGAAATGCCATTTTTTACATTGATATATAATGACATAATTGCACAAGTAATATATAATGACATAATTGCACAAGTAATATATAATGACATAATTGCACAAATAGATAATTGAAATGCAATAAGATGTTCCATATCATGAATTATACATTTTTTTCACCTTGTTTGTCTGTGGCAATATTCGTTTTTGCACCACTGCACACGCTGATCCCCCAACGTTTGCATTGTAATTGCACAATCGAAAGGTCTTTGTATATACTAGATGCGCAATTACAATATAATGCACACATCTTCTCTTTACATTTATCTCCTCGGTCCTGTTTCATAAAATATTTTAGAGCAACTCTTGCACTAACGGATCCACGGCGTGAGCTGCATCGCTGAAGGAAATAATAATGAAAGTATTTATCATTTATTATCACAGTTAAAAGAAACCGCAACAACAACTTCACAGAATATTTTTTAATTGAATGGGCTGAATGCGGTTTGAGGTCACAAGTTGCTTGGCAAAATCACATTTTGTTTCTTCTTCAGAATCGTATAGCGTAGTAGAAGAATGTTACAGTCGTACGGTTTCCTGTCTTTGGGCAGCAACATCGCTTTCCTAGGGCAGTACAAAGTTCTCCTGACTACAGTGTAGGCCCTACTTAATTTCGACAAGCATTGCAGGACCAATTAAAAAGAAGAGGAAGAAGAAGAAAAAGAGTGGAATGACATTGACTCATAGTAACCCAAGAGTACGCATTACACAGTGTCTTATAGGACACAGCGATTCGACGGAAATCCGAAAAAAAAAAACAAATGCGGATAATATTATAATGATAATGATAAGGTTTTATTTACCCTGGGTAGCCTCTTCAGTGTTGCCACTGCTCTACCAGAGGGACCTGTTGTTATTATTACCCTAGCATTGCCAGGTACCCATTTATACACCTGGGTCGAGAGGGACATAGTGGGTAAAATCATCTTATCCATGGACGTAAGCACTGGGCGGGATTCGAACTCGGGTCTTCCGGTCGGGAGTCGGAAGTCTTATCCACCATGCCACAGCGCCCCCACAGGCATCCAACGTCCTTTCAAGGTATGAATAACAACAATAACAATGGTCAGCTATGACTCGGCTTGTACACCTGACAGTATACCCCCCCCCCCCCCCCCCCCCCCACCCTACGTCTGGCATATATTCATAGAATCTATGTCGCATCCTGTTGTGCTCAGAGCAGTGTCTAGCGGCGGATTTAATTTCGGAAAATTATGTCCAATGTATACTAGTCTTCTACCCAATTAAGCATAACAATACATAATGACCCGTCATCGGGTTTACACTGTCAGAGTTTATGTGTGTGTGGTTTTTTTTTTTTACATGATTTTATGATTACATGATTACACAATTGAATGCTAGAAATGCCATAAAACACATTATATCATGAGATATGAAATAAGTATATAATGTGTACGTATAGAGGGAGAACGAGAGAGAGATGTATAACATTAAACTGAAGTTTATTCGATCGTCAGATTCTTATCATTATGTTTAATTTGGCTGAAATCCTTACCCTCTGGGAAGTGAAAGTAATTTGTGGGGTTTAAATTTCATAATTATGGGGGGAGGGGAGGGGAACACTTACGTTGCTTCAATCTTCCCACTTAATTTGTCATATTTATGTTGTTGACAGGTTGAATTTTTCTCAGGGACATTTTCCATCAATTTGTCATTTTCCAGTCTTGTTTTGACGGAAATTAAGATCGGGTGAAACTACTTCTCAATAAACATACACTTCCTAGACGGGGAAGGGGGGGGGGGGGCATGTCGTATTGTTAATTTTACGCAATTTTCGATTTCCTTAAGAGGCGATTTCCTAAAATAGTCGATGAATGCGACCTATATACTTGATTATATATCCTGCATGTTCTAGTATTGGACGGGCGGGATGCATCTGGAAGATTGGGAACGCGCTTGAACCTTAACGACGGTAAATCTCAACTGACAGATGTATAATCACGTGCTTATAGGAGAAGAGGTAGGGGGTCTGGTTTCACCATTCTCCACGAAAACTTTTCAACAGTTCCGACATACGTCATTAATTTTTTCCAATGGCCTGGAGTAATCCAAACCTATACCCTGGTTCCAAAAGATGATTCTTGTCAATTCGATAGGTTGCGACGGTATGATATAAATATATAAATCATACAGTGTCAGGCGTGTCATAAATAAATGTGAGAGGTGTTAGATATTCCTGTCGTCCTCAATGTGGGACTGGGTCTCATCACCAATCAAGACTAGTGGATTATGCCTTTTATTTTTCTACCAATGTATATGTCAGCCCAGGGAGATCATACCAATAAGGTGGTATTCTCCGAAGCGTATCCCTTGACCGCCCTTTGGGGCGAGACCTGCGAGAAATTACCATTTCAGGCAATTCCTAGAAGGTATGCAGGGCTCTATCTGTTTACGACCAACAGAAATACGATGCCCGATGTCATCTTCAGCCCGCTTCTGTCGTGAGAAAGCGGTAGGTATATGTTACCCATGTATACGTCAACCGATTTCGTGTCCATGCGAACTTTATACATTGTGTTCCCATTTTGTTCCCTTGTAATATCACACCGTCCGGAAGTTGAGATGAAACACAAATCTAATTACTTTATATACTCGGGAAGAAAAAAGTTCATTCGATACCTTTTCTAATAACAAGGGTAACAAAAATGAAGAGGAAATTGTATATAAGCATATTGTCAAATCTAATGACTTATCTTTCCGTTCGATACTTTTGTTCAGCTTTAAATCTTTCTCTTAATCTACCGGAAGCCAGAAAAAAAAACAGAACAAAAACAGGGAATGATTTTCACTACGTGTTTGCATAAAACTTTTTGCTCGGCATGTGATTTGAAGGGCAATAAAAGAAATAAAAGCAACTGTGTTTCTGCTCTGTTCCCCGTGCGAGTAGCAGGTGACGACAATTAGGTTCTATTCTATTCGAAATACATGTAGGTGACCCTACTCTAAAAATCCTCCCAAAGGTGATATCCAAAAATAAAAAAATACGATCATATTTTTGCATCGATAACATCCAATATGATTAAACTGTCTGAATGCTATTTCAGGGTCTAAGAAAAAAACATCTTATCTATATTTTGCAGAAAAACCTATTCAATTTGGTTAAGTGGTCACAGAGAAAATATGTGAATCGTTTGTGAAGCATGTCGTGGATGTGATTCCTCCAAGTTTAGCACTTGGATGCTCTTGGAACTGCACATTAATGTGTGGTCACAATGGACAGAACTTGGAGGGAAGGGATTCCTGACATGCTCTACAAAAATCCTCACTTCTCTTTGACCACTAAAGCAAATCGGATGGGGTTTTCTGTATAAGATGTGGGTACATAAGAAGTTATAGTCTCATACCTTGAAATTGTATTTGGATTGATCAGTGTTGATTCACTATTTTTAAATTTATCATTGCGGAGGGTCCCGTTGTAATCTTTTTTTTTTTTTTTTTTTTTTTTGGGGGGGGGACATACGGTATATATATATATATATATATATATATATATATATATATGTATATATATATATATATATATATATATATATGTATATATAATATCCATGTTGATAAGGTAGTCCACGTGTTGGCAAGATAAAAAGATAAGTAACAAAGCTGCAACAAAGTTCATGCTGTATTCACCAACGGTTTATTTCTTCACACAAATTTTCGGGCGTCTCGCCGCCCTTTCTCAAGTGTTGATACTGTTGTTATTGTTCTCTCAGTATCAACACTTGAGAAAGGGCGGCGAGACGCCCGAAAATTTGTGTGAAGAAATAAACCGTTGGTGAATACAGCATGAACTTTGTTGCAGCTTTGTTACTTATATATGTATATATATACATATATGTATATATATATATATATATATATATGTATATATATATATATATATATATATACCGAGCAGAAACTTATTGCTGATATTCATATATACACATGTATATATATACGATTATTATAATTTATATATATATATATATATATATATATATATATATATATATATATATACCGGGTGTCCCAAAAAAAGCGGAACGGTGGATTTTCAGTACCTTGCGGTCTAAAAGTTATATATCTTTTGACATCATTAGAAAGAGCGTCTTCAGCAGAAGACTATGATACCAAAGTCATCAAATTTGGTTCAGTACTTTTTATTCTACGCCAATTTCTGAAAATGCAATCATTGCCAAATTTCGCCGGATTTTTGCGACTTATGACATAATTTGAGTACGACACGCGATCCATACGGTGAATATTGTGTAAGCTCGGTGATCCATGTCAACAAAAGATACAGCTTTCACATTAGGCACGGGCTAGGAAAAAACCGTGTGTGTGTGTGTGTGTGCGCGCTCCCAATATGAAAGCGTTATCTTTTGTTGACATGGATCAACGAGCTTACACAATTCACCGTATGGAACGCGTGTCGCGCCCAAATTATTATCTCATAAGTCGCAAAAAATTGAAAATTTTCAGAAATTGGCGTAGAATAAAAAGTACTGAACCAAATTTGATAATTTTGGTATCATAGTCTTCTGCTGAAGACGCTCTTTCTAATGATGTCAAAAGATATATAACTTTTAGACCGCAAGGTCCTGAAAATCCACCGTTCCGCTTTTTTTGGGACACCCGGTATATATATACATGCATATATATGAAGAGCTTGCTTCCAAAAGGCGCTAAAAAATCTGTTGAAAAATGATGGATTTTGGAAGCAAGCTCTTCATATATGTATTCTCGTCCTATTGTAAAGTTTTTCAGACGGACTCAGTAGTCATCGGGTTATCAATACTAAAACAAGGGAAGCCATCAATCAAATACATGGTACGCCAATGGTCGGAAATAAGACCGTACGAGCTCACGCAACAGTAGGCCTACTTGAGTAAAGTGGGTTAGCAAGATGCGTGATGATTGATTCATAATTATGATTATCTATTTTTTTTTTTAAGTTTGCCGTCAACAGGGTAACTCAATGATTTTGACGTAGACGTTAGAGAGAGAGAGAGAGAGAGGGGGGGGGGGGGTGAGGAAGCGTGCGCATAACATTCGTCAAGAACTTGTCCAGTCCTCAATTTCACATTAACGAGGCCTTTGACTCCATGCCCTGGGACATTTTTGTCTCCGTTGTCCCAAATTTTGAAGAACCATGCGGCGGTGTGGCTGAGAAGAAAATAAGAAACAGCGGGAAAACTGGCCGAGCCGTCTGCATTCGGATCGCAATTAGAGGAATTCAAATGTCACCGTCATTACAGAGACTCTTCATGAAATCCTAGATTCAACTTTCGACAATTCGACAATTTCTCGAGACAAAAGAAACAAGTACCGAGAGAAAAAAAATATGAGAGTGAGAGATAGAGAGAGAGAGAATTAGGAAAGTCAAAGTAAGAAAGTCAAAGTCTTTGTGTCAATTGCGTAAGTTGTCCACATTACACAAACACTGTTTTTTAGTTGACGGCTCAATTTTTTTTTGTGTGTTACCTCGTAAGATAGATCATGATACATAATGCAACAAGTTTGGTTTGAAATTGTTAGCATCATTCTCTATTCATGCATTCAGTTTTTTCATTACTCTATCCCTTCATTCTATTCTCTTTATTATTTGCAATTTTAGGTGTCATAATTATGCTGCATCCACGTTACAAAATTATAGCCTGCATGCTCCGATATGATATTTGGTGGGGAAAAAAACGAAGATACGAAAAGAAAAATTCAGAGCAAATATTCATTACATGCTTTAGCGATCTACCATAAACATTAATATGTTTATATGCTTTAATAGATTTGAACGTTTATGATTGACGGGAATACTACTCTAGTATTCTACAGACAGGCTGTGAGAATACTGAGTATGACCAGTTCGTAATGGTTTGTTACAGCATGGCAATATCTATTTATAGATTTCGTGATTGCTACAACATAATTTTCCAAACTTTTGTGTGCCTTTATTTGTGTTTCCTTTTTTAATACACATAAGCATCATTACGCAACTCATATGAAAAATACAATAAACCATCTTTCAAATTTGAGCCACCACAAAGTGCCTTTTGTGTGGAATGCTTCTGCATAGAATATGTGCACCGCAGATTGGCATCTTTGCTGGATTATGTTACCCGAGGGTGCAGTGAGATTGCCGTATGTGTGAGCCGTATTCCTGTGACCGGGGGTGATATTACGTCATAAATCGTTTATACTACGACGTGGTTTAAAAAAAGCGCGAAATAAATACACAACTGCTGATTGCCTGTGATCATTGCGAAACAAGAATGAATTTCCTTCCGTACAAGTTTGACTTTTTATGTGCGGATTGGAAAAAGGCAGATGCTATTTTCATGGTGTTTGCATGGACCTGTTTTACTCCATAATGTTCTGTCCCCATAGTCACGTAACACGTCTTGTGTTCGTTTGTAAAAGCCTGAAAGTAAATGAGAGATTCAGAGCTGACTTCCTTGCGTTAATTCTCCTCTTTGCGCATTCTTTGACAACACAATATAGATCGCTTTCTTCAAGGAGTACTTCTAAGAGTACGTCTATGAATATGTACAGATACTTCAAGAGCTCATTCCATAAAACCGCTTTTAAAAAATTCGCAGCCAGTAGCAAGTGCTACTCACATGGTAATTGAAAAGCAACAATGAATTAGTTTGCGGTAGCTTGATCGTTGTCATGATCGCTGTAATCGTGGTATATGGCTACTGTTTTGAGTTGTTGAGAGTGACAGCCCGGCAAACCTCATGTGGTAATTCAAGGGTAGATATAAATTTATTCGTAGAAAGAAGGAAAGAAAGAAAGAAAGAAGGAAGACAGAGAGACAGAATGATATACTGTACGAGCTGAAATTTTTCGCGTGGTTTTATATTTTCGCGAATTTCGCGAATCGCCTTTGAACCGCGAAAATAACAACACGCGAAAATAATAACGCGCGAATAACTAAGTTCAGCTAGACCCTAACAACCGCGAAATCAACATCACGCGAAAATGTCATAATGTTAGTCGCACGTTAGTCGCAATACACGCGCCGAGGAGCCGAGGAGCTATTTTACCAGCTAATTTACCAGCTACAGGGGACACATTTCTTCGAAATTCTCGTGCACCTTGCGGAACTGCTACGATACACTAGAATATTAATAGTGCTTTTGGCTGCGGATTCTGAATTCAGAAGAATGGACACTTTTGAATTTCACATTCAGCCTCAGCAGCATGACCCCGCTCTTCGTGTGTAGTCCCGTCCATTTGTCTTTGTGCGCTGTGCCCTGGAATAGTGATATACAGTCAGTGCACCGTGTCTCAGCTTGGCACTGTGCTGTGGAACCAGAACTTCACGTTGGAGACGAGCAGTCTACCCCATCATGCCCCAGCCTGTTCCGTCACAGTCCCCTCCCTCAACGAGGAAATCAACTGCGCTTGTTTGTCAAGTAATCAAGGAGCTGTTGAACAATGAAGACTACATCAATATGCTCAACAGTGTAGTCAGCAATGCAGTCGACAAGGCCTTCACTAAACTCAACAGCCGTGTTGAAGTGCTTGAAGGTCAAGTCCATGATCTCCAAAATGAATGCGACAACAAGTCACACCAGATCACAGTTCTCAAGAAGGAGATAAGTCAGCAGTCAGACCGAATCCAAAATCTTGTCCAGGGTCAACTCGACCTCGAGCAGTACTCCAGACGTAACTGCATCCGGATCTTCGGTGTCAGAGAAGCAGCAGGGGAATGCACCGACAACATACTGTGCGACATTGCTCAGAGCAAGCTAGGAATCACCATAAACCCAGCAACAGACATAGACCGGAGCCACCGCACAGGAAGGAAGAAACCTGAATCGGCCTCTCATTCTCCCAGACCAATCATCGTCAAAATGACCTCGTACAAAAAGAAGCATCAAATCCTCACAGCAAGAAGAAAACTGAAAGGAAGCGGTATCTCCATTCATGAAGATCTCACGAAGCACAATGTCGATCTCCTACGCAAAGCAACACACCACCAGAAAGTGAAGAATGCCTGGTCATCAGACGGTCGTATCATAGTCGAAATACCTGCCTCACATGGGAAAACGATCAACAAAGTAATCAGAAGTGAAAGTGATCTGGCCAGATTATGACTTCAACTTCTCAAAGTCCCCCACCTCCATGTATGTATCCTGTAAGTTTTTGTAGTTTTTGTAAGAGACAACGGGCTCAAGATAATATCTGTTATTTTTGTGCAACCTGAGGGCATTAGAAGAAGATGAAGATGGTGTATCTGTACTTAGTACTGAAACAGAATATTTCATTCCAAGTGAATTTGCCTCTATGATGAATGGTACGTTTTCAGAAATGTTTACGTGTCTGCATTTCAACTGTCGAAGTTTGAAGGGTAACAGTGATAACTTTATATCGTGCATTAATTCCTTGAATACTGAAATATCTATTATTGCTGTATCTGAAACATGGGCACAGGGAAATGAATCCCCTCAGTTTACGTTGCCCCAATATAAATTCCTCGGAAGGGGAAGAACAGATAAGAGAGGTGGAGGTGTTGGTATGTTCATTAATAGAAAATATAATGTTAAACAGAGATGTGATTTAGAGGTTTTTGATCAATGTATTGAGTCAACATTTGCTGAAATTATCAATTTGAAGGATAAAATTGTTATTGGCGTGGTATACAGACCCCCCAATCAATCTCTTCAATCATTTCTTACTGGTCTACAGCCAACGTTACAGAATATATCTCGAGAAGGTAAACATTGTATCCTACTTGGTGATTTTAATGTTGATTTATTGAGTTCCGACAGTTCCACTCACCAATTCTTGGACTTAATTCTTACCTCCTCATACACTCCTACTATTTTTAAACCAACACGTGTAACAAACCACTCTGCAACCTTACTTGATAATGTATTCATTAATCGTCCTGAAAATGTAGTCAAGTCTGGTATATTGATTTCAGATGTGAGTGATCATTTATCACCCTTTGTCATCTATCACCTTGGCCGTCAGCAGGTGAGCACCGAAAAGGAATCATCCACTTATATTTACAAAAGAATGATACATGAAGAGGGTATGACAAATTTTTTTTCATTGCTCCAGTCTTATGAGTGGAGCCACCTGGAAAATATTCCAGACATCAATGAGAAATACTCTGTTTTTATATCTCATTTTATGACCCTGTACGATGAGTGCTTTCCTATAAAGAAACTTGATAAAAAAAAAATATGAGAAAAAACAAACTTGGTTTAACAGCCATCTGAAGAAGTTGTGTAAAAAGAAATACATTTTGTACCGTAAATACATCAAGAATCCTACAATGTACAGAAAAGAGATTTACGTCAAATATAGAAATTTTGTGAATAATGAAATACGACGTGTTAAGCGGGAATATTATCATGGTATTTTTGATAGAGTAAAAAATGACCAAAAAGGTACATGGAAGGCGATTAACGAAGTCTTGAATACATCGAAGTCTAAAACTACATGTGCAAGTATTATGAAAGAAGGTGTTCTGATTGAGGATAAAGAAAACATTGTGAATTTATTCAATGATTATTTTAGTAATATTGGTTCTGAGTTGGTTAGAAATATGCCCCCGTGTTCTATGAATAATGATTTTTCAGAGTATTTAAGACCGAGAGTATTACATACTATGTTTTTTAACCCCATTTCTGAATCTGATTTGATTACAGCTGTATTAAGTATAAAGGATAATAAGAGTTCAGGGCATGATGGCATAGAAGCATTTATTGTCAAAAAATGCATTCATTTGATTGCATCCCCATTATGCCATATTTTCAATACTTCAATTGAAAAAGGTGTTTTCCCAAGTGATATGAAAATCGCAAAAGTTATCCCAATCTTTAAATCTGGGGACAATCGTCTTTGTTCTAATTATAGACCAATTTCTATTTTGTCCATTTTTTCAAAGGTTTTCGAAAAGTTGGTACACAAACGATTGATCTCATTCTTGGAAAAAAATGCAATCCTGTATCAAGGGCAATTTGGTTTCAGACAAGGATATAGCACATTTATGGCCCTTTTAGAATTTGTCAATAATGCTACTTTGGCTTTTGAAGAAAAAAACATTGTTATTGGATTATTCTTAGACTTATCAAAAGCCTTTGATACTATTGATCACAAAATTCTGATAAGTAAAATGTATCATTATGGAATTAGAGGCAATGTGTTAAACTGGTTTGAAAGTTATTTGTTAAACAGAAAACAATATGTGTTTATTGATAATCATACTTCACAATTTCAACATATCAATGTTGGTGTCCCACAAGGATCAGTGTTAGGTCCATTACTCTTTTTGCTTTATGTAAATGACCTGGCTTTTGTAAGTGATGTTTTAAAGCCCATTATATTTGCTGATGACACAAACATCTTTCTGTCAGGCAAGGATATCCATGATATGAATGTTGTATTCAATGCAGAACTTGAAAAGGTGTATTCCTGGTTTTTATCCAACAAACTCACTATTAATTTTGAAAAAACAAATTTTATGATATTTAGACCTCAGCAATTACAGCTAGATACAGCTTTGTTTGATTTATCCATTAATGACCAAAAAATAAGTAATGTTAAAAAAATAAAGTTTCTTGGTGTCATTATTGACGAACATCTCACATGGAAAGATCAAGTGCAAAATATTTCAGGTAAAATAGCAAAAGCAGTGGGTATTTTAAACAGATTGAAGAGCTTGCTTCCTCTTCGAATTATGTTAAATATTTATAATACCTTGGTTTTGCCACATCTTTCATATTGTACTGTTGTATGGGGAAACTGCTCTAAATATCTTTTGGACAGATTGCTTGTTTTGCAGAAACGTGCAGTCCGTTGTGTCTCAAACTCTCACTTTTTAGCTCCAACAAACCCTTTGTTTGAGAAATTGAAGGTTTTAAAGGTCTTAGATTTGTATACATTGCAGGCAGCATGCTTCATGTACAAATTTTCTAGGGATTTACTGCCTGATGTTTTTAAAGAGTATTTTATTTGTAATAACAAAGTTAATTTGTATAGAACTAGAAACTCTGATAAATTGTATGTACCATTTTACCGTCTTAGCCTGTCAAGAAAGTCAATAAGGTATACAGGCCCAAAAATATGGAACTCAATTACCCCCAGTTTGAAATCATGCCCCACCATTTCATCATTCAAAAGACAGTTTAAGTTACAGTTGATTAATGCATACCGGTATTGTTCATAGAACTGTACTGTGTCTATACAGTGCACTGGCTGATTCTCGGCATGTGTTGTTCTGTGTTCTCTGTTCGGGCGCGCCTGCTCGGTGACCTTCACCCCGGCGCGCTGGCGCGGTGCGCGCGCCGGGGTGGGGGTCGCCGGGCGGCCGCCTCGGGTGGAGGATGTAGGGTGGTACAGGTTGGGAATCGCGCGCGTGCCTGTGGTGATTATGATCGGAGCCTTCTACATTCATTGTACAATGTATTACAATTATTCTTTTACACTGTACTCAGTACATGTATCGTAATGGAGAGCTCTGATCATGTTGGAAGTGGTGCGCCCTCAGTGGCGGGGCGCGGCTCACGATATTGCTTGGCATAAATGTACACACTGAAGAATCACGATTATACAGCTGCACACCATATTCAATGATACTCGGTATTATGATGATATGTATTTTTTTTTTTGTCTTTGTCGATTCTTATAGAATATTATATGCTCAAACCATATATATATTTCTTAAATTGCATTCAATGATAATTCTTGCCCATTTTTGTCCCACCCTTTTTATGGTTGTTTTTGGTATGTCGTGGTTCCTTCCTTTTGGATGTGCTTTTTTTTTTTTCTTCTTCTTCTTCTTCTTCTTGCCCCTATTTATTGCAAATCCAGTTCTTTTTTATGCGACTCATGATTTATGTAACAGTGTATAACGACATACAGTTTTAATATTGTATATTTGCTCAGGGGATCAGCCTCGAAAGGCCAATGGCCTACTGCTGATCTCCTCCACCATTTATTTTAATTGTTATGTCAATCTGGAACACACACTTTTTAACTTTTAACTGTGATTATGTATTTATCCAAAATAATTTTTGGTTTGTATGTGTGTGTTAGAACTGATTGATTGTGTATTTATATGTTTTTACCTGAACTGTGGAAATAAACTGAATTGAATTGAATTGAATGTCCTCCAAGTAGCAATTCGCGAAAATATCTCTACGCGAAAATTTCAGCTCGTACAGGGTAGATATATATATATATATATATATATATATATATATATATATACAGAGAGAGAAAGAGAGAGAGAGAGAGAGATAGACAGATGAACAGACAGAGAGATAGACGGATAGATATAGACACAGATAAAAACAGACAGACAGACAGATAGACACAATAGTCATGTAGATAGATAGATAGATAGATAGATAGATAGGTAGATAGATGGATGGATAGATAGATAGATAGATAGATAGAGATAGACAGATAGATAGGTAGATAGATAGATGAACAGATAGATAGATATGTAGATGGATGGATAGATTTCATCTTATTTTCATTTCGTGTATTTCGTTTCCAACTAAAATATAATTGTGATAACTCAATTGAACACACATGACATCAAATCAGCGCAAAAAGAATGTTATCAAGGAAAATGCAGTGAAATGAAATACAATTAGTATTATGACTTTCTGACAAATAGCGAGTCAAAGTTGTTTAAAATGAAGGGAGTTGTTGAAATGCAGGGCGTGTAGTTTGTAGTCTCGTCATGAAACATAGAGGGATGGATGGATGGATGGATTTTAGATATAGATAGCAAAATAGAGTTAAAGAGGAGGGTGAGAGGGGGACATCTTTCGCGATCTGTAAAAGGATATTGGAGTCGTATTTATCTGTTATTCGATTGACACGAAGTAAATTATGCGATGAATTAGCCTTTGATAGTGACAAACAAAGCAAATTATTTGCCTGTAGACGTTTAATCTACATGGTACAATACAGCACTGCTCTCATATTACAAAGCAGAAGGATACCCCCAAAAATCGTTTGCGAATTGAGTCGCTTGATTTGATTCGTTTATATGATAGAGACAATAAGATGCTAAATTGCCTACTTTCTTTATGTTTGCTTAAAAATACGTTCATGTTTTCATTGCCCTGTTCAGTACTTGCAGGGTAATTGCATTTTGAACCCAAGATTTAATCAGCTGCGAGGCATTTGTTTTCATGGGTCTCATAAGAAAAAGTTTGTCTTTCATATCAAATCAATTTCCAGTTTGGCCCGGCTGTGTAAGCGCAAAAGAAGATAATCATCGGGCTTTCATCCGCTTGTGAAAGCCATGTGATTTATTCACGCCTTGAGGGATATTTTCACGAGAAAAAAAAAAACAGATTAAAACAAAAAAGCAGAGGCATTCACCTTTACCTACACAATCCAGAAACTTCACCTCCCTTACCAATCCTTTTTAAGTAAAATATCGATTTGTCCTTTAGTTTAATTCAATATTCTGAATTGTCTAAGATAATAATGCTTTAGAGGGGGAAAATATAAACACACTTTCTAGGTTAACCGATGATACATACCATATGTTTTTTTTTTTTTCACTAGACGTCTTAACAAACAGCTGTACTTGAAGGATACTTTCCAAGTCGAAAGGCTCAAATATGCTCAAAAAAAGAGCCTCCAGCGCTGTAAAGGACAACCAAAACTAATAATGATGACAAAGAGAATTTGCGTTTCATGTCTTAGTTCCTTGTATTCATTTGGTTTCCAAAAGGCAAGTTTATTTTTGGAGCCATTCCCTAGAGATTTTGTTACAGCTTCAGCTTGGAGACTGAGCCCTAGTGATTTTTTTTTTCAAAAAAAATGACTTGTTATATGAATATTACAACACTGTGTTTTCCGCTTTTTCAGGAAGACAACGCTTTTGTTCTGGCAATGATTGATTGTGTCTTCACAGAGTAGAGGACATGAACAACAAGAACGCCTAGACAGGAGTAGAAGTTTCCTGCGCGTTTGGCATTTTCATGCTAATGTTCCTTCTCCTTCCAATAACTCAGCATAAATATGTCACGAGACTGTGGTATATAGGGCACCGAGTTCGTCAGCGAATGGTAAATATTTAATCAAACTGACGGTCAATTAATTAAGGCAACGCTGTCTGTTCGCTACTACAGCAGATTCCATTTTTGATGGGAAACACTGTGGAGTGAGGCGTTGTGCTATTAAAAGCTGCTGCAGCACTTTTACGCCGTTTTGTCAAATAATTTTGTTCTTTCCAATGTAGAAAAGCCAAAGTTGTCGACAATCCTCACAGAATGACAGCATCCCCTTCACACTCCCCAATTTCTTGCTCTATGGCTTCAGAATATACACATCTTTCCATTTTGCGCGAGGTGTAAAATCATTATATTGCATTATACGATTTATATTTTATAGTTATTTTGGCGCCCACGTAATTTTGGCTGTCGCGCTGCATGTCGCGAAAGGGCGCGTCGATGGTATTAAGTTACGATTGAAAATAACCAAGCAAATCCATCCACGCTTTTCATTTTGATACCTATCAGGTACTGCAAATCGTCAAAAATATCTACTTGAACGAGATGACCCAATGCCAATTTCAGTCTTTGTTTTAAGCTCTCTTTTTTCGCGTTTGAGTGCGTGCGTGCGTGTGCGTTGTGTGTGTGTGTGTGCGCGCGCGCGCGCGCGTGTGTGTGTGTGTATGTGTGTTTATTGCTTGTTTATAATGGTATACCTCACTGCGATATATGAACCGGTTCCAGATCAAGCGCTACAATTCTCAAGACGATAGGGTTCGATAAGGTTTCCCCAAGCTCTGAAGCAAAAAGCTTAACGAAAGTGGAAACGGATCTCTAAAAGGGACTCTTGCGTGACTAGCACCGATGTTTATATTTTCAGTTTCACATGTCGTATCCTCGGCACAAAATGTCACACAGGGGCAATTCTCCGGGAAAAATTGCCTTTTAATCTTCCCCGAGGTGTTGATTGGTGAAACTATATTGATGAAACTTAAGAGATGTCCATGATTCAATGTTGAGGAGATTGTGTTCTTTATCTCAGCTAAACGACTATGGAAGTCACTATAGTAGTTTTTTAGATCGATGGAATTGATGGGTTATCATTCTATATTCACGTCTTCGAAATCTAGTCTGAAAAAAAAAAACTGTGGCAAACTTTCGCACAAAATTAGGACATGTCGTTAAAAGATAATCAATATCAAATGTCTCATTAAATGCTCCAGATTTGGATTATTGATGCGCGTACGCATTGTATGCACAAAACATTGATGAATGGGAAACAGGACAATAGGGTACAAAGACAAGGCGTCACAAACACCATTCAATATCACTTTGTCTGAAAATCCGTACGAGATGCAAACAATTACCACAGTGAAATTAATCTTTGAGGAAAAAAATAGAAATGGAAAACCGCAACATGAACTGCAGGGGTATGATTTGAATTAGATTGCTACCTCATTTACCCTATTAGCAGGTCTCTTCTGGGTTTAGGATTGATTTCTGAAAAAAAAAGTCCTTGGATACTCATTATCCTAGCATAGCTAGATACCTACCTGTTTGTAGGTTTGTGGCAGCCACGGCGATCGAAAGCTAGATAATGATACTGAAGTGTTAGAAGATAACCAAACCATAACACTTTTACAACAACAAAAAATCAGGACGAAAGACAAATATCATTCTTGCCACTATTTTCCTCAATCAGCTAAAAATCCTTCTGTTGTAAAGGTAGATCTGATGACGAAAGCAAGGCTGTATGTAATGTTATGCTCTTGATTTTGTTTATATAGGGCAACTGATGGGTATGATCATGAACAACATAAGAATTTATTATAAATTGGTTAAAGAATTGATAAACTTCGTGGCTGAAAGGTTACTCGAGTAATTTCAGACGTTTCCTCTAACGTGTCCGCGTCTTGCAAGGTAATATTATGATCAATATACTCGAAAACAAATCAAGGCAGTCTTGTAATAGTTGTTTAGAAAACATGCCTTGACTTGCTGTTTTCCACCTGGTTTTTTTTAAATGTAAATTGAATTGTTCATCTTCATTCAGCTAGCTTTTTGGGGGGAGGGGAGGGCGGACAGAGGCTTCGAAAATTTGTGTGATGCACTGTGTGTGAGGCAGTGAATTTTTGCATAGATTTAGACGAGAAAGCGAGATATTTTTTCCTTTTTTAACCCACGCCCGCAAAACAAACTTGAGGCACATAATTCATAAACTTGATTTATCTATTTCTTAGAGAAGTGTGTTTTTGGCATTGATTTAACTTTTTCTCCGACACGGTGACGATATTTGTTTAGAGGTGAATATCAAAAGATAGATACGTGTACAACCAAAAGAAGGAGAAATGGCAGAAAATACAAGTTTTACATATATCGCTGGCGAGCATGGAACAATACTTCTATATCTACGAGATATCAGGCGCATCTTCGTAAATGTTGCCAACATAAGTTTGTGTGAAGAGATCTGAACTTAATCCATACATTGCAATGTATTTGTCAGTGTTCAATGTCTTGTAAGTATTTTAACACGTGATTGTTTCAACACGATTGCTTAAAGGACAAGTCCACCTTCATATACATGAGGATTGAGAGAATGCAGCAATATTAGTAGAACACATCAGTGAAAGTTTGAGGAAAATTGGACAATCCGTTCAAAAGTTACAAATATTTTAAGTATCTGCGCAGTCACTGGTGGAAGAGAAGACTACTACAGTGTATGATGTCACATGCGTACAACTATATAAGGAAAATAAAAAGAGAATTTCACAAAACTTTACTTTTTGAATAAAGTGCACATTTCTTCGACTTGCTACTGACATATGTTAAGGGTAATATTATTCCCCCTGCCTTCTGAAAGAGAGAAGTCAAGTGTTCTTTTGTTATGCGAGAAAAATGGAAATATGTTGAATTTTCTTTATTCTTTCTTTATATCGTTGTACTCATGTGACATCACAAGCTATAGTAGTCTTTTCATCCAGCCGTGACTGAGGAGAAACTTCAAAAATTCATAACTTCTTTACGGATTGTCCGATTTTGCTCAAACTCTCACTGATGTGTTCTACTAATATTGCTGCATTCACTCAATCCACATGTCTATGAAGGTGAACTTGTCCTTTAACTTGTTTTCAACCCATTACCCTAAAAAGAAATTTAAGGATTCATTTATTTCTTTGAAGAGTGTGCTTATGTAATTCGACCTTAGTTTGTATGTTTTACGGGAACAATGACGATGTTTGTTTTAAGGCGAATATCGAAGACAACCAAAAGTATAAAAAAAAAAGAATGGCAACAAATACAAACTTAGCATATATATCACTGGCAACCATGCAACGATACCTCCATATCTACCGAAGATATCAGAGACATGTTCGTAAATATTGCCGACATAAGTGTTTGTGAAGACATCTGAACTTATCCCATACATTGTAATATATTTTTCAGTGTTCAATGTCTTGTAAGTATTTTTCACATGATTTCTTACTATGTATTTCCAACATAATCCCCATAAAGGAAATATAGGACTAGGAAATAATAAACTTGATTAATTTTTTTCCTTGGGGAATGTGTCTGTCATTTGACTTTACTTTGTATATTTTACGGGAACGACATTTGTTTCAAGGCAAATATCAAATGGTATACTAGATACGGGACAACCTGAAATGAAAAAAAAAAAACGCCGCCAAATACAGTTTCACATATCAACATAGGCAAGCACGCAAAAAAAAATACTTCCATATCTACCAAAGATACCAAGGGCATGTTCGTAAATACATACTGTAATGTCAAACTCGATTTGTGTGAAGAGATATGAACTTGCTCAATACACTGTAATGTCTTTTCCAGTGTTCAGTGTCTTGTGAGTATCACGCAAGGGTGGGGGAGGGGTTATTCCATTATACAAGAGTCAGTAACAACAAACGATCACGAAACCACTTTCGTTTCCCACCTTAAGTGGCGTGCCTTTCGGCAACCAGTTTCTAAATTAGCCTTTCGTGACAGTTGCCCATTAGGGATGGATATCATTGCGGGAAATATTTCCTGTGCCTCTTCAGCCCCCTACCCTGCCCCCCCCCCCCCCCCCACCCCCACCCCCGCAAGAAAATAAAATCTACCTATGTAACTGTACAATATCTCCGTATCACGCGGTCCAAATGAGAAAATATTACGAGAAATATATGAGAATATGCTACCAGTACGCAGTTAAGTCGCGAAGCGCCAGTCACGAATGAAAAACCTCTTGTAGTCGGTGTTGTCGCTTTTCTTTCTGAAGAAGAATTCTAAAAATCCATCTCTGTTCATGTATGATATAACAATATAACAGCAGACATGTATTGCTATCGAGGCGAGTCAATACCCTTTATCTGTCTAAAATCATTGCGCGTATAAGTTTTGGAGTAATAGAGACCTAGGTGTTCACGAGAGAAAAAGCGCGCCTTTTCAAGCGACGCTCTCTTAAACTCGATTGGACGACAATTTATCTTGCCTCGCCGAGAATTGAATGAAATTGTATAGCGGAAGCCGTGAGGTATGCTCAAATCGAATCAAATCGGAAGACTTGATCACGCATGATCAATTGAACGTCATTTTGTTTGTCTGTGTGGTTTCTGACAAGCTGAATCTCTCCAAAATGTGTGCGGCAAGGGATTTTATCTAGAGATGATACAGCAGAGATGCACTGAAACAACTGGCTGTAATGGAAAAAAGTACTTGCGTGTGAGTAACAAAGCTTAGTGTCAACAGCTCACATGACATTTGGCATGTATATATTCTTGAATTATCGCTTTAAGATACCAACTAATCGTGCAAGTTATACGCATGCCACTCACCTTACATTCAAGCATCTGAATGATGCACATGGGCCGCATTGCTAACATCTCCTTGCATGAAAGAAGCCCAGTTTGTGGCGTAAGGTTAAATGCCTTCAGGCTTTGACATACAACGGAATATCCTCAGCCTACGTGATGTGCATGAAAAGGTGAAATAGAAAAAAAAAATGCCCCTGAGTGCCGGCGAAAGGAGACTTCAACTCCCTTAATTTCTGCACTGTTGTTCGAATCTCGATTAAACTTTTCCATAAATCCGCTTCGCTTCGGTTTTGTTTATTGGCTAGTTTACGTATAGCTTGGCCTGCAGGGGATGAAACATTCACCCAAAATATAGAAAAATCATGATCGAGGCGAAAATATCCCCAAGTGTACGCAAATGAGCCCTCCCTCCTTGTATTTTATGATTATCAACACAACACACATCCACACATCCACACACACACACACACACACACACAAGTGTACAGCGCTATACATGTATCAGTTAAAATCAATAATGAAGACATAGCGCCGCACCCACATACCACGCAAGAGTGTCGCCACAATATTTGCTACGCAGTGCAATGGGATTCAAAATGCAAGCAAACATTCTTTAACACCCACCGTCTCATGATGTACTCTAACGCAGAATGCAAACAGTTCCTAGATAGCAATGACGAATAGAGTTAAATGCTTCCTCACAGGGCCTCAAAATGCTAATTCCTGAGCCTGGAAATCTCTGATAGCAAGTGGCAACATGTAGTCCGCTAGCAGTCACGCTACACTTAACACACGATAATCGGCCATCGCGTTACGTCACAAGGTAAATACAATTAGCCCAAAACCTCGCGCGCCACCATTTGTCCAGCTTTTGATCCCAGCAACCAAATTCTTTCCGTGCAATCGATATACAGCCCACTATCGATGCCAACCGAAAGTTTTTCTTTTTCTCTCTGCCTGAGCCTATGCATTTCAGGGAGACACAGGATTAGTGCAAATTATAGGCCCACAGAGACGAAAAATTGAGGTAATCTGGAGTACAAACGAACCATCCCTAAATAGTTCTCGGTAAATGTCATAATGTCATCGCAAATGTTGCTCGTTGCATGTGGTCCTTCCTAGTCAACATTGCTTTCAAAATTTTAATGTTTGACGCAGTGATATTTGTCGGTGTTTTGCTGGATCGACACTGACGTAGAAGACGGGAATTTGGATTTTGAACAAACAAGAAACATGAAATCAAAATCACAAAACCGTCACAGCGTCAAGTGTAAGTGCAAGTGCAAGGATGCATAAACTGCGCCAGTTTCATTCTTTCCTCTCATGTGACGGTACCTGGTTGGAAGAGAAAGTAGACGAGACAGAGCAGCTACTTTTCCTACTTTTCACAGCTACCAAATGGCTACTTTTCGTACACACGTTCTTTTGTGATATCAAACTCTAAACGGCTTGGTTGATTGATGTTAATTTTCGGACCTTTGCAGAAAATCTGACTTCTTACTTTGCAGGCCGAACCTTGTTTATGTGTTTCTTTTGGATCTCTTTGTGTGGAAAAAAAAAGATGATTTTTCCATGAAACAGTTAGCGTGACTTGCATAGAAGGAAACACACGCGTGAGTCGGCATTTTGTTGTCAATGTGCAAAGGCGCGAAATGAAACACGGACGAGTAGAAAGCAGAAGTAAAATATGATGCAATAAAAGGTATAGAACGTCTGCATGAATAGAGAAAGCATTAGTTTAATCTCTTTGCTTTCTATACACGATCATACTTCTTTACTGCTAGTTGATATCAATAAATGTGCCCATCGTTCAGTTCCTGTAGGCTAGGTCCGATACTCAACCTGGAGAGTACAGACATACTTCACATATACTTCATTCCACCTCCTTCCCTGTGAGAGAGCAAAAGAGTTAGAGAGACAAACAGACAGACAGACAGACAGACAGATAAACAGACCTGCAGAAAGAGACTGAGACAGAAAGAGAAAAGGGGTGGGGAAGCCTATCGTTCGCATTTTCAAAACTAGCTGGCTTCGCTTCGATGCTGTTATTTGTTAAGCCGACATACAAGGAGCATTCATACCCAAATATTTCCATCATTACATTCATACACTGTCTTCTTGCACAATGCCCCAGATAGTGACGTATGAATGTAGTCTACAAATCTTTCCCACTTCATTCGATGGAATAAGTTGGTATGGTCTCAAGACGCGGACGGTGACATGAATGGTATTGAACTGTGCATCTGTTGAGATTTTTCAGTACGTTTTTCCTCAGTACACTGATTAATTAATATTTTCTTTTGTATTGAAATGCATTCAAATCATCAAATATCAGTCATTGAGCATGAGTACGTCAGAGAGGTTAAAACAGATGGAAAATTGGGGAAATTCAGCGATAGACAGACTTGATCATTTTTTTTTTAATTCGATGCTCGAAATTCTTTGCCAGGCGCAAATAGCCATCGACGATTGACCTCTTTCATACATGGGATAAGTGACTGGCCACACAAACCTGGAGGTGTAGCTAGAACAAGTGGAGACTTCAATAGATAACCAATAATGCAGGATTCTTCTTTTTCCTCAAGCCCTAGATTTTCTCTTTTAGTTTTATTGAGTTTTTCTTATATTCTTGTCATACTTTATTTTTACTTTCATTTCTTTTCTTTTGCGTACATCTAGCCGTACAAAAGGGGGTGGAAATACGATGTTACGAATTCTCCCTTGATTCACAATTCTTTGGGATCTATATGTTTGTATATTCAAGCATAATTTATGTTCAGACTACGCAAATGACACCCAAACCGTCACACACACACACACACACACACACACACACTATTTTTTCATACACAATCAGTCATTTTGCCTATAAAAGACAAAAATTCTTCAAATTCATAAAATGACTTACTGTCGCGGGCGGATCTCGGTGGTCTAGTGGAGATGACGCCTGTCCGGAGATCAGGGGGTCGTAGGTTCGAATCCTGCTCGACAACGTACGTCCATGATTTTTATCATGGATACTACTTATATACTGATCAATTTAGTGCTTATAATACGTCAATGTAGAGCAATTTGTCAATCAGTTGCGATAAGACAAAAATTGTCACTTCGTTCTATTTCATCGCACACTAGAATCATTCAGATTTTTTTCTAAATGAATGGTAAACTAATTTCACCAACTGCCAATGTACCTTCCGTTCTTTTGTGAATTTTATTGGTATAAACATTTTTGGCAGATATCGAATTAGGCCCCACTTTATAAAAAGGTATAATCGATTATAAATTTACTTACCACACAGGCTGCCATAGACTTACAATAGAAATCAACTATAAGATCAACTATAACTCTTCATGAAACAGGGCCCTGGAGAATACAGGGAAAGAAAAAAAGGTTTTCATTGCCTTTGACAGACAACTAACCAAAGCCTAGTAAAAAGGGGCGTGTCTATGCTAACAAAAACAATGAGAGTTTTTTTTTTGTATGGGTTGCACCTTTGCACGGTATCTCCCCATCAGTGTACACTTGGTGATAAATCGTTGTCAACGATAATAAAAAAAGCAGACTGAAGAAGATCAAAACACTATGAAGAGAGACGAAGTCGTTTTCTTATCTTCAGAGATTTGGAGAAGAGTGTCAATGGCCATGAGTGATGAATTGCGTCATCAATACCCGCTGGAATTGCGACGAAAAAGTCGTTGGTAGACTTCCGCTGCCGCCACACATCCATCCTTCTGCAACTCTCTCTGTCAATTATTTCGTCCGAATCCAGAATCAAATCAACATGCCAAGCTCCTTCGCCGGGTCTTTGGGCAACTTTCCTGGTTTGCTCTGCAATCGTTCCCGTATTTGTTCCGTCTCGTTGTCATTATTGGTAGGTGGCTGCCAAGTTTCGCTCATCCGCAATATAAGGGTGTCAAACTTGGAACAGGGGGACGAGCATTATTCCATGCTCACATGCATCGTAGGCTGTTAGCGATCTGTCAAAAGTGGCGATGCGAAGTCGAGGCTCTAAAAATGATTATACAGGATATCAAATATCAGCGAAGTACATCAGCCACGACATACAATGCGTTTGATAAGCATCATCAAATTTGATAGCATCATAGCATAAATGGTAGTGGAGGTGGGGGCGCCTCTTGGGTGGATGTGGCGGGGGGGGGGGGGGGTTGGGGGCTCTTGGGGAGGGGTGGAGGAAAGGGGCTGTCATATTGTTGTGCGTCGGGAGATCATCTTGAAATTATAACTTAAATGAAAGGAATGATGACGATAGAATGCTTTGGTGGATTTCAGCTGTTATCATGCACCTGGATACAGCTCCCTCACATCTTCTTAACCAGCATTACTAACAACCTCACTTTCGCCTTTGTGCTTATACAAATGTAATACTTTACTCATTCTTTTCAAGCTACCTTATTACTGGTCCGGAATCGTCCTTTTACAAACGGTGCAGCTATGGCATCATAAAATCATCTACAGAAAGAAGATTTTAAAATATTGAATAAGAATTTGCAAGGGAAATCCTGAAAGCATAAAAAATATATAGCTAATAGATACATATCCATGAAGCCCTATTAATATGGTACTCGCCGTAGGCAAACTATTCAACCCATCACACGCTTATACTCCTAAACTTTGAGAAAATAAAAATAGGAACAGCAAGGTGAGAAATGTAGGGAAGAGAAAGATATAAAAGAGTAAAATATTGCAATGGAGCGAACAAGAGAAGAAAAGGAGGGTACTTTAGAATGACAGTGGAAATGTCATTGTCATTAGTCATCTCAGGGTATAATACGTTTTCCCGTAATGTCTTTTCCAATAGTGAAAATAGCCAATTTTTTTGCTTCCATCCTCAAAAAAGATAAAATATTCCAGAAATGACGAAGAAACAACAAGCATTAGAATGAAAACAGACAATGTGTGAGGCCATTAGCTGCTGGGATAACAGCAGACAAGAGCAGTGCGCGGATAAATGGAGCGACGGATACAGCTGTGACGTAACTGAACGAACTGAGATATCCGTAAACAACGTAAACACTCATATTTATGGCTGCCGTGTGGCGTCTGAGGGGTTTCATTCAAGTCTATGGCATCAATTCAATTCAATTCAATTCAATTCAATTCAATTCAAAGTTTATTTCATTTTTTGACCAAACATATATGTTACACTTCTTTTACAACAGAGAATAAGGGAAACAGAACATTACGCAATGAAAAGAGTGTACGCTAATTGAGGTCCTTACAGTAATCATACATTGTAGAAAAAAAGAAACAGAAGTGGTCGAAATGAAGTACATGTATAACCTTGCTTAAAATCATCGAAGACAACATAGCCGAGGATTTCAGCTAAAACTCAAAAAGACACCACCACATCAAGCGTGCCTGCTTGTGAAATGAAGTCGTAATTACTAAGCGGAAGGCGACCAGCCGGCAGTTTGTATCTGCGTAACAAGAGAACAAACTAACTTGGTGACAAGTACACGAATTGGAAAGAAACGTCTTTAATTTTCTCCTCCATTTTTCTCTCTTTCCATTTTATTTGTCAATCCAGCAATGCATCTTTCTAAAAACTAGCTAACTACTTATCTATGTGGTATCTTGAGCCGAAGTCGGAAGAAACGAACTAAGCTGAAAAACACACAAAATTGAAGGGGACTTCTTTCATTTCTCCTCATCTCTTTTTCTCTCACTATCTAGTCATCTATCCATCCATTGATCTATCTATCTATCTATCTATCTATCTATCTATCTATCTATCTATCTATTTCTATCTGTGACACTCATTGTCTTGTTCTTCTTCTATTTCACATACATAATAATGTATGTTGTGATATAAGCCGCGCTATACCACTTCTGAACCTGATGTGACATAATTCAACCTCCTCGGTTTCATTTCACAAAAGATTATACGACATCAATTTTTGCTAGAATGGCTACTTTATCGTAACAACAGCCAATCAGCAGACAACGTTTTCGTCATTACCATGGCACTAATGACCTGCCATTGCAGCAAGAGTTACTATCACAACAACTTCTTTTAATGAATTAGGACCCGGATTTTACATGTTTTAAATGCCTATTTCAGGAGGCTTTCTGGTCTAATTAGTTCTAGTTTTCACGGTGTATCTCATTTGACCAAAAAAAAAAAGAATAATGATAAATGTATCATCTTAAAAAAAAAGCCTGGATCTGGATCATGGCTCGGATCACCATCTAAAACGTATCCACTATATCCTTTCTATCTTAGTAATCAAAATCGATTAAAAGCTTATTGAATAAATTGCAAATAGACTACCAAAGAAGCAAATGTGCGTGAATAGACTACCAAACAAGCAAATGTGTGTACAAACAGACAAACGAATTCCAAAACACAACGTTCTTGGTTGAGTTAGGTACATTTCCCGTATCTTCTAACCTTGATGGCAAAAACTCCGTAACAGCGATGTGCGCGCGCATGAATATTTGAAGTGGGACCGCGGGACCTCTCTCGCTATTCTTTTTTTTTTAGTTCTATTTTTCCCCCTTTTCATCCGCGCAGTCCTACAAAATCGAAAATGCCCGAGGATTGCTTTTTGATGTTGATTGCAAGAGTAAAACTACACACCCACCACCAAACTAACTCCACCCTATTCCCCGGAGACAGCGTAACCTACTTTAGATCCATGCGGAGTGGTTGAATATCTTATCTAGAGGGCTTTCGGTAGAAATCTTAGAACTTCTGGAACACGTGAAAAGAATAGACGGGGAGTATGGACCACTAAACAAGGCCAGCTCACATCGACGAAACGTAGTACGGCGCAGGGAATAAACTGGAGTATGATGGATGGAGCATGGCGCTTCTGTTACTGCCTGCCCAAACTTTGGAAGACAAGAGAGAGAGAGAGAGAGAGAGAGATGGAGGGAGGGAAAGAGAGAGAGAGAGATGAAGAGGCTTGGGGCGACGTATTTGCATTTACTGACTAAAGATTAAGATTAGCTTTACTTTCGGCTGTGCCTGTATGTCGATCATCTCCGGAAACAAGCATGTCGCACCATCGATCATGGTGACAGTTAACGCATTTTTCATAACTTGTTGAGTCAGTTTAAGCGTCTGCCCCCCCCCCCCCCACACACACACACATACACACATACAAACATACAAACATACAAACAAAGCGTTCCGCTGCCCCTGTAATGAAGTAGAGATATACATCAAAAGACCTTTATATCATAATGAACCTTCTACCCCAGCCCGTTCTTTACTATTTGAATATACGCAATTCCGTTGCATGCATCATAACAAGCATTCAATAAGCATAAAATTATCTTTCCTCCTTAAACAATTACGTACTGGTAGTGTTAGAATTAGATGTGATTACAAAAATACTCAACATTCTATCTGGTTAAACTACCCCGAAGTGTATCGTAAATACAACAATATACCTAGGCTATATTGCTGGAAGGCAGGTCAAGGAATAATTGGCCGAATTTTGTTGCTGTTGTTATTTTAACTTTTAAGGCGCGTGTCGTTCGGTTGTGAATGTTTACGCCAAGTCTTTAAAAAAGAAGTCTTTTAAGCCTGATAGTTTCTTTCCCAGCCTGCGGCTCTTTATTAAAGCTTAAAGAAAGCGGAGTGAAATCAAAATACTAATCATCGATGCTGACAAATCTCTCCCTAGAACCGATGACGGTTATCAAAAGCGTTTCGCAAAGCATTAGGAGGTTTGATACTACCTACAGCTAAAGATAAACTCTGTCACAGTGGTATGATGATCAATACCGCCACAGTCGTCGTGATCTTATATTGGTCATTAATGGTCAATATGCCCCGATAATTTTCATGGATCCAGAACACGCAAGGAGCTAGCGAGAATGCCTACCTCGAATACAGCATTGCACTGTTTGTCGACTGTTACCAGTAAATCATCCAGCAGACCAAATCTCAGCATCACCACCATACTGCATCATTTCACGCTTTAAATTTCGAGATCAGAAAGACGATGGTTTTATATAAAAAGACTTAAATTATGCTCTCAATCCATCGTAATATTTTTCTGATTTATAACTTGTCTAAATAAAAGCTGCAGGGACGGGTTCTTCTGGTGGATGTAACGATAAAAATTGAAGTCGAAAAACATATTGACAACAACTACACAGCCGCTGCAGTAGAGTATTTGGGTTTTTCCTAACTCCTCATCCAGTTACGTGGCTGAGTTGTGGCCGAGTTTGTTTATTTGTTGCATGCATTGTTGTTGCTTTGGTTGGACTTTTCTTCTGTGGTGTGTTGTTTTATGTTAGTAGATACCTGCTCTGATTTCCCTGAAATACATTTCTCCACGTGTAAATGACATTAACCATGATGATCATGTACCTCACATATTCAGTAATACGATAATGGTTAACTAAGTATCGGTCAAGTCGCCGCGGAAGGAACTCGGAGGTTGCATGAATAACTCATGCTCTGGTACACCTTTTTATAAACTTCCGCCTGCCGTCATATCAAGGACGGGATGCGTGCGTATCGAGGGTGACAACGGCCTTGTGCAATACCAGCAAGGGGCGAATCACATCTGTTGGGGACAAATAATGTGTGCGCGTCCCATTTTGTAGGTTGACGGATTCTGATGAGCTGGAAATTTGGTCTAATGAACGCATTGTGCACGTGCTTTCCATGAACAACAACAATGATTCTTTTCTCCCGCGTTCCCCATTTTGCACCGCTGCCTCGTGCGTTGCCACATCTGGAAATCTGCTAGCGTAATACCACAGTAGTTGAGTGGCGTGCGTGCTGAATAACAAACGCGCCGAAAATCGTCAGAACCGCTAGTGACCTTTGCAAGGAAAATTTTCGGGATGAACAGTAACGCTTAAGATGGACTCTTGTCAGCAATTACTTTAAAAGATCAACACGTATCATTGCAAGTGAGGCTCGCAAGAGAGATAATTAGGCGATGAAGTTGTCGTCCGGCAAATACCATCCATATATGTCACCTGTAGAGAGAAATTTCAATAGCGATGAGTAGATTACCTGGTATTACCTGTCTGTTCACTCCAAAAAGGGGGAACCTTTGAAAAGTTGAAAGGGACGTCCGTTTCGATTACATGGGCAGCGTGTCAACAAAAAGGTATAGTCATTATCCTTGTATTTGGTAAGGCTTCTAAAATGTCATTGTAAGTCAGTGCCGCCAATGCGTCATCTTCCACACGTCACCAGCAAAGAGTCGTATCAATACAGATAAGTGGGTGGTTTGGCATTATCAGTCCAAAGTAAAAGCTACCTAAGTCGAGAGGAATGATGATTATGTCTAGATTACATCGGCAGAGTGTAAATAGATTTGCAGCACAGTTAGTGTGTGAAGTGCTTCAAATTTCCCAGAAAGGCGAACAGTAGTAAGAATTTTTACTTATTTCATACGTATTCTGTAGACTGTACGGAGCTTGTTTTTTTTTTCAAGAATGTCTGTTAGAAAATACATAATATGGAAAAAAGAGGGGGAAAAAAACAAGACATGAGTGCATGGGGGAAGAAGAGGGAAAGAAATGAAAAAAAAATCAACAACAGCATATCATGCCTCGCATGGTGTTTGGTTAATGTCTTTTATTTCCTTCTTTTGTGGGTGTTGTTTTAGAAACAATCCAAATGCTTGGCACAAAAGTGAAAGAATAGTTTACCAAACTGTTTAAATGCGTTGGAAATGTCAACAGCGTTGAAAATCTTTCATCATGTGCGGATGAAAACTTCTCTTCTCTATCTGCCTTTAAAATGATAGGATCCTCATTTAAAGGTCCATAATCGATGTGGAAGATGAAACGACAGACATGATACCCCTGAGCTTAACATTTTGTCTTTGATGGTAAATCGTGTCGTTTCAACGCCGGAAGATACGAGACCAAAACTGTTTTAAGCATACGTTCATAGCTTTGATGACGATAGAGTTAAAGGGGAACTCCGGATGATTTTCAGACTGTTACATTGAAACAGCTATAAATTGGTTATACTGGTTACAGAATTTCAGAATTTGTAGTGATTGGGATAAGGAATAAGAATGTTTTCAAAATTTATAACAACAAACAAATTACGATGAACGAGGATGATGACATAGCAGTTTCACCATAAAAATGCATGAATAGAGGCTCAAAGAAGAAAGCATGCATAAATTCTACACAGGTGACCTTGTTATGTATGCGGTATTGTGCGGTATTGTAATGTGTTGTAATGAAATTGCATTTCTGCATTTCCAAAATATATGAACCTCATATTCATGCATTCTTATGGTGAAGCTTCTACCTTGTTCAGTGTAATTTGTTTTTGGTTTTCAGAGTATTGGTTTCTCTGCTTAGGACCACAATTAATTCCACAAATCTAAACATAGAGCTGTCGATTTATGTACTACACAACGCAAAATCATGAAAATCGCCTGGACTAACCCTTTAAGTCTTGATGACAACGGAAAATGTTCAGTGACTATAGCTGTAGATGTCATTATTGGTGTGTGTGTGTGGGTGTGTGGATGTACTCTATTTTGTACTTTTATCAGTTAACTGGGTACCTGCTAGACTAGATGTATCTACAGAAAAATGTTATTCAACCATGTATCAATTTGTGCTGAAAGTATGATGAAGTGGCTGACTCACAAATCTATGTAAACTATATCCAGGAAAAAGTAGCCACACCAGACAATGCAAAAAGAAATTTAAGGTATTTTATAGAGAGATGACGATAACAGTCAGGCACAGGCGCAGAAAACTGCGCCTCCCGCCAGGCGCAGAAAACTGCTACTTTGGGGTTATCCGCCCGAGCGCCGAGCAAGTGTGCCCGCTACAATCGATTCTCGTAGTTTTCGCGAACAGTCGGTTCCATTGATATCGTCTGTGTACCAGGCGCCCGTTACTGCTTTTTACTGATTTGCAGTGCACTAAGTACTGTATGCAAGACAAATTGCCAAAACACGATAGTATGTATGTGTATACTGCACTGTATCACCATAATTATATCGAAATACAGCATGCATCAGGCACATCCAGAGCCATACGCTCTCACCAACAAACACCATGCGCTATATAGGTCTCTCCACACTGACCATAGCTCATTTATAAATCATGAAATAGGCTAGTGAGATTGAGAATGAAGTAGGAGTCATTGGGATTACCTTGCTGTTACGATGTTACGCTGTTCTGCTTCCTTTGCAGAATCATCTGCAATTAACTCTGATAACTCATGTTTATTATGTGCTCTCTTGTATAACTCTGTCTCTCTGGAATCTAATCTAAAACTGCAATACCTATCGCATAGCCCCTGCCTCTGTGCTTTGCCCATGGTCAGTTCAAGACCAGGGAGGTACGAGGTAGGCCCCACAGAGAGCCTGGCCGCACTTTCACAACACTTTCCTTGTTTTAAACTGCTGCCCTATGTTTACTCAACAGAGATAAGAACCCAACCTGCCGGGGAGAGTACCACAGAGAAGAGAGAGGGGGAAAGAGATGATGCGTTGAGAGATGGAAGGTGGCTGTGCTGGGGGAGAGAAAGGGAAAGAAGCCACGAGAGGGGATGAGAGAGGAGAAGGGAGAAAGGAAGGTCTGATAGGAAGGAGTACATTTCTGTTACACTAGCCAACACCTGTTGCACAAGGCTAAAAAGAGGGCAAACCGGTGGTCATTCAAAAAACATTTACCTAATTATGTATTCCGACCAGAATTACGCCAGATGTCAAGGTTTTATTCCCCTAGAAATGATTATTATGCAAGATTAGGTATTTGGCTTACTACAGAGGAAATATCAGAAAAGTGTCAAGGTTAGAATTTTCGTACGAAATTAATATCGATTAGGTGTCTTCATCACCTAAATTTTCTCCATGCCTTTTACACTACGAGCATCGCGTGGCATGATGGGTATTGTCATTATAATATTCATGATAGCAGAAATCGGCGCTTTTCGACAGGCGCAGTTTTCTGCGCCTGTGCCTGACTGGATAAGAAATAGAAAGAAAAAGAGAAAATATGATATACATAATCTGTCGCGCTCTTTATTTTTTTTTTCTACAGAAGTACATTTTCTGCCCTCAAGTAAATCATGTTGTCAAAACTTGGAATTCTCTTCGCAACAGTGATTTATCTTCTGTCTCAATCTCACGGCCAGAAGCGGCGATTATTCCGGAGCAGTCGCCGTCCTATATGGCCATTGAGCCGTCCGAGGATGCGATTTAAATATTTCTTTTGAGACTTTAATGCCAGCTCAGGAACGTACCTTTATGTTTCTCAACCGGAGGCGCTTTTGTTTTCGAAGGAAGGAGCACTGAGTTTTGCTATATTAAAAAAAAAAAATCTATCATTCCGCAATCTATGATTAAGTACTCTTTTTCTTTTAGAAGGTTATTGACATTTCTGCAAACATTTATGAAGGCAGATGTTTGCATAATGCAGTGGAAATAACATAAGCCCGCCGTTAATTGAGTGATGTGCCCCATGCTGTATATCAGTAAATGATCACTTGTATTTGTTTTCTCTTTTTGTAGCGAAATCAGCTCAGCAATTATTTGCAGGCGCGGATTTATCATTTCAAACGTTTCTCTGATAGTACGACACGTGACTACATTTACTCAAGCTTGTCACGTGGGCGACGTCTTTACTTACGTCATGTATATCAAGATATAAACAGCTCGTTCATCGACATTCACTCTTTTTTTCAACTTTACGTGGTTAAGTGAATAAACTGTGACGCTGCCATGCAGGCCTATTGGAGGAGTTTGAAAATTCTTAGAATTCTTAAAATAGCTTAGATTTCCCAGCCAATATCCAATTCGGAATTGTCCCTGATAAATCAGCATTATCGTGTATGATGCCTTGCTCACGAAAATATAAAAACTGTTACTCTTTCAGGTTCTATCCATGTCTTCATGAAGAGGAAAAATCACTCTGTCTGTTTTGAATGAAGGTATTCAAAGTAAAAATCAAAAGTGATAAAGAAATAAGTGCATGTATGAATAAACAAGTAATACCCTGGATTACAGGCGGCGCGGCGCTGTAGGATGGCTAGATAATCGGCGCCATTTTCATTACGAAGTTTGACGATGCAAAGCTAGTATAGCTGTCAATCAAATAACTTAGAACCATAGAGCATATTGCCTGCGCTCTCTCCCTATCTCTCCCTCTCTTTCTCTCCCTCTCTCTCTCTCTCTCTCTTTTACAGGTTCAACAGTCGTTCACAGCATGCTGTACATAGCTTAAGTATGGTTTGATGTATGATATCGATCTTATGTAGATCGAGATGTAGTCATACGCTACACTAAAATCCGTCGACACTACGTGCCAATTACGCGTATTTACACGCTTTCGCGACTAGCTAGCAGGTCAATTTAGTTTTGTTTTGTTTTGTGGGGTTTTTTTTGACGACTCGGTAATCATATCTTTTTAACACTTTCGAAATATTTACCGCACGAACTCTATCGGAACATGCTTTGAAAACACGGCAGATGCGAAAGCGTAGCTCCGAAAATCCTGGGTTTGTTTTCCTAGTAGACAAATGGATAAGTAGAAAAATAATTCGACAGATAAATATTATGAGATTATACACCAACAAAACACGTACCTCGCATGTCAATCGATACCAGAAAATGTGACAAAAACATCAGCAAAGCAAAGATTTTGGAAAACACGCTTTATTTGGTACAAAAATACGTAATGTGTACTGTCATCATTAAGATGCAATTATAATTGGAGCGTTTTTAGGAGGAGTCGCAACTAATTACTGTCCGTCTTTTTTTATAAACAATAATTGTGCCTATACCACCTGTTTTTCTTCCGTATCGTTTTGTAAGTTTACGCTTATTTTTGGTGCAGCAGGAATTCCATGACGTCAGCAATGACGAATATCAAATGCTGCTTCCACCGCAGTATCAAAACGTCAAAATATTTTTCAGTCTTTTCAACTGCTACAATTAACCCCTTTCACAGCTGCGATTAGAACCACGTGCTGTACCACTTCTACCATCGATAAGTGCACTTTGCTACAACGTCTGCTAATGCTGAAGAATGGGGCATAGTATGAAAAAATATAGCGCATTGTCAGTTTCGTTTCGGAAACAAAAAAAAATGAGCGTTCGTCGGTTAAAGTCAGTGAATACATGTCTGTAGGGCCTATTTGTGCGTGTGTTTGTGTTGTGTATGTTTGTGGTGTGTGTGTGTGTGTGTGTGTGTGAGTTTATACTGAATCAATCCGGAAATCATTTTCTCATTAATTTTGAACAATTAAACAAAAAGCAGGTTAACCGATCACGCAAATCTGGACATGCACTCGAGGACACGAATCATTCACAAGCTTGTTTTCCTGTACCCACGTCGCCTCAACTTCTATAACAATTCCCGATAATTTGAGAACGCTGTCTTTCTAACACCTGCGTCAGTCTGTACCGAAGAGAGGCTTACGAAAATAATTTTGCCATCCCCGAGGCAAAGGCGCGTGTCATAAAGTGGTTTCGTTTCGTGTGACGCGCCGCACAAATCTTTGTCCACGTTAACGCAGCATATGGGACACGAATAGAAATATATATTTTCTCAGCGTATCACCTTTCCGTCCCTCACTCCTTCCCCTCCTCTCACACACCCACGTAAACGCACACACACACACACACACACACCACACGCACTCACTCATTCTCTTCCCCTCCCCCCCCCCCCCTCTCTCTCTCTCTCTCTCTCTCTCTCTCTCTTCAATTCCAGATTGTACAGTTTGATTCACGGCGGGGGCTCCATGATTAAAGGCACCATTAATCATTGGCAGATTAAACAAAAACCCAGCTTTAGTGCTTCAAAATAGTTCTCAAATATGACTCTGGGATAGAAACAATCAATGTAAAAATTTCAACCAGTATAATCAATCTTAAGTATCGTCAAATCAACAAAATGTCACCAAAAGCCATAATGAAATTGCTTCTAGAATCAACCGTCTTTAGTTATTGTTTAGTGAGAAAAATAGTGATATCTCTTATATTTCAGGCTTTGTTGCAAAATTATGGTAGGATGTTTTGTAATACAACTGAACTACGCATATACATCACATGTGATAACTAGAACATTTTTAAATCACTGCTCCCAGTGGTAAAGAGTACCTTTAAATAATCACTGGTGTTCGTGTTATTGCGGAGGAAGAATGTGTCGCATTGCCGAGCTAAATAAGCAAAGGCGGTGGAGAATGGCGATTCGTTGTCTTTGTGGACACAAACCGTGCTAATTGACATGGGAAAGCAGGGCGAATGTTTTCAATTACCCTTGTTGTTAATCAGGAGCCGACTTCGAAAGTTCGCCTCAGCAAAACCACATGGCACTCGTAATTGTTATCTTTTTAACAAAAAGAAAAGTCGCATTTCTACTTTTCCACTGGTATGCATTCTTCGGCAGGTTCGCAGTGCCGTTAAATTTTCGTGTGAACACGTTCAAGTTCAAAAATTAAAGGATTCGTATGAACTTGAATGATAATTATGCTATTGCATAGCCAACATGGATGGGCTATGAACTTTGGTTACTGTGCGTTATTCTGAAGGTTCGTTTTTCCAAAGGTTCGTTATTCCGAAGGTTTAATAATCCGAAAATGAAATAAGTTACGTTATCCTGAAGTTTCGTTAATCCGAAAATGAAATAAGTTTCGCTATCTCAAAGGTACGTCAATCCTAAAATGAAATCAGCTTCGTAATTCCGAAGGTTCGTTAATCTGAGAACGAAATAAGGTTTGCAATTCCGATGGTTCATTAATAGTACGCACCTTCTTTGCATTTGGGTTTTGTTGTATTGTAAAAATGTGATGTCTATAATCATGTATTGTATGAAAAAAATATATATTCATATTGTATTGTCATAAACATGTAAATATTTAAATCATTTTCTGTTTGGGTAATTTCATGTAAATATAGATATTCATGAAGATATCTAGGAAGAGAGAGAGAGAGAGAGAGAGGGAGAGGGGGAAGAGAGAGAGAGAGAGAGATAGAGGAATTCGAGGCGAAACAACATAACCTTGTTCAGCCGTTGTTAGTTGTATTTTACGCAAAATACCACCTGCGATATTCTTCTAGAGATCCCCCTACTCCAGTACAATATTTCATATTGTATAGAACAATCCATACATTCTACTTTATTTCGTCATGAATACTTATGTGTACTTTGCATTTTTTGGAGCTTCTTAGATGCATTTTGTTTTTTATTTATTTGATGTAAACCTGTCACCCTTTCAATTATTCAATGTTCGAATCAACGAACTTTCGGAATAACGAACATCACCCTCAACTTTTAAGTCATTTGACAATCCACAACCGCCGTGGTTAGCTAACTTGAAGTAATTGTCTGGTATTCTTACATTTATTTCAATCGTCATATTTCAGCTCAGATGATTATTGTTTTTAGACAGCGGTATTGGAACTAATCATAGCGAAACATGATGAAGGTAATGAAATCCCAAAGTTATACAAGTACAACCAAGAAAACATTATTATAGCATTACGTGTAGCATGTTCACTAAAAGCTGTTTTCCTTCCATGAGAGTTAAGGCCATCTTAATGGAGTAACCATAATTTAAATCTTTCATGCATTAGAACATTCAGAAGACACAGAATTTTTTTAGTTATATTTTGCTGAAGGGCTAAAAGCGGTCAATGTAACGTCAAATTAGGGGGGGGGCGGAAACTGGGGGAGAGGATAGCGTTTGAAGCCCCATCTAAATATATTTGTAGCCCACAAATAACCCCAACCCTCCAGAAAAAAAAGAAAGACATTCCCGAGATAAAAAGCCTTTTTTTTTACTTTGATGATGGCGGATGAATATGGTCGAGTGCTTTTTTTGCTTCGGTATCAGGTTAAAATGTCGGAGGTGGAAATGCAAGAGGTCATACTACGCCAGAGGTAATCGGCAAAATTGAAAATTGATGTCAGTCGAAATATGGAATTTAAATGTCACTACCAATTATGTTTTCGCTCGCGTTGCCCTTTGATACTTGAATGCAATGCAGTAGTTAGCCCCACATTAATCACTCTCTCTCTCTCTCTCTCTCCACGTGACATGCTATGCAAGAACGTGGGAGACCATGGTTTTCCAAGCCTCCAGTTTCCTTTGCTGTATGTAGCAGGTGATGATGACAAAGTCTCGTGATGTAAACCGTTTTCCGTATACCATCCACTATACATTGTTTGCCAAACGGATTTCTGCAGATTTCGTAGTGTGTCTTTTCCTGTCTTCCTCTTTCTCTCTCTCTTTCCTTCAATTTGCCCTGTCAATATTTTGTAGGTTTTCAAGATTTCCCTGTTTTTTTTTTCAACACATGGCCTGAGAACTGGAGTTGTCTTTTCCTAATTGATATAATAGGCTTCCTTTCTGTAACGGCTTTGGCGAGAATCTCTTTATTTGAAGTGTGAGTCATCCATGAAATACGCATTATTTTCCTCCAAAGCCGCATCTCCTCTGTCTTTAATCAGCTATCTTCCACTCACATTGATACCTCTGACATTAGTTGCCACATTTTTACTTCTGACATTTTTGAGGGCTGGTATGCACTTTATGTCTCATATTCTTACTTCTTACATTTTATACAAATATATATACCAGGCCTGAGAGGCTCTGGTTGAAACTATGTGCATGAGGTGACTTCAGTAGCACTATTTTCGTCGGGGTGTAGCACTATTTTCTGAGGGGCGCAGCCCCGAAGAAAATAGTGCTACTGAAGCCACCGAAGGCACATAGTTTCAACCGGTGCGTCGAAAAATTGGCCTGGTATATTTGTTTGATATCCCTCCCAATGAATTTAAGAGTATTTGACTGCTGGTATTCTGTAATTTACCCCCTTTTTTAGGGCATCTTGCTTTACTCTTTTCAAGAAGATTGACAAGTCATTCACGCTTGGGAAAGCAGCAGGAGGGCAGTGCTTACGCGTACTATGAAGAGACAACTGCGCGCTCATGCATCTTCAAAACCAGGGCCAAATGAGGCCTAACCAACGTTAGATATTAGAATAGATCTAGGCCTACGGTACGTCGAAGAGCCCTACCTTGCTTATTGCTGTTGTCTAATTATAGATCTACGATATCGCCTACTCTGTTGTAACGTAATAAAATGCCATGATCATTTTTTTTTTAGGTAGAATGAGGGCTTTATAAGAGTCTCTCTTCTTGAGTCTCTCTAGTAACGTTACACGTATCGAGTGTATGCGTGCCTTGTGGTTCTCGCGAAGTGAAGGCGCCGCGATACCCATTCATTTATACATGAAATCTCTCGCGAAGCGAAGGTGCTGCGATACCCATTCATTTACACGTGAAATCTTTCGCATCGCGACGCGAAGCAAAAAAGGTGCGAATTTCACCAGCGTGATATAGTTTTTGTACTACAGTACTCTCCGCGTAATCGGGTATCGCTTAAAGTGAAAACTAAGTTTCGGTAAGTGCTTGAGAACCCGTCTAGCACCATTTCATTTTTGCTTGCAATATATCGAAAGAGTCCACTCAGAAACTTACCTGGCTGACGCGGTTTGCCGGAATGATGAGTCGGTTTGGAGTATTTTGAGAAAAATAATGATAGTAGGAAAACCGACTTTTATTCCAGAAGGCTCCAGACTAACTCGGTCTCGGGAAAAATTCGACCCTACTTCAGACAATTCACATGCAGTTCGTGATCGCCACATTCTACTGGCCACTGCATAATACCAAATGAGGCCTAACTGAATGGACAGGAAAGTGCGTGCTTACGTAATCCTGTACAAAACAAAACAAAAATGACAGCGCGCGGTCCTCAGTTGCTGAGACGCGCGGTCATTGGAGTTTTTAATAGTCGGGTTCACACGTACAAATTAGCGGGATGACGATCGCGATGCTCATCCCGAGTTTTTTTGCGAGCGTCCACACGTACCAAATTAGCGGGATAGCGATCGCGATCGGTATCCCGCTAATTTGGCGAGCGTCCACACGTACCGAATTATCCCGCTAATTGCCGATAGAGATAACAGCAAAGCCTGCAAACTGGGTCACACAGCGCCCTTCTCTATCACTGCCTGCGCGCACTTACCTTTGTCCATTGTCTTTTACGCGTCAGTGGTGTGGTTCGCGCGCTGTTGTTGTTGTGCTCCAAAGAGGTGAAGAACCTCTTCGCAGAGGCCTCGCTGTTGTGATGTGCGTATTGCATGATGGGATGTAAAAACTCGAGATTCTAATCCCGACCGTTCACACGTAACAGCGCGGGGCCAATTATCCCGCTAATTGACGAACCAGCGCAAGATTTCTTGGGATTAGCATCGCGATGCTTATCCCGCTAATTTTCGGGTTTTTTCTGTCCACACGTGCAAAAAACTCGGGATGACGATCGCGATGCAAATCTCGAGATTTGTATCCCGCTAATTGGTGTACGTGTGAACCCGGCTATTGTTGTCTATCAAGCGCCTTTGATTGTTGAGGTGCTACTCCGTTTAATTGGGTAGTAATGTCAAAATCAGTTCCAATGCACATTAAAATTACCTGATAATCGGGTTGCCTCTCCGCATAAATGGGTAAAAATTCTCTTCTAAGCTAATTTCTAAGCACATTTTGTCGCAGATATAACACTTTAAGAAATCATGAATGTCAAAATTTCCACGGCTAATCACATTCTCTGCTTCATTTGCAAAGAAGACCGATCATTTGGGAGTGATTAAACATGAAAACACATGTGCCAGTCCGACTTGCCACACGTAAACGAACATTACACATGTAGCTGGCACTCACAATTGCATAGACAGACAGTAGAAGTTGAACACACTTGCGCTCTTCCCTTACTCCGCAACAACATTCACAATTACGAGTTATGTTTGCAACGAAAATGAGGCCATGCACCAGATCCATAATTTTGCTTTTACCAAGTCACTTCTCGAAAAGCAACCCAATGTTCTACGTGACTAGTGCACGCAAAGAAACGTGTTCATTTCAGAAAACGCCTGCGTGCTAGCGAGGAGTCCATAGTCAAACGACAACGTTTTCTGAAGACGTATTTGTCCATAAAAAGAGTGTAAATAAAAAATTGCTTGTGACTGAGCAAGACCGAGTGTAAGGTATGAATGATGTGCCGTGCAAGCACGCGTGTTAAGCATACAGTGTAGTTGTTTGGTGCAGTGTGCAATGCATGTACATACACATTGTGTGTGTCAATTGTGAATGAGACGTGTTCTGTTAATCGGGTACTCCGCTTAATCGGGTAAGAAACACTCTGCCCGAGCCTACCCGATTATGCGGAGAGTACTGTATTTCCCTAGGGAGAATAGTCATACGCGGATTTGTATGGTAGAATTATGTTTTGTTGTTTACAGTGCTCTCGACCAATCAGAGGACGAGAAGCAATTTGTGAGGGATATAATAGCCCCTGGCAGTTTTGCATCAGGCACATTTACACCACACTATTGTGTGCCACTTGACTTTCTTTTCTCCGTCACGCTCCCTCCTTGTTGTTTTGTTTTGTTTTGCTTTGTTTTGTTTTGTTTTTAGGGGACCGGCTAAAAGATGCTCAGGCGTTTTGTACAAAACAGTGGTATCGATAACACTCTAATAGTGTTACAAGCTGTATACTGTAGTAGCTGGTGATGATATGATGAAATCGCTATATGCCTTTGTTGTACAATACCAACACTTATAAAATGCTTTTTGGTCATGATGTTGGAACAGCTAAAGGTGTCCAGTGTTAAGTTATTATGATACAGTATACTGTAGCCGGTTACAGTTCTTTATTCCGAGGGTTCGTTATTCCACGGGTTCGTCAATCCGAAAATGAAATAAGGTTCTTTTATCCGAAAGAGAAAAAAAGGTTCGTAATTCCGGAGGTGCGTTAGTACGCACTTTTATTTTCCATTTTCGAAATGACGAACCTTAATTGTTTCATTTTCGGACTGTCGAACCTTCGGATTGAAGAACCTTCTTTCCCTTTCGGATTAACGTACCTTCGGAATAACGAAACTTGTTTTATTTTCAGGCTAACAAACCTTCAGTCTAATGCCGCAAAGTATATGTGCGAATTAAAGGCCGTGTCACACCAGCCTTGCGTGCGACTTGCAAAGAACAATTTTGACTACCCGGAGGTCCCCGTAGATGATCCGCACATGACAGTACCTAGCATGTATCTCAAAAGTAGTCGCCCGGAGGTGCGCACGCATATTTTTTAACCCGCAACCGTGTTTAGGCCCTGTCACACCTTTCCGGGCAAGCTTCTCGGGCTTGTTACGTGTAGGGATTTTCTAGCATACCGGACATTCCTGAGGGCGGAAAAGGATTTGTGAGAGTCAGCGCATGTGTCTTACTTGCTGAACGCGTTATACTTGCGAGTATACTGTGTGACCTTTGTACCAGTCGCGTGGGGGCTGACAACTCAGTGAAGGAATTCCTATAATGGAATGGCTGAAATCTCACAGAATTTCATTATCTTGGCTGCATACGGGACTGCGAAGTACCTGCGTGGGAATTGCCTGGGAAGTACTGCCGCTAAGGGTCTCCTACTGGCGTTCTGCGTGGTCCTCTACGGGCATTCCCGCGACTCACCCGGAAAAAGTTTTGGTCATGCTCAAAACTTGGCTGCGGTTAAATCGGACTTGCGTGAGCACCTCCGGACAACTACGCGCTAGATACTGTCAGGTGCGGACCTACTGCGGAGAGCTCCGGGGAGTAAATTTATTTCCCCGCAAGTCAAGCCGCAGAAGTTCCCCCGTACGGTCATGACAAGGCATGAATGAAAATTGTAAACATTCTTGTTCGCCCGCTGAAAATCTTCTACGTGCTGGAAACTACCTCCTCGCCACAAGCCCGCGTTATGGTGTGACACGGCCTTTACAAACGCTGTTATACGGGGTGCTGTTCATTATTCCGAAGGTTCGTTAATCTGAAACACACAAATTCCTTATACCTAGAGGTTCATTAATCCGAACATTTGTGGCGTTATTCCGAAGGCTCGTTATTCCGAAGGTTCGTTAATCCCAAAATGAAATAGGGTTCGCTATTCCGAAGGCTCGTTAATCCGAAAATGAAATAGGGTTCGTTATTCCGAAGGTTCGTTGATCCGAAAATGAAATAGGATCCGTAACGAACCTTCGGAATAACGAACCTTATTTCATTTTCGGATTAATGAACCTTCGGAATAACAAACCTTATTTCATTTTCGGATTAACGAACCTTCGGACTAAAGAACTTTCGGAATAACGAACCTTCGAAATAACGCACTGTAATCGTTATACGAGGTGTTTTATCCAAAAACATGGTAAAATATAAAATCATCCCGTGTAACTGTTGGTTTTGTTTATTTACGCCGGAACCCATGAAACTTCTACGCTATTGACTGACTGACAAGTCGACTTGAAAACGGAGTGGCATTTTGCGGCAGTGCAAGTGATGTTGACTGTTCTCTCTTCTCTCTCTTAGTAACATAGGATCTTCATTCCAGTTTTGTCTGCTACAAGCGAACAAGCACTGAACAAGAATTATTAGTCTGTGTTGTCGATATCCGAGCAACTTGTCAAACTAAATGAATATTTAGTAGATTGAAAGTGACAATATTTGTAAACGCAAAGTCCTGAATGCTACACAGCTCACGTCCATTGTGACGTAATAGCTTTTTCGTGTTAAATTTTCTCTCGTGAAGTCACACGTGGATTCTTGTTCTCGTCAGTAAACTGCTGTCAAGTTTCATCTTCTTGCCCGTTTGAATTATCATTACAGTGACTTTCGCTATTACATACAGGCACCAGGCAGTCGCCGTTTTGAATATGTATCCTTCTGCAAAGTAATTGCGTTCGCTACGATAGACAAAACAAACAAAAATGAAAATAGAAGGATAAGCGATTAGATTTATGGAGGTACATGAGAAAATTTAAGTGATGACAGAAGTATCACCATAGATATCTCTTTTTCAAATTTTAAAGTCACATATTTACACTTTTTCAAAGTTGTTTTAGTAAATTGAATTACATCGAGTATTCTTTTTAATCATTTCTTCCTTCTAACTCAATTTGCAAGATTTTATCACAGTTCTATCAATTGCTGAAGTCTTTGTGCATAGCTTTACAAAATACAAGCTTCTTGGATCAATATCTCAATCCCCATATTAATCATTAATAATGTAATCGAAATCCCTCTATCATGGGTGATTTTGACCATATATATACATATAAATATATATATATATATATATATATATATATATATATATATATATGAAATATACATAAACGTACAAAATACCCACAATTTTTAGTATATTTGGCTGAATCAAGGTTTGCATGCTTTTGGTTGTTACTTTATCAGACTGAGAATGTTTTAAGGTGCTGTGTGTCTTTGTTTCTTTACGTGCGCTACGAAACCTTCCATGAAAATATTCCACAACATAACAGTTTTTATTTTGCTTTTTCATCATTAAACTTTCACTGTTCCATTTGTGCGACTGTACTCTTCTCGTATCAAGAGCTAACTGCAACACGGAAGAAATTAGCGTTTTAATGAGCGCCAAATACCGACGTCTGCCACAACCAACACGCACTGATTAACAGAGCGGTGAATCAAAAATATCCGTGAAGTCAGACTATATTTGATGAGGTTTAGTCTAACCCTAATCCTGTCAACTGAAATATCGCGGTTAGTCATGTAAGGCTGTATCTAAAAACTAAGTTTTCTATTTCTCTTCATTGCAGCTGTGAGTGAAGAGAGAATACACTAAAAAAGCACTTTAAAGTTTCAATGACAAGATGGATCCCTGCGCCTTTGCCAGGTCTCATTTATGGCGTCATCAAATTTGGTATCGTTCTAACAACCCAGAGACAGAGCCTGGAAATTCACCATCTATCAGAGAGCGAGAGAGAGAGAGAGAGAGAGAGAGAGACAGCTAGATTCAACCCCCGCCGACGCCCCCCACCCCCCACCCCCCCCCCCCCACCATGCCCGCTCCCTCTACCAGCATCAACAGATGGCAAAATGGCAAATGCGAAGGCGCCTTCCGCCGATGAATAACGCGGCAAACTCGTCATGAACTGTCGGTATATGCAAGTGTGAGACGGCTTGCCAAAGGCCCTCCTGAAAAAAAAGAGAAACAAATTGTTTCGTTTATGATAAGCCGCCTCAAAAGATGCTTAGTATGATATGAAAAGACACTGACGCGTGCTGCAGACTTCTTTATATCACAAACCACTACAATTTCGCAATCAAATTTTCTTTTCATCAAATGTCGCTGAAAAATCAAACCTTTGTACGGACCGTATTTTTGGGGATGAAAAATTTGCTCACAGTTTGTGATGTTGTAAATTTCTCATGATATGTCGATTTATTTTGGAGCTCTCAGCTTGCCTGGTCGTGAGGTTTTTCTTGCCAAAACTGTTCTGATTGTTGATATTTGTTTCTTTATTTGCATCTCAAATGTTTAACAGGATGATTATGGTCACGTGATCCACCACGATCCTTGAAATAAACGATGGTGAAAAAAAAATCACGGGAAAGGTAACTTAAAAGCACTTTATTCATTAAGGTAATTATCTAACCACTTCGCCTTTTCAAGGCCATCGTGCAGTTTAATTTAATGTGGAATGTGCCTTGATTAATACAAAACATGCTGTTACAACAGATTGAAAGATTGCCCTTCACTGACGTGAATAGGCACTCATTATGCAGCGTTTTAGTAGTAGCCATGATTAAAAAAATCATGGGCATACATACTCTGGTTGGCACCTAGTATGTAGGTTACAGTAGACGTGGACGTCCTAGTGAATTCAGATGTAAAAGCCACAAGAGACGAGCTTGATGAAGCCTTCGTTAGTTTTTAAGGGTCCTATTTACCTTGGGGGCAGTGATTTACACACGAAAAAAAATGTTCAAGATATCACATTTGATGCACATGTGTAGGTCAGTTGTATAACAAAACATCCCACCATATAAAATTTTCGCAATAAAGCCTAAAATATATGGAGATATCACTATTTTTCTCAATAAATTAAAACTGTAGACGGTTTAGTCTGAAAACGTTTTTATTATAACTATTGTTTGCATTTTGTATATTTAACAACACTTAACATGGATCACACTGATTAAAATTTTTACATTAGTTGTTTCTATCCCTAATTCATATTTTAGAACTATTTTGAGGCACTTAGTGCTGGGTTTTTGTTTTATCTGCAAAGGGTAAATTATGCCTTTAATATTTCGTTTCTTTTGCCGATGATATGTTAAAATTTTCAGCTCTGTAATATAACACGTCAAATATATGTTATTATTGTTGTTGGTTTCGATATGTATAGAACGTGAAATAGAATGGAAAATTACAAAAATGTGGGTAGGTTGTTAAAATAAGTCGGGAAGGAGTTCTAGTAAAGTGATGCAACATTTCTATCAGGCGAGACTATCCGCCTTGAAACATCCTTTGAAGAAGTGGAGGGAAAACCTAAGGTCAGTGAACTAGGTCTCTGATATCCACACTTATGATACGATAATCTGATATTTAAACCTTGCCAAAGGTAAGCACTCGAGCAAACAAAAGAAAAATAAAAAATACCCTCATGAATGTTTGTGTTGAGATATCTCGCTCGTGAGGTCGATCAGAGAAAACGCAAGCGAATTTCCTTGAGTGCACATCGAGTGGGTTTTTTTTTTCTTCGTGAACATTCCCGTCGACGCTTGCGAATGCAGAGATGCGAGACGGGAACGGTTCATGTTTTCCAGCGAGCGGGCGACTGGGATACCAATGTCCCATGCTGACATTGCGGCGAGAAAAGCGAGACGATTGGACCTCGCCTTCTTGAATAATCCTGAGTTTAATCGACTTAACATGAATAATGGCTCACTGGGTTCGCCGAAACAGTCATAATCTCGTCTGAAACTATCGAAATATAATACAGGACTGTTGTATGGCTGGCATTCATCACGGTTTCCAACGAGAATTCAATTTACTGCAAACGTAAGTTGAGTTAAAGGTGCAACTAGACGTGACTATATGAATATTTGCATAATATGTGTATGTATATATGTATAAATATGTCTTTGATGTCTTTGTTTATGATGATGTTAATTACGATGTAATACAATTGCGAATTTATCTGTTCCACCAGTAAGATTCAAACTAACAGCACCCCAACATCAATCAAATCACTCAAAGCATGTGACCTATACGTTACAGACTGATCGATCGTGTCTCCATGTTCAGACCCCATCACCCCCGCCCCCTCAGTTCCCGGCCGCCCAGAAAGTGGTATTTGAAATCACTATGCACTTAGTATGTTTTGGGGGGTTTGGTACTATAGGCTATTGACTGGAAGAAGAACTCGTCTTCCATTTTTAAAATGAATGTGCGCACTGTTCCTGGGTTCTTCTTCCGCAGTCGCAGTGGCGGCTTCTTTCCCCAATTCGCTTTCCACTTACCATCAGTTGATCATTCTGATATAGCAACAAAATTGCTTTCTATGTTCCTTTGCACGGACTCACTGTCTCCTCGTCATGTTCCATCCCCCTTCTCTCTCTGTCTCTTCCTTGCCCCCCCCCCCTTCTCCTCCTTTTCCCTATCCCCCCCCCCCCCAACTTTGCTTATAATGTATGTCAAGACTTGTGTGTACGTATAACTTTATCTGTAAAGTGAGCTTCCATATATAATTCGATGAAATCGTAGCATAATTGACCTCTCTCTCTGCCTATCTCAGGTTCCCCTCCTCCTTTTCTCTTTTGTGTAGGTATTTTGACAGTTTGCAGCTGAAAGTGCATCTTCCTTCCATCCTTGATTTTGAATGTTCGTTGTTCTTTTTTTGTGTGTGTGGATGTCTTGCATTCTTCTTGTTCAGATTCACATCTTTTCCATATTCGCTTTCTCTAATCACTCTAGATTTTGGTAAATAATGCTGCACTTTTAAGTCCTGTTCGGATGTTCAATTGTTTGTGATAATGTTCAAAAGCTCATATATTTATATATACATATATATATATATATATATATATATATATATATATATATTGTTTATATATATATATATATATATATCAAATGTAAAGACAGTCGTATAAACACCGCAGGAGCCAAAAAAAATCATATTTTCTTTATATATATATATATATATATATATATATATGTATAGTGGGATGATGCTGATATTTTTACGAAACGCTTTTGTCAGCTTGGGAAGAATGAAGACCAATGTCGCACGATGCCGGCTGGTGGTAGAAGCTTTCGACCTCAGGTCTTCGTCAGCTTTATTGTCTGTTAGTCTGCTAGGCAGACGCGTGTGTTTCTTGGGTTGTGTTGTGACAGACAGCCACAAAACAACCCAAGAAACACACGCGTCTGTAACTTAGTAACTTTTCTCTGAAAATGTTGTTGTTGGGTTGTGTGTTTTTGTTGTTGTTGTTGTTGTTGTTGTTTTGTCATTGCCAGCTCTCTGACTCCTTTGCTCACAAATCACGTGCGAGCTGCACCATCGTGCCTTGTCATGCCTGATAGCTGTGCTGTACGGTGGTAATTAAGCTGAAGGCGATGAACGTTGAGTTTATTTCGGTCAGTTTGTTGCAAAAACATAATGGAGGTGTAGATTCTACCTGTGTCGTCCTCCCGTCTGACGTGTATTCCATCAAGTCTCCTCATTTGCATGCAGATGGCTCATGTCGGAGTGGCATTTAGCTCCCTAGATATACTCGAGTACACGGTTTTATACCCATCAAGTAATATTTGAAGAGCTTGATCGCAAAAATGAACCCAAGAAAAACACGCGTCTGTAACTTCGTAACTTTTCTCTGAAAATGTTGTTGTTGGGTTGTGTGTTTTTGTTGTTGTTGTTTTGTCATTGCCAGCTCTCTGACTCCTTTGCTCACAAATCACGTGCGAGCTGCACCATCGTGCCTTGTCATGCCTGATAGCTGTGCTGTACGGTGGTAATTAAGCTGAAGGCGATGAACGTTGAGTTTATTTCGGTCAGTTTGTTGCAAAAACATAATGGAGGTGTAGATTCTACCTGTGTCGTCCTCCCGTCTGACGTGTATTCCATCAAGTCTCCTCATTTGCATGCAGATGGCTCATGTCGGAGTGGCATTTAGCTCCCTAGATATACTCGAGTACACGGTTTTATACCCATCAAGTAATATTTGAAGAGCTTGATCGCAAAAATGAGCTAACTCCACTCTCGCCAGTTTCTCGGCAGTTTGGGATATTTGAGATTAAACCTGCGGGGAGAAAAAAACCAAGTACATGTGAAATTCTTAATAATAACTTCAAGAATATTCTTTCTTATAAAACATGTGTGACGTATGAGTGGAAAGGTTTTATCTTGCCCTATTTGATAATGGGCATACTTTAAAATGTTAAAAAATGGTACTTAATCCCTTTTTGCCATCAGACTCTTCATTTCTTAAAGGGAGGCAGTCCTGAGATTTTCACTGTAATGATAATTAAGAAGAGTAAAAAACATAACCTTTCACCAGCTTATACGCTTGGAAATGAAAAACTGTCTCCGTACGCGATTTTTGAAAAATAATTCCTGCAAGCGATCGTGTAAGAGCCGGCAAAAAGATGCTACGTCGTGCATGCCCTACTCACCAAGTTGACAGCCGTGCCTCTAAAAACCAATTTAAGTGTTCAAATGATTAGTTGCAATTTTATCATATAATGTGAAAGTTTGTGGTTTTATTATTTCAAAAATATTTCAAGCTTAGATATATATAATTCATGAAAAATCAATATTGTTAACATAAATTTATATGTATTTTTAAACCAAATAAACCATGAACTTGACATCAAATAGGCACGGTCCTTTTCTATCTTCCGTCCGTGTTGCATACTTCTTAGCGTAGAAACCACTCTCGCGCGCGAATCCTTACCATACTAATCCACAGTACTCCGTCTAGTTGATTTTGGCGTTCAAACCGAAGATAACCTGTGCATGAGAGAGTCGAATTCTTCAAAGAAAATATTGTTTGTATCTCAAAATTTCTGTAAGTAGTCAGATATCGCCTTTCCTCGACAAAAAAAAAAAAAAAATATGACGTGAGCCGGGAAGGGTAAACACAGGGAGTCGTAGGGATATGATTTCGCTCCACTTTGCCGTGCATGTCCAGTCGGCACTGGCAGCAGCTAGCTCAGTGGCACTGTACTGCAGTCCAACCCCGGCTGCAGGCCCACGGTAAATTAAACATAGCTAGCCACTTTCCTTTTATAGCTCATGTGAGCAAATGGTCGGGATTACATCTGGCTTCAGGAGTTTTCTCGGTTTATAACCGAGGGCCACAGCCTGCCGGTCCACGTAAAAACATCGCATCTCAAATTGTCCACGCACAGGTAAGTCACAACACGATATCGAGATTTTGTAGGCCCTAAGTTTCTTATGTTCGGCATCGTTGTACCGAGATTTCCAAGCCATACAGCTCACCTTTCACGATACTTTTGTGGGTCTGGGACGGAAAAAAGGATTTTCGTGGGAAATTTTCTGCACGATTCGAGCAAAACTACTGATGTAAGATAGCCTGACCAGACGACGCTGAATGCGGTCGCCCCTATAGTGTACTAGCAGGCCTGTGTAGAACCGTTTCTACCTACAATCTGTACGTACTAGAACATGCATGAGCGGCGACAGGGCTGCAGCTGCGCTCTGGAAAAGTGCGAAGGGCAAATCGCGTACGGGGTATCTACCGTAGATCTAGTTGTGCCGTCCACACGTGTACTGTGCGAATATAACACAAAATACATACACACACGCGCGCGCGCGCGCACACACACACACAACGTAGAAACAATGTCAAATACGAGTCGGAGTAGCCACCGACGTATTCATGCATCCGGGTAACTAGGGAGCGTACGGATAACGAGCAGAACACGGCAGGGAAGAGTTGTGCCTCGGTGACGTCTGACTCTCCGCCAGGACTTGCTCATTAGCATATTCACCATGCAGATTCACACTTTTTCAACCAAAATTTGCGGGTTTATTTGGTGATTTGAAAGTTTGCTTTTGGTGAAAGTAGTTCATTGGAAGTACCAACAACAACATAGTTTTTTTTAATTTCGTGAGAACTGCGTCACTTTAATCTAGAAGCAAACGCGGCACACACGTTCCAGTAACACACAACTCTCAAAACTTGACGGTGTCTATCTTCGGATATCCTTATTGAATCAATAGAGTCTACCTTATTCGTATCAATAATGATTATCCTTTTTCACAAACGTATAAAACTAGAAACGTCGTATGCAAGAGGGTGGGGGTGTGTGTGTGAGCGAGAGAGAGACGTTATTTGATGCTTAAAGGTATCTTGTTGCGTCCTCCTTCCGCAGAAAATCGGCTCAAATAATTCTTTTCGAAAACAGCTGAAATTGTGCAACAAATCCACCTATCCTCGCTTTTCCATGACATAATTCAACATGGGTTCTGTACAAACTACTACTATACTAAGAAATTGTTCTCATGGTGTTGTATTTTTCCATCACTTTCCCAAATCTCGGATCCCATTTCCAGTGAGGAATGTTCTTTCTTCGTCTTGTTCATCTTTCAGTTTTGTGCTGTGCCGCCTATTGGATTATATTTTTTATTCTTCCTTTTTTTTGCGATGATTCATGAATGCTGCCATGTAGTTGAAACGTTCCAGGTCCGTCTTTCCTCGCGACAGATCTAGTGCAATCTACTTCAAGTGCGGCGCGCTTTCTGTTCGGCGAAAATGAGGGTTTCGTTTCGCCCATTATCTATTGTGAAACGGGTGAATGGATGTATCGCCGAAAGCACAAGGCTCGAATAATCGTTGAATTATAGAGACGTCAGCGCATTTAAAGGCATTGTCTATATGGTATGTCAAACCGATATATATTACTGCATATGGCTCATTGGTGAGTTTCATTAAAGTCGACTTCTCATTGCACGTCTGAGCTTCCATACCATACACTGCCGCTATGATTGGATTCAAATAGCTAAGACCAGTAAATTTTTTAAAGAAACCTTATTGGAGAAGGTTGCCTCGGGTTACAATGAGCCAGCAGGTTTATTAAATCTGCACCCAGGCACTTTTCTCCCTCAAATTTGCCATCGGCATTTCATGTGTGCATCCACGTGAAAAAAAAAAAACACAAATAAAACGGACGAATTTATAGAACACATTACCCTTAGTGTGTGTGCCTTAAACTTTGAAAGAAACAAAAATCTACTGGGACAGAAAATAAGGAAGAAGAAACATTGGGAAGTCTGTGAAGGAGAAGCCATTTGGTTTGAAACAGACGCAGAGCCATTTTTAAAGATTTTTCACTAAATCATGGTCATTTCATTTATCCATCCAAAGACTTGGTTGGACTAGTCACTTGTAATGTAATTTGAGCCACTTACAATCTTGTAGCATATCATATTTTGTTTCTTCATAATGTGGTGACAACGCGCAAAACATCCGCCTCATTTGCCCGAACTTTACGAATCACGCATGCTCATGAATTCCTTCGGTGCTTGTACATATTACAATGAGAATATCATAACAAGATGATTAAGGATTGTCAAAGTTAATTAGATTTCTGACATGAACTATTGAACTACTGAAAGTAGTCCTACAAATTACTGATTTGATTTTGTTGTTGTTGCTTTGCTTGCTCCAACATAAAGGCATGACAAAATATGTAATCATATTTCCGTTGCACAGCCCTTAATCCAAGCAATGATTGCGCCCGAAAAAACGAATTGCGATGCGCTCAAAAACACAATATGACAGCTTGTATCTTTCTTTCTAAGATTATTAGTCACTCTGATTACCCCCCCCCCCCCCATCCACCCCAAGCTTTCGCATCCAACAAATGGTGGCGGTTGTCCGGAGTCTTAAGTAAGACCTTGTCCGTCGACCGCTTTGTAATTTTGGAAGTTTTGTTGTTGCTGTTGTTGTTGTTTATGTTGTTGCTTTGTTTTGTTTTGTTGTTGTTCTGGCTTGTACTGAGTATTCTTTTGTAGAGGCATGGTGGATGGGATCCAAGTTTTGATGTAGCACAAGGTTTGGTCATTAACCTCGATGATAGCCAATTTGAATTTTGATGGCCTATCAAAATGTCCACTTCGCCCCCTTTATAGATGCCCTTTAGAAAATGAGTGTTCTTCTTTCTCTTCCAGCGACATCGGAACATAGCCACCTCTCAAAGTTTGCTGAAAACTAGAACTTGTGCTTTATTTAAAAAAAAAGACAAGGGATATTTGATTCAGCCGTCACTCTTCCTTTGTTCTACGAAGTTTAGTCAATGCCGAGGTATCGAAAGAGCCTTTCATTATTACTTTCCTCTTTTTTGCATTCTTTTCTTCTGAGTTCGTTTCTTTTTCAATCTCGACCAGTCATCAACAGGTTAAGCCGATCAAATCCGCGACTTAGTTTAGAAACCAAGGGAGACGAAGGATGGGTAATCCAGACAAGATAATTGCAAAGTTTCTCAATTTCCATCCGTGAGTGACAGCCTTTCCGAGGATTACAGATTATGAACACACTCACAGACATGCATACACGCATACATAGTTACTTAATACATACATACGTATATATGCAAATGTGCACGCATAACGAAAGATATAAATGAATACATTTTCATTTGTCTTTAGATATAAATTATCCGCATAGGTCTATTCTTGCGCATTGAGAGATTCTTATGTTTTTCATAAGGCACTTGCCTAACATGATGGTATACTCCTACATTTTGTTGCTCTTTTATCTTGGAATTAATTGTATTGCTGACTTCTTTGATTCCAATGCAGTTATTCAAATATTTTGAAAATTACCGTGACTTGTATACTTCACACTAATTTTGCAGATTTTTGTTCAAATATATACGCCACTATTAGGTCCATGATCCGTGTATTATCACCGGTCTTTCTCTGTATCTATACAGAAATTAAGATCAAACTGAACTGGACTGAACTGAAAGTCTGGGTAATAATCGACGTCAGGAGCAGAACCTCCGCCAAACCTCGAATGATCTGTGAATGTTTCGATAATGCTACGAGTCACGAAAAGAACATCTTGTATCCATGAAATGACCATACTTATGTCATCGTAGGATGATGCTAGTTTAAAATATCTATTTTTCTGGGTGCTGTTTGTTATTCCGAAGGTTCGTTAATCCGAAACACACAAATTCCCTATACCTAGAGGTTCGTACATAAGCTGAAAAATAAATGAAAAGGGGTTCGTTAATCCGAACATTTCTGGCGTTATACCGAAGGTTCGTTATTCCGAAGGTTCGTTAATCCGAAAATGAAATAGGGTTCGTTATTCCGAAGGTTCGTTGATCCGACAATGAAATAGGGTCCCGTAACGAACCTTCAGAACAACGAGCTGTGTTTCATTTTTGGATTAACGAACCTTGGGAATGACGAACCTTATGTCATTTTCGGATTAATGAACATTCGGAATAACGAATCTTCGGAATAACGAATCTTCGGACTAAAAAAACCTTCGGAATAACGAACTGTAATCATTTTTCTCATAGCATTCATTCATTCATTCATTCATTCATTCATTCATTCATTCATTCATGAAAAAGAGATCAGGAACAATTATATCATATTTGCAGTGTGCTGTTTTTGTAGAAAGAGGAGACTTGGTTCTCTTAAGACTTCTTTGGGCGCATACAACAATAATTGTAGAATTTCCTCATTTCATTTCATATTCATTTATTTCATTCCCAAGAACACCAAGCATTTACATGCACATAGTAAGACACATCATATCAGTACAATGTTGTAACAAAGACAAAACAACAAAAATGTGAACTGACAATGAATACTGTGATCTTTCCGATTAGACCAATATATATATATATATATATATATATATATATATATACATATATAATTATATATATGTATCTGTGCGTATGAATGTATGTGTGTGCGTGTGTGTGTGTGTGTATCATATTCTTGGAGTCATTCTAATTCTCGCTATCGCCTATGACGTAAAAAGTACCCGGATGTGGCTTTTTCGTCAAGATTTAGTGTACTTGGTATCAAGGGCACTATGTTCCGGCGCGGGGCATAATTTGCACAACGCTAGCGTGCGCGTACGTGTACCTTACCTATAGCGCCGCGCCGACCACACTACATCTCTATGGTACTAGTACAGTGGGCCGCTGTACCGCCCGAGCCAGCGAGTAGCCAGGCCTGTCATACTCGAGACACTGTAGTCCCCCGCCGGCGGCCGGCCTTGCATTAGCATGCACCACTGCACGCAGCGCATAAGCTAACACATACCGGTACAGCGTTTTGTACTGCTTGATCATGCGATCGATGTGCACATCACAGATCAGTCATCTCTGCGTACGCTGAAAATATGCTGGAAAATATTCACCCACCTGGATATCGTCAGGGAATGCCCATCTTTTTTTATTTGTTCTCTGTCGAAATGACGCGAACACAATCGGGAACAAACAGTGATCTCGAACTTATCCTGTCTCCGAAGCAACTTCTTCCAAGTAAGTACGTACAATGTGCGTAGGCACTAGGCCTACTACTACCTAGTGCTACTACCACTATTAGTAAGTCGCGCGTGCACGTACTGCGCTGTGGAGTCACCCGCAAACTTCACCCACGCGGCCACTTCACGTCTCGCATGCCAGTAAGGGTCCTATTTCTGCAGACTTTTTTTATTTATTGTCGTTCGAACAACACATGGCAGCTTCGCAGCAACAACCAATAGTCGTATTAACAGCAATTTCTTAAGAAGGAGAAATTTCAAATCATATTAAAGCTGTAATTCAAGTCGAGAAAACAGGAAGTACACGAAGAATACGGTCGGTTGTGTGTGTGTAAATAGCATTAGTCACGTATCACGCGCGTACGAACGGAAGTGACTTTGCTACCGGACTATCCCATAATGCACCGTAAATGACGCTTAAATCAACATCTGGGTACTTTTTACGTCATAGGCAATAGCGAGAATTACTTTTACTTATAGTTTTAGCCTGAAAGATACGTCTACTGGTATCATCTTTGCAATGTGCTATTGAAACATCTGCAGCAGCATCCTTGATAGAATTACAGGAATTAAGGAAATTACGATTTTGATGATTCTTTCTCTCCCTCCCTCATTACCCTCTCCCCTCTCTATCTATCTTTATATTTCTATCTATCTATCTATCTATCTGCCTGTCTGTCTGTCTATCTATCTATCGTTCCTCGGTCGATGACACATGGAAAACATAACCCCGTTCTGTGAAAGGAAATCACGACACATAATACCTAGATCGTGTTCGTGGTTTGATATCGCACATTCAGGCCTTACGTTATCATGGGAAACGTCATCGTTCACCCCCAGGGCGATATTGGCACTCTGACAAGCCGTTCTGTCTGAAAGCGTTGAAAATTAAAATCATGGAGCAGCGCTTCCGAAGGAAAAACAAAAGTGACATCACTTATCCCAGTATGTATACCCACTAATATCTGTCGTGACAGATTGAACGACGAAATTTGTTTATTCTCTTTTCTGGGTGGGGGGGGGGGGGGAGGGGAGAGGAGGAGGTGGAGGAGTGTGTTTTCCCCTTTGTGGTGAATTCCATGACATTGTGTTGGAAAAAAAACTGCAAGATAGGGATGTAGCGTTACTACCACTACTCAAGACGTAAGTAGTACATTCATCCACGTCTTAGTCAGAAGAAGACAGATTTCGAAAGTGTAACATTTGCAGCATTCGAGCCCTCATGTTGGCCTATATTATTGTAAACTCCACTTAACTTAAACTTGCTAAGGGGATAGAGACGCGCCAAAAATCTAACCCAATAAGGGAGTTCACGGTTGTGATTTGCGCATGTGCAGAACAAAGGTCAAATGAGAATGTCTGTGTATATGCCACTGACTTTAAAACGTAAAGAAGTCTCGAGCAACTATGAGAATCTGAACTATGTCACTACAATGTATGTGTTTCAGACTAAATTAGAACGTACAGGTGTAAGTCATTCATCAACACTGTTTGGCATAATCTCTCCATGCACTTTGTCAACATTGATTTAATACAAGATGACATGCTTCAAGAAGGAATTCTTGATCACAACACATGTCCATGTTATTTCAAAGTCTGTGGTGTAGGGGTCAAATGAGACATGCACTAACCATAAACTCCCTTATTTGCTTCGGTGTCGGTATAGTCCCGAGTTATAGAAATAGAAGAAAGAATTGTCTTGAAACGCTTGCGCCTCGTATACAATACAAACAAATTTTAGCCTGACGAATCAGCTTCTGAGTTATGCGCTAAAGAACGAAATTATTTGACGTGAAATAACCTTTTTTTTAGTGCAACCTCGAAACTCTTGATTGTGGCGAAAGCTCATGAATGATTGCTTTTGCCCGGCAGTTTTCTGGGTTTTTTTTTCCACCAACATGACCACCCCGAGACTTCGTTGGTCTTTTCGAGTGTGTCATCGCAAGGTCCAGAAGGTCGATGTGGCCAGCGCGGCAAAGACAGAAGAGTCGTCTGGAGCGTTTTTCCGCAGCCGAATTCAAATCTTATCACGTCAATCCAATCTCGTCGCTTGCGTGTTAGGGCATTTTGTGCGCCCGTATATCCCATCTTTATTCATGGCGTCTTCGAAGGAGGTGAGGTAAAAAAGAAAAAGGTTCTCCGGGGATAGGGGCGGAATGGGTACGCATGCTGAACCTTGGTACTTAATAAGGAGCCGGGATAAGAGCCTTAGATTGGATTGGGCAACCCACGTACACAGAACAGGCCCTCTCACACGTACACGCACACACACACACAAGGGGACAAACACAATCCCACATTCACATTCACAAAAAAGCACAAAGAATTGAAAGCCCGCCCAAGTGTATACCTAGTTCACCACTCCGAGGCTGATTCAAATATTATTCCATACAAACATCCAGCATCAAACAAGCTGTACATGACCGACGTCACAGGAGTCTGAACGAAAACAGAGCTATCGGTGTTGTGACGTCATCGATGTCATTCTTTCTCTTCAATAACAGAAAATAACCGCGACATTTCCCAACAGCCTATAACCATCATGTATATGCGTATCTATCCACTATCTATCAATCAGTCTATCTATCCATCTATCTATCTATCTATCTATCTATCTATCTATTTTGAAATGTTTATATATATATATATATATATATATATATATATATATATATATATCTGTCTATTACATATAAGTGTGTGCGTGTCTATATATCCACACATCTAGAGAAAGAGAGATCAGAGTAACATATACATACATACATACATACATACACACATACATACATACATACATACACACATACATACATACATACACACATACATACATACATACATACAGTATTCATTATGATAAATACACAAGATGCAGGAGTCTTATAATAATACACCAAAATGATGATTGCAATAATCTGTCGTCTACAAACTATATGGGCACAAGGATCCAGAAATTCTGCAAGGGGGGGGGGGGGCGCAACTAATATTTCTGGTGCCACTTCTGGGTTTCATTTCATTTTTTTTTTCGTATTATTTCTTTTGTTTTTGACGAAAAATAAAGGGGGCGTGCACCGGTTGCGCCCCTCTCTGGATCCGCCACTGCAAGCACCAAAGAAAAAAACAACCCTCAAAGGACTTATGGTTTACACCCCATTATCGTTTTATCTGGATGGAATAGAAGATGTAGCGACAAACTGCATTTTTGTTTTTGTTCCATTTCTTTAGCCCCAATTCGAGGATGGCATGTTTGAGTTCATGCATTCGGGATGAGGCAAAATTCAATCGAGTTCGTGGGAGGATTGTCTTTCTGGAACAATGACGCACAAAGAGAGAGAGAAAAAAAAATCTAGAGATCGTGGTAATACAAGAGAAGGAAAGAGGAAGAAAAGGGTGGGGAAAGAGAGACAACACACTCTACAATGTCAACACTCATACATGAACATTTCAGGGAAAAGAAGGGGGGGGGGGGGGTCAACAGAGACGTATACTGGAAACCACTGTTGTGTAAACCGACGTTATTGCGCGTGTATATACCTTGATGTTTCTCGCAGCACTCGAGTTGCGATGCTCGGTTGGCGGATAAGTAACACGATAGCCGCCGGCAAAACCCGTCACTGCTCCTCGAACTTGCAACATGGCTCTCAATGACAGGAACACCGGGCACACAGAATCCATCATCATCACTACCAACTCCTCCTCCCCCCCCCCCCCATCCCCTCTCCATCTTTCCGCCATTATCCCTCCTCCCCCTCCTCAATCCTTGCGCATCAGTAGACCCTCATGAGTCTCTATACCTGGTCACTGCCTCGACGGTACATGTATTTGTTTGTTTTTCGTCCGTGCACTCATCGCCTGCATTTTCGCCCATTTTGGCGCTCCCAGAGGTGTAACGTGAGGTGGAAGTCGCTAAAGATGAGCTAATTTCACGAAGCATGCAAAGTGGATGCGGGGCACGTCTTCTTCTTTTTTTCCCTCTTTTTTTTTTGGGGGGGGGGGGGGTTCTTATTGGCGAGAATATAGTGGTGTCCCAAATTGCTAAGCAGTGTTCATCGTCAATAATTATTATCACACCTTCATCAAAGAAGATTTCACTGCATGTTATCTTTTCATCGCCGAGCGCACCACCTGTTTACCGACGCGTGCAAACTTACGATTGATTGTGGCACAAAGGCAGAAATATCAGTAGCAAACTTTGAACAGGAGGGACTTTTGTCGGCTACTTGTCAGAGATAAAATCACACGCTATTCTTGTTTAATTTGAATACGGGCTCAATCGCAACTGCATAGACTACCAAAGCGTCCCTGCGCTTAGTCAAATATAATTGCGATCAAACGCTGATGAGTATAGCTATATAATCACAATGTATATTTATCAAAAAGGTTCAAAAATACTACAAATATATTCATCGTATGAAAGAAAGATATTGTTCAGAGAGATGAAGGTTCAGCTGTGAGTACCATAATGGTTACAATTTGAAGGAACATGACTTGTAAAAAAGTGTGATAAGTGACTAATTGCAGCGGGCGGAACCTACTAAAAAGCTATCTAGTAGCAAAAATTATGTCGTAAATAGGTCGCTCTGGTCAAAGAGAAATGGGAGATATACAGGGAAGAAAAGTGGAAAAGTAGGTCTTGTCTTGAAGTATAAACAGCTATTTTGGGCTGAAAAGAATGATTGGTGAAAGTTTGGCGCAGGGCTTATTGTCAACTGATTATTGTCAACTATACACTAAGTCACAAAACCATGAAAACGGCATTGATTCACGAACTATCGCTCTTATAAATCTTGCCTCTGTAAAACTTGAAGGCATGATTTATTGTGAATACATATTGATTTGTACAAGTATGGCAGGAACATGGTTGAAATTGTTCAGTAACCAAAACTGACATACCGGAGCGAAACAAAAACAAACAAACAAAAATCAAATAAACAAACTATGATCTATGCAGATCTGTCTCCCCCCCCCCCCCCCCTCCCCATGTTAACAGCGCAATGAACAGACGATCTGAGAAAACTGTAAGGTCAATTCTTGATCCTATAGCTGTGAATCTTGATATTGTTTGACATGTGTAATATCTGACGCGTCACTTGCGTCAAAAGTGAACCAAAACAAGAAAGCGAGAAAAGTGTTCTGGCATTCCTATGTGACTTAGGAGATCTTTAAGCAGACGGAGAAGTCAATTTGTCGTGACGGGCGAATTAGATGCTGTCTGAATATGTCATGTAGGATGACACAGAGTGAGTTGATTTTATGGCTATAATCTATTCACTTTCCATCTCACGGTATAATCAGTAGACTCATGTCTTATTGAGTGTATGTATGTACACGTCTGTGCCTGTATGTGTGTGTGTATGTGCATGTGTGTGCGTGTGTGTGTGTGGTTGTGTGTGTATGAGTATGTATATTTATGTATAATTTGCATATGCTGTATTCCATTTATATGAATGAGGAATTAATAATGTGTGTGTTGACATATACCATCTATATAAATGAATGAATGAATGAATGAATGAATGAATGAATGAATGAATGAATGAATATGTGTGTGTAAGTGTTGGTGTATGAGTATTTGCGTGTATGTGTGTGTTTCTCTTTCGATTCTTTTCTAACTTTCTTGTCTCATCTCCGAAATTCTATCTTCTCCTCTATTGCTATACTGTTTCTTTTTCGCTTCCCTCTCATCTATCTCACTGAATGTATTATATATGTATATATATATATATATATATATATATATATATATATATACATATATTATATCGGTCGGCTTTATCAAACACCTGCGAGTCATAATCATACCTGTTTTCATGAAAGGTGAAACATTTTATATCACTTTATTTCATGATTGCACTGCATATCGGGGAAAAATGTCTGAGCTTTTTTTTTCTCTCCCCGCAATTTTGATCGGTTTCATAACTTGATTGGGTTCGGTGATGCTCCGGAGATGATGAAAGAGAAAGAAATAGATCCCTGTGGGGATGAACGACATTTCTGCACAACCGACGTATAAAAAGATGAATTGAAGTGACCCAATAGCATAATAACAATAAGAATTTTGAAGAGGTATGGGAATTTCTAGGCCTATGATATCTTTTTTTTTTGTTTCCAGGGCATTGCGTTATAGTTTATTGAATATGTGACGTTCAGGTTTCTACGCGTTGCTGCTTTCAAGCAAATATACGTTATATCTCTCAGGCAGTCAGAGTTAGTAGTAGGGAAACGATTTTTGATTGCAGTGACGGTGGCGATGACGACAACTATTTCATGAAATATCAAACATTGACCATGAATACTGTGCTGAAAATTTGAAATTACAGACATTTTTGATGACATTACTGTTATGCAGATACGAGAGCAATAGCATGTAACATGATATCATGATAAAAGTGATAGGCCTTCCCTAAATACTACTACACAGCTTTTAGGAGTTCTTTTTAGGCTAGTATATCAGTATACAGTAATACTTTTGATGTGATGAAGAAAACGAGGTTATGAAGACGAAGGACGTTAAGGAGCAAAGTTAGTCTTACGGTGCACTCGCAATGATAAAAAAAAATGACAAAACCTTTTTGAGAACACGGAGGTTGTGAAGGACACGCCATGTGACCGCCAACCCACATGACATAAGGTGTAAGCGAAGGAGAGCACCTGTGGGTTTAAACAAAACGGTCACGTACGGAGGGCGTCGCTTGGCGGACGAGAGCCTTCCGTTAAGTGATATGTCACTAGGTGTAGTGGCGCTTACCGTCTGCAAAGCCTCGGATCCCACTCAGCGGAACCTTGGTGCTTAGGTTGTTCGACTTGGGACCAGCCGCGCGGACAACCTTCTCGTATTACGCTAAGTACGAGGAGGGGGGCAGGGAGTATCGATCGGCCTTGATGTATGGAAACGATCGTGGCAAGGTCTGTCAACTTCTCGTCCTGTCTTGACGTCATGTTTTTCCCAGAGTTAGTGGCGTGCATGCATTGCAACCGCGGGGCAGACGGAAAATAGTTTAAGCATACTGTAGGTGTGAACACGTAAGTAAGTCCCTCACAAGAATGACGTGTATTCGCTTTCATTTACAGCTGTGTTAAATGAGATGAACTTTGCACAGCAGACGAAAAAAAGAGAAACGTTATTCGTATCTTCATTCCCTTCAACCCGTTTCCTTTCGCTCTGGCATCCTCGCGATATACAGTTAAACCTGTCTTAGCGGGCACCTGTCTATAGCGACCATCTGTCCATAACGACCACTTTTTTTCGTCTCATTTTGGGGCCGCTTTAAACAGGTATGACTCTACTTAAGTCATTGTCAGTCATTCAACATGTTTGAAATGTTTATGTAGATGTAGCATGGTTTTGAAAGGTGCCTTTCATTGGGTTGGGCATGTGGTTTCTTTTCACCATTGTGTAAGGGCATTAGATGGACGGACATAATTATTCAAACTGTTATTGCAATGTTTTGTAAATTTTGATTCCCTCTTAAAGTAAAGAAAGTTTGGTTCCCACTAATAAAAGTAGTTCGTTCGGTGTCACAGAAAAAGAAAAATAAATTCAGACATACACAAGTTATATACAGATCGTTAAAAAAAAAATGTGTATATAAACTTGCGGATATTCCTGAACAAACTATTATGCAGTTGTTTTTTTAATAACTAGGGAAATTCCGACAAATCAAGATTTTGTAGGAAATTTTTATGATGTTAACGCGTTCTATCTAGAAAAACAGTCGTCTACAGAGATATATGGTTAACCAGAATATCTGTTAGGAAACTCAGTTTTGGTAAAGATGGGGCTTCATGTTTCCAACGTTTTTTGATGGTGATATTTTGAGATAATGAGAAACCTCTGATGAATATTATAAGAGCAGAAAACTCTAAGAGGAATTAAAAGTTTATTTGATAAAAGTTGGTTTTGAAATGGCCGAGATATCCAAAACAAAGCGATCCTGATAAAGAGTGGCAACCACCATTTATTAGGATCGCTTCGTTTTACATGGCTTTTGGAATTCTCAGCCATTTCAAAACGATTTTCATCAAATAAATTTTGAAACTTTAAAGTGATTTCGAAGTATCTCCCAGAAAGTTAAAAGCTGAATCCTCATCTCAACCAATACTTTACCATCCCTTTAAGCTTGGACACCTTGAACTTAATATCAACTTTCCGAAGCACTCAAAATGGTTGTGGCTGATTCCTTGTTTCATGTTTATAAAGGTATTCGTACGGTATCGCGAAAGGCATACACAATTAACAGTCATCAGTTATCTTGTAACTTATGCCTGTGGGTATCTTTTTGAGGCAAAGTAAAATGTATTTTCTAATTTGGAAGCATTTTGCACGTAAGTGGCAGGGATTTTTTTTTAATTCTCGTAGATATTCGCTGTTTGGCTTCTCTATCGAGCGCCAAATTACCTAAATAGCCCCTAGAGAAATCTTAACTGCATGATTTAGGGTATTTACGCGTCCTGTTGCATTCTTGTAATACCACTTCGGCGCTCATCGAATTCGCGTAATGTAGGAAAATGTTTCCCGGCTGGAGACCCGTAATATATGGGGGGGGGGGGGGGACGTTTCAACGTGATTTACCCTGCGTCACACGTTTATTAGGACACGTTTGCTGCCTTCCAGCACGTTTTGTGATACTGTTTATTTCTTCTTTTGGTGCCTGGCCGATGTTTCAACTTATACGATTTAAACGCACGACCTCGCAAGCACGGTCGCAAGCACACACACGCACACACGCACACACACGCACACACACAGACAATATAAGTATCACCAGCTTTCTTACTAGATTAATGACTGTAAAGTGCAACGCCTAAACTACTTTCCATCCTCATCATCAATACAATCGATTCATCCATCGCCTGGCCTCATTTGATATACAGTACATGTATAACTTGATCGAGGCATAAGGATGTCGAGTGTGAATCGATTTAATTCAGCCATCTGGTGAAATATGACCACGTCTGCTGCCTTCCCAAGCTGATTCCGTTTAGCATGCGCGAGCAGCACCAGCTAGCAAATTGAAGCGAGGAGACGGTAGCTGTTTCCACGATCGATGTGATAAGCCATCAACAGTTTAAGGTAGCTCGACGGCATTACTTCCGTGATCCAGGGAGAGAAATTTAATAGATACAGATAGTTGGTAAACACCCATTCTTTCTTCTTCTTCTTTTTCTTCTTTTTCTTCTTCTTCTTCTTCGCCTTAAATTGATTACTTTATTTCCAAGAATCCTTTCCGAGGGAGGAGAGCGGGTTTGGCTATTTCAAGCACGTTCATAGTTCTTGATGAAACGAAATCATTCAAACACGTTCATATAGATCTTTATGAAATTAAATCATTATGAATTATCAAGGGAGGGTAGTGCGCGCAATTTTCTGGGTGTGTTAAACCCAGACTGCCACTATTTTGTCTTTTTTGTCTGTTTGTTTGTTTTTGCGCTGAAATTCATTCCACCTAGCTACTTGAATACAGGAACAAGATGGAACACTTACTGATGGAAAAAAAGAGATCTATGAGAAATAATTGCCTTGGGGTCAAAGGATATCCACGATCTTTTTCCTGATTTTAATATTGAACATTTTTTACTCGTCAACAGGTTTTTGTGTCATAATCTTAGTTGAAGAAGAGTACTTTTTACTCCGATTTTTTTTTTTCACAGAACCGCGTACGTTATGTATTACTTCTGAGGAGAGTAACCCTATCTCGCAGGCAACGGATTAAATTGTCGGAAGCGAATTCATAATATTGACGTGCCGAATTCATCCACAAGGATTATTGTTTTAAAAACAAATGTGAATAATTCAGTGATAATCATGAATTGGGTAAGGGGGGGGGGGGGGTCGAGAACCAATTACTTATGAGACTTAAACGTTAGGAATCCAAAGCGCGTTTATTTGGTTCTTACATCATAGAGTGCAATCAATGCTCAATTTGTAATGTGGGACCGACCAGGAGTGGAAAAGTGACCATCGATCCCCAGGGGATGCTCATGCAAATGAACTCTGATCGATTGACTCCTGAGACTGTGGACATGACGTTGATAGATCGACCCAGACCAGGAGCTTTAAGAAGAGCGATCCCGCCTAGCGGCGGCTTTTGATTCTTCACGGCTGCGTGAGGACGGTGAAGCCAGTGAGAAAGGGCTCGCTTCCCAACCAACGCGGTAGCACTGGTCATCAACATCACGAGCGCGTGGCTCACCGGATGCTTCGTTTAGGCGACGGTTTGATGTAGATTTTTTTTTTTAGCCCCCTTTTTATGCCGCGCTGATCATCTCAACTGGATAAAAATTTCTCCAAAAATAATCACTCGCCGTGATAAATAACTTTTCTTCTCGGGTTACAGCTCGATGCTGAAAGATGGATTAGCCGCTGGACAACTGAAGCGCGGCCAGGCGACACGAGTGATAATATGGACCCAAGAGGCGCAAAGCCATGGGAAATTTGAAGGACAAAATGGTGTCTACTTTGCCTCGGATGTAAATGAAGCCGAACGATCGAGCATTGCACTGACTAAACAAACAAGATTTTGTGTGTTGATGGGAAATGAGACAAAATACGTACTGCCTCCCAACCGCTCAGACGTGGGCATTGTTTGTGTAACTTCTGCATGCATTATTCTGGTGGTGATATAGATGTTGAGTTAGTGTAGTGAAAACTCGCTACTTCAGTTGCTCGGGATTACTGGTTTTTATCAAGCTAACATGTTACTGGCTTTAAAATAATATCCTTTTATCCAACTTGTGCTTGAGACCGTTTTCATGACTATCTGGTACTGCAATCGAGATGGAATTACAGCAACTGTCGGACAGTGCTGGCGAGGATCTATTTAGGATTCGTGGAAAAGACCACCGGCTCTTAGTCTTGAGGTTCGTGGTTCGAATCCATCAACAGAAGATGTAGGTCCAATAGGCAAGGCACTCTAAATGCCTATTGCCTAGTTCTTTACCCTGGTTGCTCGCAACCAAGTAGTCAGTTGCTTGTTAAGAGGTTGCATTAAATGTACGTTACTTCCACTTCACTCAGTTGCTGTTCAGAACTACAAGTAAAATAAGCACGTGATACATACACACATTAAAATAATATATACACGGGTGATGTTCATTATTGCAAATATCCGTTATTAAGAAACACATAAATTCCGTATACCTATACAGATGTTCGTTAGCTCGAACATTATTTGTATTAGCAAACCTTCAGAATTGTTTGTTTGTTCATTTTTCCATCTGAGAAGATGGCTGGATAGCCCATACACTTTTTATTTCCTTTTCCAATTACCAAACCTTCAGAATATTAACTTATTTAACATAGAAAAACGTAGGATATTGAAATTCTGTCACTTCCCCAATAAAAAGGTATGAGTGAAAAGATAAACAAAATAAAAAAATAGATGTGTTACATCAACTTTGCGATCATTACTTCTGTTGCATTTCATAGGACAGCAATAAACTAGATATTTGTCTACTGAGTCATAGGTAAAGCATGAAAACAAGAACGACGAAGCAAAGAGAGAAATAAGAGAGAAAAAAGGGGGTGAGAGAGTTCTCCAAAATGAACTGACGTAGAACGTCTTATTGAATCGAATCGCTTGGGATAGACTGGAGTAGGAGAGGGAAGTGTAAAAGAAGACCAGATGGCGAGGCGAGAGAGTGTCACTGAAATCATTTCAATCGATTGCATATCCCCGCGTGACATGGGGGACCTTGTTTTAAAATTCATCTCACGCATTCCATTCGTAAGTGAAGGAAGATTTTTCTCCCCTTCTTTTTGTCTTCTACCTGATCTTGTTCCTATAGCGCGTGAAAAATAACGATAAATCTACACCCCCCACGGGTTCTTTGCGTGCGTTGATTTGATGTACTTTTTTTTTCCCGCCAGCTTTTTGGGATGTTTTGTTTTACTCGTCTCAGGTAGACACCCACTCACTGGAGAGAAATAATTTTTTAGTATGGATCCTTTGGAGACCACAGCCTTTCATCAGTTCATTCAAGCTCTGTCATGTAACAGAGATGAAGAAAACCGAATTATTTCGGCTGGAATTCTTTTCTTTTTGAAATTGTCGAGCTACGTCCGTGAGGTTACGGGGTCGCTGATACGGCATATCGCCTTATACAAAATATATCCAGGGCATCGTCTGTAACAAGGCTATTTTTCTTCGAACAAGTGCCGACACTTAAACACATTGCTATACATGTACATGTTTATAGAATCTGAAGTGCCTCCCGCAATGCACATCCTACAATATCAAATCTAATTATTGCTTCCTAACAAGTTTTGCTGTCTTACACTTACAAAATACCATGCCTTTGATTTTGACTCGACAGCATTCAGTAGCGCATCCGACTTTTCTTTTCTTTTCGGCGACTATGAAAAAGAATGAAATGAGTGACACCCCCTCCCTTGTGAAGAAAAGTAAAAGTGGAAGAAGGAATAAGGCGTTAGATTCTATAAATGGAAATACATATCGGACACAAACTTACATGTGCGAAAATGAATGCACGAATTGTATTTCTGAATTCCCAAATAGAGCGCGAGGGGGGTTCGCGAGCGAATTTGGTTGCTCAATGCTGGAATTCGTCTACCGATTTGCAAAGTTATATACCTTGAAGCGAATCTGAATGCCCATTGGCGATTTAGTCTGCGCCAGTGGTCTCTGCGTCATGGCAGGTTCGGATGATGAATGGTAATTTTGGCTGCCCTATAAGCAAAAATGAAATGACCCATTTCCACTTTTTCAGGCACTATGTGCAAAATGACTGACCTATACTGTATTTACACTTTTTCATGCACAAAGAGCGAAATTTGACTGGAAAACCTATAGCATAGGCAAGCTCTGGTGAAAAGAAAATAGGCTATCTTGATAAAGTGACTAACATCCTCCAATCAAACTGCATCATACTGAATGTCACGGATGACAATCTATACGTATATAATTCTGCTGCCCGATTGTTAACTTTTACCAATAAGTTTGATTCCATGTCACCAGTTCTCCGTTCCTTACATTGGTTGCCTGTAGAAAAAAGGATTATTTTCAAGATTCTGTTATTAGTACATCATTCCGTTCATTCTTTTTCCCCCATATACATAAGTAATTCTGTTCAAAAATACAATCCGACACGAAGGCTACGTTCATCATCAGATACATTCTTACTCCAAACACCCAGAGTAAAACATGGGTATGGTGATCGTGCTTTTTCCTTTATGGGACCAAAATTGTGGAATCAGTTACCTCTTCAGTTAAGGGAACTGTCATCTACAGAGTCATTCAAATCCAAACTTAAAACTTATCTGTTCCTTTCATACTGAGGACTGTAATTGCTGTATGCCATTAATATTGGATCAATATTGTATTTTTAATTGGTATATGTTGTATTCTTTATTTGGTATATATTTGTTTTTGTTTACCAATTTCTCCTTTGTTGAAATGTTTGAATATGTATATGCATGTAAATAAATGATATCTTTTCATTTTTGAAGCGCCATGAGCACTGAAAAGTGGACCTGTGCGCTATACAAGTAGCCACTATATATCATTATTATTTTATTATAATTCCGACGCCACTACATCCTTTCTGCATTGTTTCCCTCGTTTACTATATGCTATATATCGATGGACCATGCACCAGCGGATCAGAATTGACCTCTAGATCGACATATACTTACTCGAATGTATATTCTTTCCAAGCAGATCTTTTTGAAGACCTCTGTGTACTTCCGAATTGATCTACATACAGTATATCTGGCGGATGAATTCGAGTGTGTCGGTGCTATGGTCACGGAATTTGTTGTCTACCCAATTTCTTCAATTTTATTTGCGCGGCGCCACCGCGTTTCAAGTTTCGTTCGCGTCATCTGATGTGTCACGTGACACGCGTTCACAGACGCGTCACATTTTTGTCGTCTCGACTCTAGTCTATACATTCATAAAACTTTCTTCAGCAGAGACAGCTTACTTTTAATGATCTCTCTACCATGAGCTTTTGTCGAGCAAACCATCACATTTCGTACGTTCGTTACCCTGAAACGGTGGAAGTGTCTGCCCGAGGTGTACTCAAAAAGCTTTATCTGACTGTCTGTGGTTGGCCGCACCAAAATTTGTTACAGGTCTGTATTGTTGCCGTCGTCTGTGGCTGTTTTCTATTAATTATATTGCAACTTTCTTGTCACTGGTCATAGATTTATGTTTTTAGCTGAGTACCCCTACTTACCTCGTCAGACGCAAGAAATGAGGTGTTTGTATTGGTAATGTGAGTGAGTACATGTAATACTTCATAACAGACAAGCAGATCGTTTCAACACTAGCATCTTTATGATGTCACGTTTGAAGTGATTTCTGATTTCTGATTAATTTGTGTTGTGAAATTTTATATCCAGGCATGCAACGACATTACAGTGGTCCGTCCAAATAACAACAACAAAAATCCCACTGGGAAAGTGGTAAACTTTGACTGTACCAGGACATATGAGTGAACGTAAAGACGAAAAAGTACTTTGATCGTGATAAACACTCAAGATATATATAGAGAGAGAGGAAGTAGGGAAAGGAGGAGGAGGAGAAGGAGGTGGAGAAGGAGAAGAAGGAGTATGTGTAATACAGATAAGAGTAGTGGGAATAGGACTGACAGTTAAAGAGGTGTACAAGGAAGACAGACAGGGAAGGGATGAAAGAGGAACAGCGTGAGGGGGGTAATATGGGAAAGAGGAGGGTATTGGCGTTTAGTAAATAAAACGGCGAAACGCGCTTCCCATAATATCCTAGTCACCACTTGAGCTGAATAAGGCGATTATCATCTGTTCGCGCCTCTTGCCTTTTCATCCTTTGGAACGTTATCATTCGTCGGCGTGTCGCCATCTTGTTATGGAGTACAGAGAGAGAGAAATCAAGGTGTGGATTTGATCTGCCGGTTGCAACATTCTAATAGCTCTATACGGACGATCACGAGAAATGTGATATAGCGCAACTCAGCAAGGGACATCAAATGAAGACCGTTTCTAACTTCGATAAGACACTTGGATCGATCGGATCTTTCTACTGCACTCGTTCGTGTCGCGTTTTCTATTTATCACGACATTCGCCTTAAGCAGTAGTACATTCATGGAGAGAGAGAGAGAAAAAAAAAACTCCACGAAATATAATTTCGTCAGAATTATGATGGATTTTATTGCATTACAGTTCTGCCGCGTTCATGCATGCGCATCATATTACTCATCGCGTCTCCTCAAATGCCCAAAACATTATCGACTGTCTTTAGCGCTCGGCTGAAACACGTCTTCGTTATGGGGCTTCAAGTTTTAGCTGTCAACTTACCACAGTAGGAATCAATATTCCCACTCGGAAGGATGAACCACGAAAATTGAAATTAAGAAAAGAAGAAGAATTTATGGCAAGTCGAGGGCAGACATGCTGATGAGAAGAAACGGGATGCAAGAGATGGGTGAAAGAAGAGGAAGCGAAAGCTACTCCAGAATTTCCATCTTTTTCTTTGTTGAAAATATATCGGGCTTTGTGGCGGAAAGTACAGACAGATGAGAAAAAAGTACGAGCAATGCCGCCATTGATACCAATTATCATTATCCCCATCTAACAAATGATGAATGGGTATGTTCGATGTAGGTAAATAGAGCAAAACAGGCTGTTTTGACGTTATTTAAGTCGTCTTTGAAAGTGGAGGTATTGGGGTCACCCTGGTTACATAAATTGGTGTACGTAACTTTTAGGTGATTGAATACAACGTTCAAGGCAGCCGAGTCACCGTTGTTGTTAATTACGAAACTGTGGCTTTGACATCATTGGCCAATTAATCCTACGAGTGAATGAGAATGCCTTCCGCACATGTTATCCTCCCATACTGATGGCTTCCCAGTGGCATAGGAGGGTAACAGCTGCATTATCACTGATTAAACATCACCTGCTGTTATAGTGCTGTTGTCTATGGTGGTGGTGGTGGTGGTGGTGGTGTTGATACCGGAAGGTTCGGAGTAGATGTGACGGTCGTAATGGGGGTCACACAAGGTGCCTCATTAGAGAGATAATAAGGCCTAACGATGGAGGTTGGGAAGGCCGATGTATGTTTCTTGAATCATCCCCTTCCAGTGTAACATTAGAATCTTGTGCATTCAGTAAAATATATGTAGGCCTATACATACAGTATAAACAAATGATCCACAGGTCTGAGTTCGTTGGAAGCAATTGTGTGCATTAGTTAAATATGTTATGTTTAACCCACAAGGAAAAGCTGATTGGGTTTAGACTAAATTCCATAGACTGCATCCTTCATGAAGAAGAAAGTGCGTCTTTCTTTAGTCACATCAACTCCTTGGATACGCACATTTCCTTTACACAAGAAACATGCAAGGATGGAAATCTGGCATTCCTAGATGTTGAGGTTCACGTCGATTCTCATGGTACCCTCTCCACTTTAGTGTACAGAAAATCGACCCATACGAACCAGTATCTAAATTTCCAGTCACGTCACCCCTTGGTTCACAAACTTGCAGTCATCAGGACCCTCTTCCACAGAGCAGACACCATAGTTCATAGTCCATCTGAGGTTGCAAAAGAAAAGACCAACAGCAAAAAGCCTTAGCTGGATATGGATACCCCGACTGGGCCTTCTCTAAAGCTGACACCCCGAAGTAACCAAGCAAGAACACACAGGGATGGAAAGTCACCATCACTATCCCGTACGTGTATGATCTGTCAGACAAGATCAAAAGGCTGTTTCAGAAACAAGGCATCACTACTGCTTTCAAGGGTAGTCAATAGGCGTCTCTTACTGAGTGCGCGAAAGTTTGCAAAGAATAATGCATGTCAAGTCATGTTTACAGTGAATATCGTCAGTGAGGCAACATGCTGCCAGTAAAAAAAAAAAAAAAAAATCAACGCACAGCTCTCGACCAATGAGATTGCATGATTTTTTTTTTCTACGCGTTGTATCTGATTTCCTCAAAAAAGTTTGGAAATCTGACTTCAGTTGTAAATTTCTCCAGTTTGTAAGCACTATACAATACATGCTTCATATGTATTATCAATGGAAAGATTATTACATTATCTTTAAAATGATATCCTACTCGTTATGATTATGCTATCAAGTAAAGGGCTGTACTCAAAAGTGTCTGATAAGGTCTGCATTGAAAAGCTGTAAAATGAACAAGAACGGTTCTTACGAATGAGAATGGTCGTGCAGAGTAAATGGAGAACATGTTCTTTTGTGTTATGTCTTTTGTTCTCAACTGGTCAGCCGTGAAGGCAAATTTCAATAGACATCTTAACTTCACATTCAAGTTTTCAGTGGTGCTATGCCAGGCAATTTTGATAGCTCATCAAGTTTTATGGTTGTACATCATGCCACGTGTACGCAATGTTCAAAAAGCCCGCTCCATAGGGCAAATTGAAGCTGAGATGCTTCAAAAAGATGACAACGAAAGACCACATAAAGCGAGACTTGTGCGCAACTTTCTCGAGAGAGAGGGCATCACTAGAATGGACTGGCCTGCATGCAGCCCCGACCATAACCCTAAAGAACATCTTTGGGATCAACTTGGCTGAGCTGTGGGGAAGAGGGTCACAAATGCAACGACATTGGCAGGACTCCGTCAGATACTGGTTGACGAGTGGAACGCCATTCCTCAGCAGCGAATCACGAAGCTAATTAACAGCATGAGGTTTGTTTATCTGTTTGGTTGGACGCATACATGTATGTTTCACTCCATAAAAATGCTGATGTTACAGTAAATGAACACCAAATAAACAATGGGGGAACTCAGTCATAACGAGGAAACTCCATTAGGGACGTAAAAAATTGGGTCATCTTGCAGCTTTTAAATTCTGACTTTACCTCATATTTGTAAGCACTGCACCTCCATGTATACGATAATCACAACAAGTATGGTATCATTTTAAAGAGAATTAAACAATCTTTGTGTGGTACTAAGCACAAATAAATTATTTCTAAGGAAAAATGAGAAATGATTGATCAAACTCAGATTTCCAAACCTTTTTGAGGGGTTTATATAAAATGTATATGTGCACATGTGTGCAAAAAAAAAAAGAATCACCGTCCGTGCACTTTCTTCGCACTTAATGAAACCATGCTTCAAATAAGTTGGGCATATCGTGATTCAACTGCACCTGGAAGCCTTTCCTACCACTTGTGTATCCTCATATCCTCTATTAATTTTCATTTAAAGCAATTGAAGAAAAAATCAAAAGAATAATCATTTTCAAAGAAATAAGCTCATTTGTTCTGTTCATTTACCTAACCTCAGTATTTTTCCCTTTATGCATGTTATGTATCTGTTTCTAAGAAAACAGATTTAACAATCATGCGCAGTGTAACATATTGCAAACTAAGAGAAATGCCTCGCAGCGCATTTGATGCACAATCAATGTTAAAAATTTGTTGATGGAAAGGGGGTAGCATAGGCGGGAAAACATTCTTCGACAAACAGAGCAAAATTGCTACGATGCGCAGCGGAGTAATATCCTGTCAGTTGAAATACTGAAGAGTAAATATGAACAGTCGTCGGTGGGAATGTTGGACTTTATTGGGAACGGCGACAATGATTGGGAGATTGGATCGACGGGAATTTCGGGACTTTGGCATGTGATGATAGACCGCCATCGACGATTAAATTGTCAAGATAAGGCTCATGAGAGTTCATCACCTTCAACAATATAGTTGTATGCTGGTATCGTCTGCCGCACATGTATATGATACAGTGTCCCACATACTAAAATTTTCGTCCTCACCTGATGAAAAGAACTTGAACCCGTGGTGTACTTTGAAAGGGACGAACATTCGATATGACTTTGGACGCTTTTGCATTTTTTTCGAAGCGAAGCATTCTGAATAAATGCAAAGCCCTCGCACTCTATGCGTAATCTCGTCTGTCCTTATTGGATTTATCGTACAACGCGAGTGAATACAAAACAGCCGAGGTGTTAACATCTAACCCAGATTGCGTATCCGTACCTCAAACTATAATAGTATCTTCTATATGGACAAAATGTGGAGTCCATCGCATTAAAAAGGGGGATAGGTTTGAAGGCAAGCCTCTCGAGGGACCTGGACATCTAGGCAGTTTACCATGCCATGACATCAAAAGACTATAATATGCTGCGACGGTGGTTTCACGGGACGGTTACTTTGCAGACCTTGATCCGAGGGGAGTTTGTGGATGCACGACAGCGTAATGCAATGAAGCAGGAGTTCGCCCAAGCAAACTATACATCTTCGTGTATTTGAAGAATTCCATGCAGATGGATGATATTGCTTTGTGTGTGTGTGTATGTGTGTGTGTGTGTGTGTGTGTGCGTAAAAATTGTAGTTGATAGATATATGAAGAGCTTGCTTCCAAAAGGTGCTAAATCCATCATTTTTCAATGGATTTAGCGCCTTTCGGTTGCAAGCTCTTCATATATATATGTATAATATCACACGCAGAGAAGTATACGGCTATCAAATTTCTGTTTCTAGACCGTGGTTCTGAGGAGAAAAATTTCATCGAGAAAATGGGAGTATCAATAAATTTCATTATTGCTGGTAATGTCTGCTCCTTTATCTCCATTTCGTTGCCTGTAATATATAAAGAAGATGGCAAAATTTGTGGACTTTTATGATGAATTGAGAATGTTATATGAAGAGAATGAATATTGATATAATGTATTTCACGACCTCGAATTCATTTCGTTTTGTGGTCTATAGATACGAACAGCACACACTCATGGGCACGCACGCGAGCACGCAAACTCTTATTATTATAATACACTCTAAAAAAGCATTCGCAAAACTGCGTACGTAGCCCTACTTTGTCATGGCGATTTATGGCTCTTTGACTGGATATCCGTATCAAATTGTCAAGACCGCAGGTGCATCAGATTATGTTGCGAAACAAATTGTGAAGCCAAAAACAAAAATACCGCGTACTTCAACATTGTCAGTATCTTCTACTTCAAAGACCGTCTGTACCTCGACCTATAAGGAATTTAAGTGGTAAGCATGATGCAACAATGCAACCGTGAACAACCTTTTACGGCATATTATGAGAAATATTTCTGGGGACATGTTTAGAAGGGTTGTAGCAATATACTGATAGATTTCATAACGACCAAAATGTAAATTAATCAAACCAATGACAATACGCTGATTTGGAGCCTACAAATGTAATGCCAAATGCAACACCATATGTTAATGATATTTCTCAAGCGTCATGCGTTTCATGTAACTCTAACATAAGCTTGAACCCTGGAACGACAAGAAACGAACGAACTTTTGTCGCGAGCGATATATATCGGTCAGTGAACGAAGAAAAGGTCGACCAGACGTATCCCTATTAAGTATCCCCCAAGGTGCTAAAAAAAAATCAAATCGTGTTTTGTAACTTGGGTTTTTTCTTTTATTCCGACGGGTTTGTTAACATAGAGATGACATCATTGACGTAGTTTTCACGAAAGGCAAACATGTAGAAGGATATTTCGGTCCCAGAACAAACCTTTAAAGCTCCGAGGTGTCGTTTCTTCCCCTAAAAATCCATCGCTGAAGCTGAAAGTCAACACAGAGGCTTGAAAGTCTTCGAGCCGAGGGGGCTACCTGGCAACTGACTAGATGAGACACGAGGCTATGTGTATGTCACTGTTTTGATACACGCAGCACGCTATGCGGGTTCACGGGCGTCTGAAAAGTGCGACGGTCCATTGCGCACAGCGAAATCATCGCCAGTTGCGGCGTGTAAGCACAGGCAAACACACCCACACACACACCCACACACTCACACACACACACACCCACACACACACACACACACACACACACACACACACACACATTAAACTCCATATACTAACACATACACACAAACGCACACACAGACAAACATGCAATTATACCAATGAATACTGTTGGGCATATTGGACTCTTGAATTTGGATAGGCTGTTGCGAAGATATTGAGTTGGTGATGGTGTTCAACGGCAAGACCTGGGGTATGTTCATTTTCATCTCCTTTTTTTCTGACGGGTGCTGATGATGTAAAGGCGGCAAATCGCTTTATAGTAACCGACTATGGTGTTGTCGATGAACACAGCCTTGTTACGAAATGACCTCCTGGTCAGGTCAAAGAGTTTTAATTTCCTAATCATGTTAATTGCACGATGATGACGATATCTCTGATCACGCAGCTCCTTTTACAAGATAAGACTATAGAATGTCATTAAAAAATAACTTGTACGGAATAACTCGTAATGCCATAAGATAAACAGAAAATAACTAAGTTATTTCATCATCGCCTCAATTGTAGTTGTCCCTTTCATTTTTGTGTTATATTACCCAATTGAAATGTTTAAATGTGTAACCTGTTATAGCGGAAGCACGAAAATCGATTATGCTTTGCGTGTTAGCTACTGTATCTATTCCGACTAGAGGAAGTTTTACTTGAATCCCCGGAGGCAAACTGAACGGTATTGCTGACGTATTCGATTGTATTCTCTGTGCTCGATTGCTCAATGATTCGATATTACCTCTCCTATCTACAACTTAAGAAAACAGCTTTCTTGTATAAAGCAATTAGACGTCGCGGATAATTCTCGATGTCTTCTTGTTTACGAGAAACCTGTTTGTAAGTTTCAGATAGGGAAGAGCAACAATCATTGTCGTGCAACATCAGTGTATTGTCACTATGAGTTGAGCAAGATGCTCCAATGACTGTGGATCTGATTCCGGTTCATGCTCCCCTTTTGTTTATAGAGTACCAAGTTGTGACGTCATAGCCATTTATTGCGATGGGAAATACTAGTAGTTCTAAGCAACTTCAGCTGGCACAGTGCTTATTAAAGCGAGCACATGGTTCCGACCAGAGCAAGAAAAAAAAAAAGAAGCTACATGTATGACATCCTCAATCCTGTACTCTTTTCTGTATGGCAAGCCGTTTGTGTAAAAAGTCGATAAACTCTGTTTATCAGTGAAAAACAGTGTTTATCAACTGATAAACAGAGTTTTTCTTTGATAAACTGAGTTTATCAACTGATAAACACAGTCTTTGTGATAAACTCTGTTTATCAATTGATAAACAGAACTGAGTTTATCACTTGATAAACTGAGTTTATCAGAAAAACAGTGTTTATTAGTTGATAAACACAGTTTATCGGAGAAAAACTCTGTTTATCAGTTGATAAACACAGTTTTTCTGAAAAACTCAGTTTATCAGTTGATAAACAGAGTTTTTCACTTTTGATAAGCAGAGTTATTTATCTCTCCACAAGAGAGGGCGTTTTCACTGTTTGATATGTTCTGCTCGTTGATAATAATCGCATGTATGAAATGCGCGGGCTGAGACCGCTGAGTCGCCAAAATCTCCGCAAGCACCTCATCGGAGGGGGCAGGAAACACAAGAGCAAGAACATACATGTGCGATAAGTTGGCCTGCGACGTAAGGCCATCATGTCATATAACTGTCCACTTCCCTGCAGCTGCTGGCTTCCCGGCTGGCCCCGCGTACATATACAGTGCCGTGTATCACTAGCTGTAGATCTACGTACATGTACGTATTAACAGAGCAGACGGCTCTGCGTATTATATGCTGCCAGCGCCCACTACCGAGAAGGTTTGAATAACTGCTTTTCTCTGATAAACAGAGTTTATCAGAAAAACTGTTTTATCAGTTGATAAACTCAGTTTATCATTGATAAACAGAGTTCATCGGAAAAACTGTGTTTATCAGTTGATAAACAGCGTTTTTCTTGAAAAACAATGTTTATCAGTTGATAAACACAGTTTTTCTGATAAACTGGGTTTATCACGTGATAATCTCAGTTTATCAAGTGATAAACACAGTGTTTCTGATAAACTGTGTTTATCACTTGATAAACTCAGTTTATCAAGTGATAAACAGAGTTTATCGACTTTTTACACAAACGTCTTGCCATACGCATGTGTAAGTGTTTATGTGAGAGAGAGAGTTTATGATGTTCATGTCATGAACATGTAGGTTTACCTTTGCTTTCGTGAGTTTTAGGGGAGGTGTTTCCTCTCCAAGCCTTTTGCTATCATTTCCTCTTTAACCTGCAATGAAATTTTTGTTTGGACGAAGGCTTAAGGACGTTCCTCAGTTGAGTTTGTGCGCATCCTAGCTGCGCAGGTGTCAGTGACGTAACAAAGAGCGTAGAAGCGCACGCACGAGTGATGAGCTGAGCTAGCTGAGCTGAGCAGCTGCTAGTAGATCGAGCTAGAGTGTGGTATGTGTACGTACGGATACCCGACAGCTCCCCACCGCGGCCGCGCCGGGCAGCCGCGCTGGGCGGCCTCGCTCGGCTCGCGTGCCGACTGTACGCGTTACAATCTGTACATACCACGCAAAGTTCAGCGGTCCGAGCCGCATATACGTGGTCATTGCAGCACAACACTGATTGCCGGAATCGCGAAGCTTGGAAGTGGAACAGAGCTGTTTCCATTTTCAATCCATAGATCTGTTTTGTGACATGAAGTTCATTATCCGGTCATCAACATGGTAAAGTCGAGTGCTAAGGTACCAAGGGCCTATAGGCCCTAGTCGGGGTCTAAGGCTCACTAGTCTATTGGACTAGGTGTTAAAACAACAACAACAACAACAACAACAAAACAACAACAACAACAACAACAAAACAAGCATATGACACACATTTCATCTTTAGGTCTAGCAGCTAAAACAATCTGAGTGTCTCTGTTAAAATCTAAATTAAATCTAAACTTGTCATTACTAGTAATACAAAATATTGGGTTTTTTATTTTTGGTTACAAAATACAAGGTCACGAAAGTGTTATCAAACAAGACTATCCATCACTTTCACCATTCATATATAATTTTTTTTATTACCAAATCTGGTGTAACAAAAGGAGAATCACATTTTTTTCGGGGGGGGGGAGGTATACTTCTCCATAGCTTACAACACGCACTTTACCAACCACTGCAACAACCAACACATGCAATCTACAATCAACGTCATTGTATTAAGATTTGTGTTTCATTTGGAGGACCGTCAGACTAATGCCAAAACGCCCATTTCCTTATATTTATTCTTCTTCCTCCATTATCACTTTTTGTACATGGTTACAGCAAGTGGGTAAAACAAACAAACAAGCGTGCATATCAATAATATGGAGTTTTCCAAGCTTGCATCCACATAATATCATTATGGCTGTGGAAGGGAAAAACAAAAACGCACATGGACCTTTCTTTCTGAATATTTTTCACCATATCACTGCAGTTGTGACATGTTTTTGTGTTTGTTTGTGTGTGTGTGTTTTTTTTTAAGAAAATGGGGTTTCGAGTGAACCGCATGACATTCATGCATCCTAGCAGGGTATATCCCTGCATTGGTTCCTGACCAGATTTGGGGGTCTTACGATGATTTCAGTCGCAAGGAGGCTCTGCTAGTACTAAAACGAGCACATGAACCCCCCATTTTTACAATTCTTCTGCATTACGTAACCCTTCTTCTACAATTTGATAAAGTTTCGTAAAATTGACATGGGTTTTGAATGTACAGCATGACATTCACGAACCCCACCTATAATCAGGACACCCACGGGAGGTTTATAACCAGATTTTGGGGTCCGGTGAGGTGATTTCTATCATCTGGGGATGCTGCCAGCACAAAAATTAGGACATGAACCCCCACTTTTTATTCTTTTTCTGTAATTAGTAAGCCTTCTTCTATAATTTGGCAAAGTTTCGTGAAAATGACATGGGTTTTGAATGAACAGCTAGCATAAGTTTTATGAACCCACTTGTCAGGGTATCCCTGCATAGGTTCTTGACCAGATTTTGGGGACTTACGATGATATATGTCGCATAGGGGCGCTGCTAGCACAAAAACGAGCACATGAACCCCCACTTTTGATTGTTTTTCTGGAATAAGTAAGCCTCTGTCTACAATTTGGTAAAGTTTCGTGAAAATGACATGGGTTTTGAATGTACAGCCTGAGATTTATGAACCCACCCTGTTAGGGCGACTTTGGATAGGTTCCTAACCAGATTTTGGGGTCGTACTATAGTATATGTCGCATGAGGGCGCTGCTAGCACAAAAACGAGCACATGAACCCCCACTTTTAATTATTTTTCTGGAATAAGTAAGTCTTCTTCTACAATTTGGTGAAGTTTCGTGAAATTGACATGGGTTTTGAATGTACAGCATGAGATTTATCAACCCACCCTGTCAGGGCGACCCTTATGTTCCTGACCAGATTTGGGGGTCTTACGTTGGTATATGTCGCATGGGGGCGCTGCTAGCACAAAAACGAGCACATGAACCCCCACTTTTCATGGTTTTTCTGGAATAATTAAGCCTTTTTCTACAATTTGGTGCAGTTTCGTGAAAATGACATGGGTTTTGAATGTACAGCATGAGATTTATGAACCCACCCTGCCAGGGCGTCCATGCGTAGGTTCCTGACCAGATTTTGGGGTCGTACTATAGTATATGTCGCATGGGGGCGCTGCTAGTACAAAAACGAGCACATGAACCCCCACTTTTGATTGTTTTTCTGGTATTAGTGAGCCTTTTTCTACAATTTGGTAAATTTTCATGAAATTGACATGGGTTTTGAATGTACAGCATGAGATTTATCAACCCACCCTGTCAGGGCGACCCTTATGTTCCTGACCAGATTTGGGGGTCTTACGTTGGTATATGTCGCATGGGGGCGCTGCTAGCACAAAAACGAGCACATGAACCCCCACTTTTCATGGTTTTTCTGGAATAATTAAGCCTTTTTCTACAATTTGGTGCAGTTTCGTGAAAATGACATGGGTTTTGAATGTACAGCATGAGATTTATGAACCCACCCTGCCAGGGCGTCCATGCGTAGGTTCCTGACCAGATTTTGGGGACTTACGATGATATATGTCGCATAGGGGCGCTGCTAGCACAAAAACGAGCACATGAACCCCCACTTTTGATTGTTTTTCTGGAATAAGTAAGCCTCTGTCTACAATTTGGTAAAGTTTCGTGAAATTGACATGGGTTTTGAATGTACAGCATAAGTTTTATGAACGTTGTCCTTTTGCTCACCCCTAACAGAAAACGTCGATGAGAAGGATTTGAGAGATTTCGGTGTTTTCTGCCGCGTGAGGGCGCTGCTTGCTGAAGAATAAGAGTGTAAACCCTAACTTTAAAACGTTTTCCTCGTTTTGGGTACCCTTTTCTGCAATTCTTGCAAATTTGGAGAAAATAACGTGGATTTTGAAAGAATTATGGGGATTTACGCTTGTCATTGCAGATTTTGTTGCCAATCATGGTCTTGATCATGTAACGCTATCATTTTGGTACAGGACGGCAGATTAGTCATATTCTTCAAAGTCCCATAGAAGAAAAACAAGCACATGAACCTATGGTTTCATTTACATATTTGGGCTTCGGATGGGTCAAAGTTACGGTATGGTGAGTTTCAAGAAAATGACATGGATTTCACTTTAACTGAGGAACGTCCTTAAAATACATCGATTGAAATGCTATATCTATAGAGGGGTTCTCAATGTGATCCATTTTTTTCTGTTCTTTTCTTCTTTTTTACTGATCTCGTGAAAGTCACGTGATGGCCGCGAGCTCTCACGTTACCGTACTCCTGAAGGCTTTTCTTACACTTAGGTCCTAATACAATAGTACTCTCCAAAATTGGATGTGTATTAAAGGGTATGTGATGCTGGTGCGACGTAAGGATATTCATCAGGTGAGTCAATATTCATTTTTCTATAGAATGGGGGGGGGGACTGTTCATAGGGGTTGAACAAAGCAAAATACTTATTTCATGGAAGAATTCTAAGGCGAACTGGCGATGTGCTGATGATCAAACGGGTGTATAATTCATCCTCTCAAACACAACTCACTTTGTCCTTGCTTTTTGTTGCTGCTGTTATTGTCCATAAGTATAATACACATCGTTGGAAATCTATTCATATGGTTAGGAATCTGGTAATTTGTATTTTGTCACCCAAACAATCTTCAGTACCCTCAATTATAAAGGCTGATAGCAGATATAAGGTGATTTGTCCTTATGTGGTTTTCCCCTCAATAATGTTTGATTTCTTCTGGTCCTTCTTGTCAACCCGCCCTCCTTCAACCTCCCCCCCCCCCCCCCTCCCCTTCCCCATCCCCATCATCCCCACTCCCGTTGAAGAGTTGAAGTTCATGCCTTTTCAGGACACGGTGTATACGGGATCGGGAACACTGACTGTGCCACTGGGTGTCCCATTCCCTTCCCGTGAGTGTAGTTTGTCTGATTTGGTTGTGCTTGGATGGGTAGTTTTCGATTTCTCTCTCTGTCCCCTTTCTTTCTTTCTTTCTTTCTTCTGTCTTTCCCTCCTCCTGCCCTCCTCCTCCTCCTCCTCCTACTTCTTCTTCTTATTTTGCATTCTATAATGATGTGTATTGCTCCATTTCGATCAACCGCAGCGAGAGTCAAGTTTGAAGCGTGTTGTGTGACTTTCTTGAAGGGAATACCGTTTCAGGTGGCACCTTGCTCGTTGGTCTATCTTCTTGTTTGTTGTTGGTGGCTTTTTGTTCTTCCAGTGGCATCGGCTCTTCAGGGAAAGGCATCGAGAGCATTGTGAAAATAGCAGGTATAGTTTTTGTCATCCCATACATACATTTTTTGCTCTGTTTGTTTGTTTCGAGGGGGAAAAGACAGAGAGAGAGGGGGAGAGAGGGATCCACCGCACATTTGGAGAGCTCAATAGCTGCAATTAAAGCGTGTCTTGCGGCGAAATGTCGTTAAACATTCCATGCTCTATTGACGAAAGAAAAATGCTGAGGTTAAACTCAGCCGTTCGCTGGCGTATGCGAGTAAATATTGAGGCCTGCATAAATGAGTTGCAACGTCAGTCGCCGTGGGTCATTATCGAACATTTTGAAACTTTTCGCTGCTCGTATGTGCTCCTTTGGGACTGTTACGTGATACAAGTCATGCACGGCAGTGACCGTTGAGACCGCTTTCATTATCAGAAAAGAGTATACTGTTACTCATGCACCACAAACCATGTCGCTAATATCAGGCGCATTATGACTGCGATCGTATACGTTGATCAGACCATGGGGCGTTGTAGCTCCTTGGTCGGACTGTCGAAAAAGATTTTTGGTGGTGCCGTTCACTCCCGAATCCCACCACAAGTAGAGCATTCGTGTTCATGCTTTTCTCCTTCAATATTACGCACTCAATGAAAATGTTTCCGTTTCACTTCATCGCTACGAATATAATGGCGAGTAAAAAAAAAAGTTAAGATTAAACGCGCTTAACTCCACCCAGATTCATCTTGAGGTCCTCTGGCGTAACCCAGAACATTGTACGCATTCAGGAAAGTGAATGCACTGGGCTGGTGTTTGGTGAAAGACAGTCCCCTCGGGAAATAAAGGCGGGAGATTTTGTAGAGATTGATTTCGCTCAAACACTCGCCGGCTGCAGACTGCTCGAGGAATATGCTTTTTATTGGCGTCGGACATCGATAAAATGGTGCGTAATCCAATGTGAGCATGATGAAGAGAAAGAGAGCAGTTCCGACCAAGTGCAGGAGACGCAGCACTCCAAACCCCCTTACCCCTTCCCCCCCCCACCCCGTCCACCTCCCTTGCGTGGCTGATGGTATTAACGCGCTCGAAATTAGTGTCGTTAAAGAGTCATTTTTCGTGCGAGGTTAATCTATAGATCATGGGATATGATAGTCATCCGTGTGTTGCTTATCTTGCCTTCCCTTCTTTCTGTTCATATTGAGTTGTGTTATCGTTAATTCATGTTGATGGGGCGGAGCAGCAAGCATGTATTATCAGTTTCTTCTTCTTCTTCTTCTTCTTTTTTTTTTTTTGGGGGGGGGGTTATAGTTAAAAGATTGCTGTTGATGATCTTGATCTTGAGGTCAGGAGGTAATTTGAGGAGGATTGTAGCTCTTCGTGATAACCATTACCAGGGATATTTCATTAAATCTGAATGGCACTCACCGCTTTGATTCACACACAGAGGCTCATATGATCTCTCTTTTGGTGTAGTATGATAGCATGCTAATTTGTAATCTTTAAACTTTAAATATCATTATATTTCAAGGAAAATACAACATGACACTAGGCCCCAATGAATCATTCTTTTAAAAATCTATTTCAGATAATATGCTCTACACTGGTTGTACTCTCTTATAAACCAGTTTGCTTGGTTTTTTGGTTGTTTTTATTTTTGTTTGGGGGCAGAAGTGGTGATTGGAACTTTCCATGCATTGGAAAAAACAATCATCGTGTTACAGTGGTTGTTGAAATCAATGAATCTGTTATATTTGTCCTCACTGATGCACACAATTAATGATAATATTTGCAAACATGCATTTGTAGTTATATGTACATACATGTTCCACACATACGAACAAATACACATACATAATATACATCTTGCATGTATCTATACATATAATACACACACACACACACACACACACACACACATACAAACACACACACATACACACACACACACACCTGGTGTACGCTATTTCACTTTCTTTCAGATAACCGTGACACGCGTATCTTGGAGGGATCAGAGTGAATAGGGACGCTATATTTATGTTGTACAAAGGCACCGGTCCTGTTCAGAACAGTCGTGGTTATATTCTTTTTTTATTATTATTTTTTCGCATATTAAGCAACTGTGTACAAGTGGATTTACTATACATTCTACCAACATAACATGTTCGCATGATTGTAGGGATGGATAGAGCAGCTTGAAGAATTTCTCAGTGAATCGAAATGTCTTTGGAGAGATACACAAATCCATACTAGTAGTCTGCAAAATCTGCGCAAAACAAACAGCCACTGACAAGACATCTGTATCGCTTGTAGCTACATTTGTTGTTTTATTTGGTCTATAAGAATAGACCTTTCACAGCGACGGATAGTGTTTGACAATATCAATCCTGGCAAAAACAAACAGCATACTGCACACAGATCTACGCCGCTTTTGCCTCTTCATTAACGAACAACATTGTCACATTATTAAAAGGCAGTACTGTTTCTCTCTCCGTCTCTCTCTCCTTCTCGCCATCCCGCTCTCTCTCTCTCTCTCTCTCTCTCTCTCTCTCCCCCCACCCCCCCCCCCATTCTCCAAGAGCTCCATCTTTACTCTAAAGCTTTCTATATAATTATGACTCTTCATTTTTTATAACAGTTCCACTCAAGTACACGCATCTCTTCTCTCTCTCTCTCTCCTAAAAAACAAAACAAACAACAGCCCACAAACAAAAAGAGAGCTTACACCACGTATATGGCGTAATCGGGCTACAAATGCAAAATAGAGTGCAACTAAATAAGCCTAATTTCTGTCTCTCTATTACCCCCCCCCCCCCCCCCCACACACACACACACACACACAAGAGAAAAAGAAATGAAAATGCCACGAAGGCTGCAGAAAAGGAAAAAGATCTTTATCCTGCTCTCTTCCCATCCATCACAATCTCTTTCCGGTGTTTCAGAGAGTGCGTTCTGCCACCAGATCTTCTCTGGCTGAGATAATGTCGTTGCCCTCGTTATAAATTCCCCGACATCAATTAACCTGTCACTTGCCTCGTTGCGTCATTATCTCCATTTTCTTCTCTTTCTTTTTATCTTTTTTTTTTTTTTTTGGTTGGTTGGTTGGTTGTCTATTTCCCGGTGTTGTTAAATCTTTCTGTTTTGCGAGGGATGATCTTTCTCATCCAGTGCCTCTAACCATCCAGACGTATAGGTATGGTGACCAAGATATGTCTCAAGTTCTCTATCGGCTTATGTCGGAGAGCTGTCAGCTGAAAATGGGTAATTAATGTGCCATTGCGACGGGAATGGAAAAGCTAAAAAGGTAGTGCGTGAGGGGGGGGGGGGGGGTCAGTGACCGAGTTCAAAACTGGTACAGTTATACGCTTCAGGGGAGAAAGGAGGGGACGGGAGAGACTAAAGAGAAAGAGAAAAAGAGAAAGAGCTAGAGAGATGAAGAGAAAGATGAGAGAGGTATAGGGATGAAAAGAAAGGGATGAAGAGAAAAATGAGAGAGGTATAGGGATAAGATGCAATTATACAAAATTAATATTTTAACACAGTGACGGTTTCGACTAAGTTAGCTAACCTATCAAGATTACCATCGCCTCAGGTAGCCAACTAACATGGAATGCAAATATATGATGAAAAGTAAATTGTGTTCAAGTCATATCGATGTGACTAATCGATGTGCCTTAAATATGGACAAGGTTAATCATAATGCTGCAGCTGCTATTAAAGGGATGGTACAGTATTGGTGGAGATGAGAACTGGGCCTTTAACTTTTTGCGAGATACCAAGAAAACACTTATGAAATAGTACAGAGCATACCATTTTAAGAGGAATTCAAAGTTTATTTGATGAAAATCGGGTTTGGAATGACTGAAACATCCAAAAACAAAGTCAAACAAAGCGATCGTATAATAAAATGTTAGTCACACACTTAATAAGAATTGCTCTGTTTTGGATATCTCAGCCATTTCAAAACCAATTTTCATCATATGAACGTTGAATTCCTCATGGAATTACATGCTCTTTCATATTTCATAAGAGGTTTCTCATTATCTCACCAAAAAATGTAAGAAACCTTAAATTAGGTCTCAACCAAAACTATACGATCCCTGTAAGCTTGACTTATCATCATCTCATTTCTACAAATGCGATACGAACCACCATGTGAATCTTGGGAAACGCAGTGACATCGTTGGCACCTCATCGGAAGTCAAATTAGCCACAGCATAAAATGACCAAGCGCGGGTGTAAAAAAAAAAAGGCATCATAGCCACACCCCACAGAATTGGTGTGCCACGATTCCCGAAGACATGCAGGTAATAATATATGTAGATGAACGGAACACGCTGATAAAAGGTGAGGGGACCCCCGGGAGGTCCAAGTCGCCCGTTGTAAGCAGCATTTCATGAATCTAGATTGATGAAAAGCGGAGGGCAGAAAATCGGAGTAATGAACTGACCCAAAGTCAGTCCGAACGAGATATTGTCTCCGACTCTTCTCCTCATGCCAATATATCTGTGTGTGTGTGTGTGTGTCTGTCTGTCTGTCTGTCTGTGTCTTTATCTCCATGTATGTTTCTATTTGCTTCTGCCTATATATTCATTTAGCTATCTCTCTTAAATCTCCGTCTCTAATATAATGAGGAGTTCGAGCGCAAAACGGTTTAACTCCATTCTTATCAATTTGAGAAATTCGCGATTAAAGGTGCTACAAAACACTGAAAATAATAAGAGAATTTCGGATACTTTTAATCATAACTTCAAGAATATAATACAACTTGTGAGGTATCATTTGATAGGTTTAATTTCGTTCTATCTGATGATGGACGTACTTGAGAATGTTCAAAATGACGCCTTACCCGTTTTTGCGATCAAATTCTTCATAATGTCAGTGTACTTTACCAATTTTTGTAAGTCTTTATTTCAGGTATAACTGTATCCTTATCGATTTCTAAACTTATTTTCATCTTTCCCTAAATATCTGTCATTATCAGATCTACTTTTAAACATATCACTCTATTTCTCATGTTCTTTCTTTGTCTCCAAGTGTGTGTGTGTGTGTGGGTGTGTGTGTGTGTGTGTGTGTGTGTGTGTGTGTGTGTGTGTGTGTGTGTGTGTATCTCTCTCTCTTTCCTTCCTACATGCTGCTCAGATCATTTCAAAATTAAGTTTGACAGTTATTGTCGAAGGTTACGGTTGATTGTGGTTACTAATTGATCCCCGCAGAAAGTTTAGATTATCTGCATTCAGCCATTTCTTTCAAGTGCAATGTCAGCGTCACGGGACGTGGATTGAATGAGTTAGTGAACTCGCTATTTTTTTTTTCTAGCCTATGATTGCACTCCATTACAGATTATCAGGCAGGTGTCATGTGATATAAAACGTTCTTTTTTGTATTGTTTCACACGCTGTAACCAGGCGAAATAGAGGAAAAAAGTAATAAATTGCTGTTAAGGTGTTCCATGATCATAAGTAATCGTTACTTTGAACGCGAAATTTGAAAACCCAAATACTGCACCCAAAGACACTGTTGTGTGTTTATTTTTCTTTCCACAACAAACCCAGGAACATTGCGTAATTCTGTCAAGAAAGTGAAGTTCGTCAAAATTTATGGAAAGCTTCGTAAGTTAACTTAAATGTGTAGAGCTATCTTTTAAAGTATTTTGAAATTTCTTTCTTACCTGTCCTATTTGGTTATGCATGACATAAAATAGGATTTAGTTTAGCTTTACTTGGTCTATGCTTCGATGTATTTATTTAACGAAAATAATCTTACTATAAATATTATAAATATCACAAAAGTATCAGCCTTCTTTATCTACTGCTTTCCAAAAAAAAAAAGACTTACACATGCACAAACACACACACACAAACACAAATGGAGATGGAAAGCATACGATTTGTTTTACTCAGGTATAGAGGTTCTTCGAGATTAAAGCTAATTTCTTTCTTTTTTCAAAGACATCAGACAAAAGAACACACGGACAAAAACAAAACCCATGCAGTCTTGTCTCCAATGAAATCTCGCTCAGCCCCACTTCCGTGTCGTTGATAGCACGCGTGATATAGCTAGCGTGTGACCGCAGCAAAGAAATATTTTCAACACTGTGATCAACAGGCTTGATTGACTCGCGATGTTTATCAATTTCGACTTCTTGCGAGGCAAAAAGCTTTCTCCTTTAAAAGTCCTAGTGCAAAAACAGCGGCTCAAATGGACGAACACGCGCACGGTGTCAAATGGTGTAAGACTAGACCAATGACCATGAACAGGTCATCGTAATGACGGAAGCTAGGTGAAATTGGCACGACATTTCAATCCTTGTTTATGTATTTTCTTGCTTTTCTCATTTTAAATCAAATATGAGTGGGTACTGGTGTGTAAAGAAGGGTTTATCTGCTTTCCCGTGTATATAGTCGATCAAAGATATTAGAGTTTTTTTTCCTCCGGCATTGACTGTTTATTTCATCTGAAACCAAATAATGACATTATTGTCAACGTTCAAGTGATAATGATTATGAATTTTGATAGCTTCAGAAACTTGGAGAAAAAAATAAATGACAAAGATGTGACGGAATGCGGTGGCAGTTGATTTGGTGGCATGTCACGATATCGACACCCATGAATCATACAGCTCACGAGTTATACAGCCCACGAATCATACAGCTCACGAGCTATTCAGCCAATGAGTTCGACACTATCCAAATAAGGCCCATGAGTCGACACGAGGCAAACAATGCCCACGAGTTCGACACTAGGCAAACGAGGCCCACGTACCGACACTAGGCAAACGAGGCCCACGTACCGACACACAAAGCCCCATGATGTACTGTCGGTCTCGTGGACCGTTTTCACCCAGTGTCGGACTCAGCCCCCCCCCCCCTTTTTTTTTTCCTTAGTGTCGAACTCGATAGCTTTGTTTGCCTAGTGTCAGACTCAAGGACCTTATTTGCAAAGTGTCGAACTCATGAGCGCTGCATCACTCGTGGGCTGCCCTTCCTGTCATCAGAGGGCTGAAACCTCCTGTGGGTTCCATGTTGCTGTAAATCTTACAGAATTTTCAGTGTGCACATCACTATTTTTATTGTAAATATGCTACAACTGCACCATCACCTACTGTCACAGTACATCCCATCCCAGTTTAGTTCGGAAAGAGCTGCTTCAGGGATTATCTCATCAAGGTTCAAGGGCTGTATGACTGATGGACCCTTTTTTTTCAATGTCGTTAACTCCTGGCCTGTGTGACCCGCGGATGTCAGCGTCGTGGGATGACTCCGCTAATTTCATCAAAAGTGGAGGAATTATTTTCAGTGTAGGTTGAAGCAGAAGAAACATTCGTAGAATGGAGAACTCGTGGAGCGCCAGAAACAATGATTTCACAGCAGTATTGACATGCAGTGAGTGTCGTGACGAGAGTTGCTGGATGAAGTTCTCGGTGAACTAACGGCGTGTTTCCACAGAAAGCGTAGAATCGGTTAGAATCCGATTCTACGCCTGTATGAAGTTGTGGCAGGATGTCAGGAAAGTTGGCTTAGTGCGTTGTGGGTAGGCCTTAAATAAATATTTATCATGACGGCTAGAGTAGAACGGATTTACCGATCGATGCATGCAATTGTGCTGTGGATGGTGTTTTTGCAGTCTAGTTTGAAACTGTCTCATGAGGCACAATCATGCTACTGGTGATTGCCTTCAAATAATACTCCCAGTTCATACAGTGTGACCAGCGAAAAACACGGGATTGTGCTTGAAGAGGCCTAAAGTTATTCTAAATTGCCATGAAATTATGTCACATCAAGTCCACCGATTGTGGTACCTCATCAGCTGACAAGCAAGCCAAAAAATAAATCAATCAATCAAAAAAAAAAGGTCCTCACATTTCTTTTTGCTACAAACTATGGTGCCCGATCGGCTGACAAGCAAAAAAGACAATAAGAATAAAATTGAATTGTGGTGCCCAATCGCATTATTAAGTGGTTCCCAATCACATTTATATCGACTGAAAAACTTCATTTCTCAAAATTCCCTGACTATTCTATACAATGCATTGATCTTACCACATATCACATACTGCAATATCGCTTGGGGAAACTGTGGCTCAACTAAAATTAATCCAATTTTTACTCTCCAAAAACGTGCTGTACGTTTGATTACCAATTCCCGTTACTTATCCCCATCCAATCCCCTATTTCGTCAACTAAAAACATTGAAAATTGAGGATCTTCACACCTTTCAAACTGCTGTTTTTATGTATAAATATACATTTAATTGTCTTCCAAAAATTTTTGATGGCTTCTTCACTCCAAATTTCACCGTTCATTCATATCCAACACGTCAGTCGTCCGATTACCATCTCGAAAACCCCAGAATCATTTTAGCTCAAAAATCATTAAAGCACAATGGACCAGATATTTGGAATTCTTTACCCCCTAATTTAAAACAACGTACGTCGTTGAACATTTTCAAACGAGAACTAAAAAACACCCTCATAATCCAGTATACTTCTGACACATAAATATTCATACCACCTGGTCAACAAACACCCTAAACAATGAGTTCACGGCCATAACTGAAGTAACATTCACCTCATCACACTGATACACAAAATAACACTCAACGTACAAACCAAGATTCATCCCAACACAATGCACACCGCACTGCACCGCACGCCCTTCGCACAATTACTTCCCACTCAGTGAGTGGCAAGATTTTCTTTATGTATCTCTTCGTTGAGCCCATTGCACAATTACCCCCCACTCAGTGAGTGGCAAGATTTTCTTTATGTATCTCTTTACCTGGGGCCATCATCCTCGTCAAGCTTAGCTTATGATGATGGTCCCCTGCATTTCATTTTTATCATTTCCTATTGCTTCCTTTCATATATGATATTCGTTCTTGAAAAAAAAGAAAAGAAAATGTATGTAAGATCCAAACGTTACGAATATTAGCTGTGTAAATGACTATGTAAGTATTTTGTTGATTTGTTGATTTGTATTGATTTTGAAATGCAGAAATAAAAACTGAACTGAACTGAACTGAACTGAACATCGTGATGCCCGTTCGCATTGTGGTGCCCAATTGTCCTCCCATTTCTTGCTACAATTTGTGGTGCCCGATAAGCTGACAAGCACAGTGAAAAAGAGGTCCTCAACTTCTATGCTCCCTACTGAACTGTGGCTCTCAATCGCCAAAACAAAAACAAAAACACAAAAAACACGTCTTCACAACTTTTTATCGTCAATTTCGTCCAAAAATCAGAACACAAACTAACACTAACCAAAAGGGAGTACCACAGTCACCTAGGCCTACAAAAAACGCCTGGAGATTTCATTTCTGTAGAAATTATTCTAGATTTATGCTAAAAACAGCCAAATTATACTTAGATTAATGCTAGTTGCTGAAACGTCTAAAATTATGCCAACTCTGGCAACGTCTATAGCCGCGACCTCACATCAGCTGTATCGAATTATTGAACCCGGCATGTTTCCACAGCGCTGAAACGAGGAACTAACCCGGAAAGAACTGCCTCAGGAGACGGTTAAGATAATTGGATATTTTGTGGCTATCGGAATCTGAAAATTCCGATACTGGTGTGTTTCCACAGGCTCTGCTATCAGATAGAATCCGATAGACCCGGAATTTGGGTTCTGTAGAAACACGCTGTAAGGATAAGTCAAATACTTGGTGATGTTCGTAAGAGATCATTATGTGCACAGAACATCAGACACAATAAAAGACCCATTCGCTTTAGTGCTATTTTCATGGGAATGTTTGTTTCAGCTATAACTTGGCGGGTTCAATTTGCCTATAACAATAGTTGATTTATGCACTGACGTAGCAATGCACCTGACTCATTCCATAACACAATGAATCTTCTTTTCTTCCTCTTTTGGAACTCCCCGGTTATGGTCGACATAATTTACAGTGTTTTGAATGGACGATTGCTGATTCTAATGTTGCGTACTCTAGGTGAAACCAACTGGAGCTCAAGGCGACAGGACACGTGTACCTCTCATAGGAAGGGAGACATGGAAATAAGAATACTTATCATAAACATAATAATTTATATTCCATACATATATTTACATGAAATGTTTAAACTGATAACATTTTTACATATCCATGCTCATTCCAGGCTAATTGCAGAAGACCACCTATAGCTTGAATAGTACACACATCATATGCATGAAATGAAAAGAAGGGATTGTAGTCCACTATCACTGTTCAACAACTTTTGATTGCTACGCCAAATTTTTAACGCGTCACGCGTCTTCTTCAGAGTGCCAATACAGTGGTGAGATATTGAATGGACACCGTGTCAACGCTGTTTAATTGACTGATACAAAACCGTGAGGGTGTTATCTGCTTCGTTTCACCTTTTCTTCTTCCTCCTCGTTTTCTATTTTCCCTTATTTGTCGCCTTCTCCTCCTTCGTCTATTTTTCTCCTTCTCATTCTTCTTCCTCTCTTTCTTCTTTTTTCGTCTTCTCTTCTTCGCAATGGAAATCCATCTTTCGTCAATTATCTTGTACCTACTTACATATTTATGCTATTTTCACAGCGAGGAAAAAAAATCTGGGTCGACTATCGAGGTCGGCTGCATGAAAGAAAGCACATCACGTCATTCTAGATTTATTCTCATGCAAAATTTGTATCCTTGCACACTGATACAAAGAAATACCCCTTGGTGTTTCGGGATGGCGCATTTTTGGGGTCAATATTCAAGTGTTGTTTGAGAAAACATGCAATCAGGATAGACTCGCTGCGATATAACTTTGATAACGAACTCTTGCTTGACGTCCACAGAGACCATAGATTATTGACAAATTGCATTAAGAAATCTAGTTTGTTGCCATTAATGTGGAGTCTATTGATGCGATTAACATTTTCCACCAGGCCTAACAAGGGGGACAGTGAAGAACACTAAATGAGAATGAAGAGAAAATGAGCCTTTCAGGACTTGTGGCGTGTAGTTGCTTTTAGAAAATTGATCTTATAATGTGATTGAAGGCACTCATATGTTTATTATGGAATTTAACACTTAATCACTGTTTTTTTTTTCTTGCGGAAAAAGATTTAGACTTCAGTGATTAAGTTATTGAACCACGGTATCGAACGAAAAGATAATGATTTTATATTACCCCATCTAGTCCCAAAGCACGTATTTGGGGTTTGGTGCTGTAGCTGTATAGGCTACTTTATGTAGGAGACTCTGGTTTTACTGTTCAACGTTACCACTCTGTGACGAGGACTTGAATAAACAAAAAGAAAACAATTCGAGCCCTTTGCTGTTCATATTTGAAGAGCTTGCAACCAAAAGGCGCTAAATCCATTGAAAAATTATGGATTTAGCGCCTTTTGGAAGCAAGCTCTTCATTTATTATGATGGTTCATTTCGTGACAGAATTGCAAGAGCCTTTTGATTGCTGAAAGGTATAGTTTACAAGTGCAACATATTTTAGACAATAAGATTTCAAGTTTCTCCCTTGAGGCCGCGTCACACTAGAGCATATCGAGTCAACGAATGCCTATCGGAATTCGAAAATTTGAAGATACGTTCGCATCCGTTGCTAATCGTTCATAACATGCTTGATGTTCGCTGTGCTTATATTCTATTCGTAGGGATTCGCAGAGATACGCTGGAGCCGAGTTTTTTATGTTTTATTTTGGACATGTTTGAAGCTTTGAGCGGATGATAACGAATCAATCAATACACTCTGTATGATATGAACATTCGCTGTTTTGCACGCTCGGTTTTCGTTTTTTACTCGTCTGCCGTTCGTCCAAATACATCCAGCCCATCTGGGTCTTGGATAAAACGAATGCACAACGTATAAAAAATGTAAGTGTAACAAATGGCTAACGAACTGCCAACGAATACACAGCATATTCTAAACGAATTTAACGTCCACAAGTCGTTCATCTGACGTGCCTAACGCAATGCTGATCGATACCGATAGAGCACGAGAGCGCACGAACAGGTAGCGGTGTTGTCTGTTTTATCACAAGCAGTTGCTATAGTTTGTAATTTGTTCCGATATGTTTCTTTATGAAGTTTATCTATTCCATCTAACATTTTCTGCGTTGTAGGATATGCAGTGAAATTTGGGGTTGCCAGTTTAGAGAGGTGATAATCATAATTATGCAGAGTTATTACCCAATAGAATTCCAAAACATGATTACGTCTCTTTGACTATTAGTTTTGAATACTAATGCCATTTTCCAGAAACACCACATAGTTGCCAAATGTCACCATGGAGAAGTTGGAGAAAGTAGCAAAATTTCAGTAATGTTATTACTATTTGACATCGACTTCTTTCTTGCTTTCTCTATATGAATGCATCTACCATTTTATTTCATTTTTAAGGCGTGCGCCCAAAGAGATAATTATGTCAATATCTGGAAATACCACTGGCACACGCACAAAAAAAGCACACACACACACACACACACACAGATTTGGACTTTACATGTTCCCATTAATTGAGATGTATTTTGACGTCATTATCTTATGCAGGTGCCCGCCATAAGTTACAACGGCGTCAACTGTAATCCCTTAAAATCTATGCGGTTAGACCCTCTCTTTGTCGTATTTCTCCTTTATATCTTTCACGGGGCTCTTGATTTCAAAATGGAGGGGTATAATCATGACTATTTTCTCTCTGACCAAAGGCTTACCCCATCAACGTCCTAAACAGCAACCGTTGTGACACTAGCGTGCAAGCACGGTTGAGCTTGACACAAACTTCCAAAAGTCCCTGGAATTAAACATTCGTCGGCGCGTGATTGAGAAATTGGAGAAGGTCCCTGTTTTGTGCAAATACCCCCATCGATAGTCATATCCATAGGTAATCCCAGACTGATAAGCAAGTCTAACTTGAGTTTACTATAATTTTGCCAACGAATATAACGACAAGCTTTACTTGGCGTGCGAGAAATTTTGATTGCATCTGCGAAGAGGGAGGGGGCGGGGAGAATGGGATTTTATATTTACGTCCAATTACTTGGAAATCGGGTGTAGCCATGTTGAGAAGTTGAGAGATAAATACACACACGCACACCTTCAAAGAAGTAGGCTCACAAAAGTGCACGCACACAGGATGAGTTGACTTGTTAACTGACGCAAACACTACACAAAAAATTTTCACAGGTTCGCAATAAGCCAGTTCGGAGTTAGTTGATATGCACATGGGTACAAATGACCTTTATTGGTTGGAGGCACGTCACTCGCTTATAAAACATCATGCATAGGCTTGCCCGACGAAACAATTTATAGAATTCATCAGTCACGCTCAAACAAAGGATTAACTCGCTCGACCAGGGTGACCGAAAGATCCGTCTTAACACAACGGAAAGCATCCATTTCATTATTTTGCATTGAATGCATTAACTATCCTTTTCTAATGATATTGGCAAATACCACTTATGCTCTCAGGATGAAGTGCTGGCAAGCATTGTTATAATCTATTTGAATGTATACTCAGTACATCACAGATGCTTATTTCAGTGGATTTAAATACCAACACGCCTGTTGGTACAAATGACCTTTTTCACCTCATACGCTAAGTGGAACCCTGAACTGGCTTATCATGTCGTGCCCGGTCCGGTTTCTCGAAACGGGAAGCAGCACTCCACACACGAATCGCGATTAGAAATAACACAAATAAACAATGAAAAACAAGAAAAATTGCACCCTAAAAATATTTCACAATGCACATTTCATATCGCACGGAATTCATATTTGTCTTGAACATCATTCCAAATCTAACACGAGCAACAAACCGATCACAGCGTAGTTAGGCTAATAACATCTAACGGGTAATTAAGTGGGTCGCAGTTTCACTAAACATGTGATTAAACTAAACGATTTTTGGAAGTAGGGGATATACCGCAGCGTAGCAGCCATTAAGTAAGCGTAAATAGCACAGAAGATACTGTGTTGCGGACGCTGATGTAACGTAATAGGGGTGAGAAAACAGCTCAAGGTGTCAATAGAGTTCGGCAGAATTCTAGAATCTTCATTTTTGGCATTTTTTTTTTAGGAGAGAGGGAGGTAACCCATTAAAAATCAGATTTCTAGAAAATGGGTAGTATCCTTAGGCACTGGCGTAGCCAGGGGGGGGGGGGCGATGGGGGCGGTCGCCCCCCCCCCCCCCCCCTAAGATTTGGACCGGGGATTTGGGAGGCGGAAAAAAAAATGCGTGTATACTGTATGCATGCACATGAAGCGGGTCCCCTTTGCAACCTTTCATCAAATAAGATTTTTTTTGAATATTTCACTCAAATTGTGCACCAGATCGTTGAATTTCAATTCAAAATATGCAAAATCTCCCGTGCTTGGGAGGGGGAAACCCCCTCCCAAACCCTCCCCCTCTGTGCCTCTTTCCCTAGCTTAGTACACTTTTTAGATTTGCACAAAAATTATGAATAATTTTGAGTGCACAAGACTTATCACTTATATTCCGAAAACTCAAGGTTCCCTCATGTATAAGGGGAGTTTCCCCTTTTAATCGACCCTTTCCTCCCTCAGTCCCCCCTCCCCATCAGTTGGTGTTTTTTTTTTTGTGATTTCCCAAATGTTGATTCCATCAAATATGCGTATACGAGATATCTCAATTTCAACCTCAAAAAGGCAAAAGCTCCATCGGAAGGGAAGGGTGGAGATAACACTCGCCCACGCCTTCTCCCTGCTCGCCCGCCCCTCCCCCCCCCCCCCTTCCGCCATGCATAGAAGTAGACTGTGGCTATACCCAGATCGCTTTATTTCAATTCTAAAAACGCAAAAGCTCCGCGAGCGGGAGGGGAAATCCCCCTTCCCCTAAGCTCCACCTCACTAGACTTTATACATACACACAGATGGTGCACATTCGGAATAAGAGCTAAATTCCGTGATTTTAACACTTCGATGAAAAAGTATTGCACCAAAAATTTGCACCAGATCGCTGAATTTCAGGTCTGAAAACGCAAAATCACGTTCGTGTGGGAGGGGATATGCCCCTATCATCTACACCCTCGTGTGCATGCTTTTTCTGTTTGATTGCTGAACAGACAGCGTTCATGATATTCAGTGTAAGAATTAATACAAGAAGATTATTTAAATGATACCATTTTATAGGCATATTGTTCAATAATAATCTACACTAAAATATACTGCAACCTTAAACAAGTGGGACTGTTTCAACTCGTTAAAACACGCAAAAACATGCATCAAATTGCACCATTTGCAACATCAAAATGCAAAAAGTTCTCCCACACCTTCCCCTCCCCCCTCGCTCGCTCCGCTCGTTCGGGTTCAGTCGCGTTCATGATATTCAGAGAAAAAAATTAATACAAGAAGTGTATTTAAATCATTCCATATTACAGGCTAATTGTTCAATGATAATCTACATCAAGATATACTGCAACCTTAAACAAGTGGGACTGTTTCAACTCGTTAAAACACGCAAAAACATGCATCAAATTGCACCATTTGCAACATCAAAATGCAAAAAGTTCTTACCGTGGGAGGGGGGACACCCCCTCCCACACCCTCCCCTCCCCCTTCGCTCGCTCCGCTCGCTCGGGTTCAGTCGCGTTCATGATATTCAGTGAAAAGAATTAATACTAGAAGTGTATTTGAATAATACCATTTTATAGGCAAATTGTTCAATGATAATCTACATCAAGATATACGGCAACCTTAAACAAGTGGGACTGTTTCAACTCGTTAAAACATGCAAAAACATGCATCAAATTGAACCATTTACAACATCAAAATGCAAAAAGTTCTTACCGTGGGAGGGGGGACACCCCCTCCCACACCCTCCCCTCCCCCTTCGTTCGCTCCGTTCGCTCGGGTTCAGTCGCGTTCATGATATTCAGTGAAAAGAATTGATACTAGAAGTGTATTTAAATGATACCATTTTATAGGCAAATTGTTCAATAATAATCTACACTAAAATATACTGCTACCTTAAACAAGTGGGACTGTTTCATGTCGATAAAACGCGCAAAAACATGCATCAAATTGTACCATTTACAACATTAAAATGCAAAAAGTTCTTACCGTGGGAGGAGGGAAACCCCCCTCCCACACCCTCCCCCCCTCGCTCGCTCCGCTCGCTCGGGCTCGGTCGCTTCGCTCCCTCGCAGACTAACCGCCCCCCCTAAGATGAAATCCTGGCTACGCCGTTTCCTTAGGTGAGAATACGATAAAGAATAAGTGAGGGAAAAGTGGACGACACGAGCGTAGTGCCATCACGAGCGCACACGCATGCATTATTCAATAACACTGCGATCTATGCCGCAACAGACTTGCAACGGAACAGCGGTTTTGCTTCTTTTTTTTTTTCTTTCTTTTTTTGCGGTTCTGGCGCTCGAATAAAAAGGCAGAAACAAAAAGAGCAGTTAAAACAAAAACAAAAAAGCTCTTTGTGTGCGAGATCAAAATGTTCGACAAATTATAGCCAGAGACCCTCCAGACACGATGCCCTTGTTTTAAAGGGCCCCATATCAGCGTGGCGGCGCGTGGCGCACCATGCTACGCAGTAACAAACTCGTCGCTGAGGACAGTGTAGAACCCCCCCCCCCCAAAAAAAAAAAAAAAGAAGAAGAAGAAGAAGAAGAAGAAGAAGAAAAATGAAAACAAATAAGATGAAAGAAAATATCTGAAGTAGTATTTATGTCACATTAGAGAGGGGGTGGGGCGCAAAGCGATTTTTATATTCGTTAAAAAGTCATCACGATTTAATAAAGACGATAACCCAAGGCCAATAAAAGTCGGTTACAGTAGTTCATTATTCGATTCATTTGTTTCGAGGGTTTGATATTCCAAAGATTAACACTCTTATTTCGAAGGTACATTTTTCAAATTTCATGAAGACGATAATCGAAGGCCAATAAAAGTCGGTTACAGTTCATTATTCAGTTCATTATTATTCCGAACTCGACAAAACGGTGATTCTTTTTTTCGGACTAACGAACCTTCGATATGATGAACCCTATTTTGTTTTCCTATTCATTTTAGGAAATATATAATTTGTCCTACTAATAAACACCACAACGTAATGTTCGGATTAATCAACCTGTTTCGCTATCGAACTAACGAACATCTAGGAATGTAGAATTGGTGTATATTGGAATAACGAACCTTCGGAATAACAAACATCTTCCACAGAAAATATCCCCAAGTTTCATTCCACAGAAGTCGGAGAGAGAGCAAATAGCTATATTCTGGGATATGCATTTCTTCATAAATCAGGTAGCGATACCCTAGGAATATTCGAGTTTTGCTGATATTTAGCAAAACAACAACAAAAACAAAAACAAAAACGGCGACGTTTTTGCACTTTCGCATTCAAAGCCTGTTTTCCCGGGTGCGGCGTTACTGGATTTCTACGAATACACGAAGAAAAATAACATGTTTTTTCAGGAAATTCCCTGCGCGCAGAACTCCGCAAAGCCGTAAAACAAAGACTTCTATGATAAAAAAGGAAAGGGTTGACATAAACCATGGTTTAATGTGACGGGGAAATTAAAACCATTTGTGATGAAAGACTCGTTGAATGCCCTGGAGACTTAGAAAGGATAGGAGCGGGACGAAAATCTATCTTTCCTCAATTCGGCATCATTTCTTCCCGCCCTGGGCCAAATGATCATATTCCAATCGATGGCAATGTTATGTCCCGTTTAATTTAAATGCCTAGGCACGTGTGGTGTGGAAGACACGCCCCCCCCCCCTTTCTTCATATTGGCCATGGGCATTCACTCCATATGATCAAACATCACAGTTTTAAATATTAAAGTATATCGACCTCTTAACACGGAATCTAAGCGTAGAGAAAATGCAACGCTCGTAAGAAAATGTCTGACTTTCGTGTGGAAAAGCTTTTTCGATATCGCAGTTTGATAGTGAAATTTCTTAAATCTAATCATTCAATTACGTTCATAAATCAATTTGATTGGTTGCCATGGACATTTCCGGGAAATAACGTGATGTCTTACTATGTGGTATATCACGCTTGCACAACGGGGGGGGGGGGGGGGGGGGCATGTTTCGTGTGTATGATGTGATCACGTAGACTAATGAAATAATCATAATTGTCTCGTGGAAAGTCATCATACCAAAGGGCTGAAACGGAGGAAGAGAAACCCTTTGTTCTCACGCACAAAGTATGTACAGACTCTGCCTTCAGAAACTTGAACATTTTCAGCAAAATATAGCAAGTCATATATTCATTACTCTTCGGTAAATCTCCTTTCTGCCAGCTACCCCGACAAAAAGCGAGATCTGATTCAATGTCTCACTATGTTTTTCTTCGTAGTCCACAAATAAGTAGGAAAACTGAGGTAAGATTTAAAAAAAACAACTCCACAATATAGTTTGTTCAGAACAAAGATTTGCATTCGTGTTTATTCATGGCTAGTACCCCATCTTCCCGTTGGTGGAGTGAGATATTTCCTTACAACCTCCCCTCCCTCGTCCCCCCCCCCCCCCCCGTCCCCCATGCCCATTATCTGACAATGTCATTGACATCACCGTCAAGCTGGTCGTAATAACAATTGTTACAGCAAAGCTAACACACATACTTCCTAAAGAAGCCAAAACACCTGCGCTGGGCTGATCTGCAGTAGATCCATACTCTTACGGATCACTCCTATATTTGAGAGTCCCTCTCTGGCTTCATCTTCTCCAAGGAATACTGGTATCATCTAAGATCTTGCTGGTTGTTTTCAGGGCAATTTTATTGATCAAGCCCCTGGTTATACTGCACAATCATGAATACTTAAATCTCACAAACACACTCCTACCCTGTGCATGCCTACAGATACCCTTCTTCTTTTAGATCCTATCATAAAAATCAAAGATATTATTAGGAGACCGAGCATTTGCCTGTGCAGCCGCCAAACTGTGGACTTAAAGTGATTACTAGTAGAAATTAGGAACTCCCCCTTCGGTGGCATTTCTTTAATAGACTTAAAACGTACTTTTTATGTAACTATTCATTGTTATCTAAAGTTATGAGGAGCTCTTACGTGGCAGGATTATTATCATAACTATCATTTTGTCATTATTATCATCAAAATCGCTATTGAACCAACATTTTGTAAACGCTCCACAGCGAGGCAAAAGAATGCATTGGCAAGTCTTTAGTTTGTCGTCTGTCTGTCTGTCTGTCTAGGAGAATATTGTCAGAAGATAACGTGTCCTGCGTCTTACCAAAAGTAGCACATGTATAGTTACGATGAACCATTAGTCTATTAAGAATGTTCTGAATCAGGATTATTTCAAGCGTTGAAACATGGCAACCATCCACGGTAAGATACCTACACTAACTTGTGCGAGCGTGTCAAAGTCGCTTGATGTGATTCGCGAAGCTTTAGGAGATTCTGACCTAATTTTCTGCTATTTTATAATTTCTTCTTTTTTACTATTTCGTTGGCACGAAATACACTCAAGAAAATAACAAGAGACAGTGTTTCTACTTGTGTATTCTGCCCTTAGCTAATATAGCAAATGTGGAATCAAAGCAAGATTGAATAATTCTAGAGAATCACATGATGTCCTTATGTGTGCCCTTTTTTCTGGAGTTTTAGAATCTCCTTTTATTAAATTGCCACACATCCAAATGAAAGTGGACACGTGAAGAAATTATAGGCAGTCTCGCCGTCTCCGTTTACTTTGCGTTTCAATATATTGATGCTTGATGTAAGGGGAAGGCCGTTGGTTTGGAAGGAAATTTGCTGATTTTCAGCGTCGTGCCGTTAAATTTGTGTCTCTTCTTCTTCTTCCCCACATTTCCTTTGCGGCATCTATATTTTTTGCTTTAGCAAACAATCGGTCGGCTGGACTGGTTTCAAGACGACACCAGATGAACACTGCCGGACTCACATATTCCAATAAAACTTTAAAAATAGAGAATAGATTGTGGTAGATGAAAACGATGAACATGATTATATATATATATATATATATATATATATATATATATATATATACATATATATATATATATATATATATATATATAAGCATTTAACATGTCAAACACTCACTCCAACACACGACCTTATCAACTTCTGACGTGGTTTACTCAAGCACGTATGTTTTCCTCATATGTTTATTATATATATATATATATATATGCATTTAGCATTTCAAACACTCACTCCCACACACGATCTTATCACCTTATAAAGTGGTTTACTCAACCACGTATATCTTCTTCATTTGTTTATTTATCAAAAGATTGAGTCATCCTAACTGACCAAAGACTTGGGTGATAACGAATGGGTGCAGTTTCCCCTTTGTGCGTTCAGACACTGTAAAGGGCGTTGTTGTCTGAGAAAATGTCTCAAAAATACGCTCGAGGAGCCAACCACTGATTATCATTTCCCCTCTACAAGAAAACAATGTTATGAAATAAGCATGAGATGGAGCGTCTCCATCAGTATGGTCACTACACAGATACTGTAGCAGTTTAGGTCAAAATGAGTAAAACGTATAGCAATCGGATGCACAAGTTTTCACTTCTTACTGACCGCGGAAACATCAAGTTGATTCAATGTCCTTACTCTGCTCCCCGCCTACCCCATCCCATTTCTTTACTTTGTACTTAAAGAGTCTTTTAGCTTGCCATGGGGTATAGAGTTAAGGCTAGATATTGAGACGACCTGTCAATAATCACCACACCTATTTTCAACCAGAGGTCGTCGCTCACCTTAGGGGGTACAAGGTGGGTGTTATAATGGCGTTATGAAGTGTTACCCTAATCAAAGCGAATTTTGAGAGATTACCCTCTCCATTGTGTCGGGTCGCGCTGCGTCGAGGGGTAATCTTAATGGAGGGCACGATCAAATTACCAGCCGCATTAAGATGCACCTGATTAAACTCCCTCCGGCGATAGAAGGGCGAGGGGTGTAACATTAAGGGCCTGCTATGGAGGAAGAATGTGCAAACTGGTCCGAGTCGTTGGCGACATGCTGTAATCCTCCCCTCATCCTACCCCCTGTACCCTCGAATGCTTGCAAGGCGATGTAATGGCCACATAATAAGAGCTAAATGTTTACAAATGAACGGCTTGTTTCCGAGCAATCAGCATTACGCCTCCATCTCCCCGGTGGACGTGCTCCTCATCAATGTCCCCCCACCTTTTTGTCGTCTGCTAGAGGTCGATTGTCGATGCATGTACAATACGTGTGAGACATCCTGAAGCATTTAAGCATCACATTACGTTTTCACAGCTTCATGTCTTCATCTGATCAACATCCCAGTACATTCGAATGGATAACATCGTGTGTCGTTGCCACGTAATGCTCCACCCGTGAAAGCCACGGAGCTATTAATGACTTGATATCATAGAATTGGGAAAACGCATGTCTTCGCCATTGAATCACATTGCTTGGCGAAAAGATCGCCACAATTATTTGCGATGTAAGTATCATGTATAAGTTGTCTTAGCGTGAAGATACTGATACGTTGAAAACACGAATCGCTTTAGGATGTCGCTTCGAACGTGTCACCAAGCATCGTTGCCTCACGAGTCCGTGCATTTTTCTTTCACAATCACTGGTTTGACATCTATATTAGTCAAACACTAAAGAATCATAAAGATCCTGCAGTGGCTAATGGCGTCATTTTAACACGACCCATGAAGAAAATAACATGAACAGACGAAGATTGGTGGCTTTGATTATTCAGCGTTTACATTAAATTTTCAACGCGTTCCAACAGCAATCAGCTGCAAGACCTAAGACAGTGTAAGAGGGCCAACGTTAATCTTCAATATCTCACCACTGTATTGGCACTCTGAAGAGGACGCGTGACGCGTTAAAAATTTAGCTTAACAATCAAAAGTTGTTGGACAGTGATAGTGGACTACAATCCCTTCTTTTCATTTCATGCATATGATGTGTGTACTATTCAAACCATAGGTGGTCTTCTGCAATTAGCCTGGAATGAGAATGGATATGTAAAAATGTTATCAGTGTAAACATTTCATGTAAACTATGTATGGAATATATATTATTATGTTTATGATAAGTATTCTTATTTCCATGTCTCCCTTTCTATGAGAGGTACACGTGTCCTGTCGCCTTGAGCTCCAGTTGGTTTCACCTACAGTACGCAACATTAGAACCAGCAATCGTTCATTTAAATCATGATGAAAACATACTTTGATCCCAAATCCTCGCAATTTATCCTTTCGTTATTGTTTTGAATTAGGGAGGTTTAGTTGCTCAAGACAACAGCACATTCGCCACCGACAAGCTGGTCCGATTGCCCGAAACATCTATGGTCTAAATGCACAAGTGGGCGATGACATTTTGTGGAAGTTCACCACGATTACCAGGGTAGAAAAAGATCAGCACTTAACGTCTCGTCATCGAGGTGAAACGATGCCCTTTCCATTACCATGGCCTTCTCACAAAGGGCAAAGAGAGGGCAGAGCGATTCTTAAAGGAAACCAAAAACCCAAAGAGAAATGTGGATTGAGTGAAAGCAGCAACATTATTAGAAAACATCAGTGAAAGTTTGAGGAAAATTGAACAATCGATGCAAAAATTATGAATTTTTAAAGTTTTGGACTTGGAACCGCTGTATGAGGAGAGGACTAGAGGTCATGACGTCATCTGTGGACAACAATATCATAAAGAAAATGTAACGGGAATTCCACAAAAGGCACTTTTTTAGCATAATGAAAGAGAGAACTTGACTAACTGCTTTCAAAGAGCAGGGGAAGTAATTGCTACCCTTAACATCATGTCAGTATCAAGTTGATGGAATGTGCAATTTTCATTAAAAAAATGATTTTTGTGGAATTCCCGTTATGTTTTCTTCATATTGCTGTCCACACATTACGCCATAAGCTCTATTAGTCTCCTCATCCAACGGTTCCAACAACAAAACTTTAAAAATCCATAACTTTTGCATCGATTGTCCGATTTTCCTCAAACTTTCACCGATGTGTTCTACTAATGTTGCTGCTTTCACTCAATCCACATCTCTCTTTGGGTTTTGGTTTCCTTTAATGACCCGGTGGCGTGGAGATTCGTGGGTGACCCGATTCATTCGCTGCTCATCAGGGTACATTCGAAAAACCACAAGTAGCACCGGTCAGCGAACATGTGCATCGACACGTAAGCTTTATAATATCAGTAATGGTCGACTCCAGTCGAGATTCTTCGGCTGTGTGTGTATCTTACATAGACATCAGTGATAGAGCTGTACACAATTCGTTACAGGGATTCTCAAATATATCCGAACCTAGCCAGCCTTCCCCCTCCATTAATTTTTAATGGAGAGATCTAGACTCACACGACCCCACTTGGTGTATGTGCTCTGGAAATTGGCCCATGATACAAACTCGGCATTCATTCTCGTCATTTCTTTTACCTTCTCTTCTTCTACAGGTACTGGTATACATGAGGGTGATTAATGAACGCGACATAATTCGGAGGGCAAGATGGAGTTCATCCTCAATCAATCATCGGTTTTGCTGGACCACTACGCCATTGCACCAACAATGGATTTCGATGACAATTTAACGGACTTCGACGACAATATGACAGACCTGCCCAAGTTTATCCCGAAACGGACCCCGACTCCTTTGGCCTTTACCGTGATTATCGTCATGGAAGTGGTGATGGGGATGGTTACCAACGGTACCCTCTTCTACTTGGTCGGGACTGTCCGTGAGTTACGCACACCGCCGAACATCCTCCTGGCCAACTTGGCACTGGGAGACTTTCTGTTCATCGTTATAACGGCACCGCCAGTCATTGCACCGTCGTACATGCGCACAACGTTCCACTACTGCCGGCTTAACCACTTTTTCTATCACGCTTCATTTGGCGTCTCTTCGATGAGCTTAACAGCCGTCAGTATCGAGCGATACTTTGCCATAGTAAAGCCTTTTCTGGTGCGACGGTTGAGCATCATGCGCGCAACGGTTGTCCTCTGCCTTATAATCTGGGTCATCACGTGCTCCATATCGTGTTTCGTGTTCTTCGACGCAGTGTTGAGCCCCGCTATGGTTAGCACGTGCACCTTCAAGTACGAGAAACTGTCCTACAAGATCTTCTACACCATCCAGCTCGTGTTCTTCTACGTGGTGCCCGTGTTCTCGATGACGTTCTTCTACGCGTTGTGCGCGCGGAAGCTGCTCAGCGAGAAGACAATTCTTCACCGGCGCAGGAGCGCCAATGCAGACGACAAGGCTAGACTTCGCGTGTCGATCAATCTCTTCATCATCACGCTGGTCTTCACCATCTGTTGGCTGCCGCAGTACGTCTATCTCAGCTGGCTCATCTTCGACTTCAACCTCGTGGTGTTTTCTCGCCCCTCCTGGTACATTCTCGGCCGACTGCGCATCGTGCTGTACTATCTGGCGTCCTGCATCAACCCCATTATCCTGTATTCAATGAGTTCGTCGTTCCGCCAGCATCTAGCTCGCAAATTTGGGCTTTACCGGGCGACTCGGAGTTTTCGCAACTTCAGCGAGACCAGTGGGCGGACAAGGAGTTCGGTAATCATTCGCACACCGTCTATGCGTTCCATCCCGCAGCTGGCGTTGCCGGTCAATGAAAACTCGAACAACGTCGATCAACATCTTGTCCGCACTGCCTCTGAGTCGGTGTGATCAAAGCCGCCGCTGATGAGAACTGAACAGCGTCTTCATTGGTGGGTTACCACTGCCATTTATTGTAGAGCAAAACAGACAAAAGACCCATAAACAAGTAAACAATTAAGGACAATACAGAAACACAATTGCCCTTAAAGACAGGCACGGGGTTGTGAGAGACTTACGAAAGCGAGTAGTTACCTTGATATCGTCATCCGCGCGTGAGGATGCGACAAGTACAGAGACCTTCATTAATGTAACTACACAAACTCATACACATTGTTGTATTTAACGTATAAATCCTACTTATCATGCGAAGGCTTGTGCTTGCATTAAAATGCTAACTAAATAATGGAAGATACTTGCACCGCACTGTTGGACCAACTCCGTTTAATTTCCCTGAGGGATATCGATCGCCTCGGTGAATGGGTTTATCGTTACTCAATAAACCTTATGCAAAGTATGCGCAAGATGTGTATGCGTGGGATGTATATGCTAGATTTAAAACGACTGAAATCTGTCATTATTAGGCAGTCCATACTGCTCTGATGAAACAGATACCGTGATCGACACAGGTGTAATCATTCATCAATTTCCTGTCAAATGCAATTGCCTGATTACCCGTCAAGTTCAACGTTTCAGACTTTAATGGCTTTCAACACGAGTATTTTATTCTACGTACATGACTGCCAATAATGGGTATTATCATCTCACATAATCTCAGAGGAAAACGAAACATCATGTAGGTAGCAGGAGGGAAAAAAATCACATTTTTTGTTTGTCAGAATCTTGCGGCAAACCAACTTCTATTTGTCTTGCCATTTTGCCGCTGGGCTGTTTCAAATACGGGCTAGTGTTGCATCAGTTTCAATAAAGTGCGTCGGTAAACATTTAACGCTGATCAATGCCATCAGATGATACAGGAACTGATGTCCCTTGTTTTATTTTGGTAAATCAAGTCATGTTCTTTGAGATGCAAGCTAGGAGTGACTCGGGTAATGCTGTCCTAGAGACGAATAAGCCGGACTTTCCGACGGACTTTCTGCATTTGCAACGAAGAGGCTTTCACAGAAAATAGGCACATTTTTCAAAGCATGCATGAAATGAAGAAATTAACACATCTTTAAGAAAAGGAGACTGAGTATTAAAGCAGCAGGAGATTCAGTTGTGTTTTTGTTTATTATATACCCATGAAAGTGGACAATTACAGCGTCTTTAACTTACTTCACGGCAGTTGGAATACTGACTTTGTTTAATTAGATGACTACATCCTGCAGCGCTTGAAACCTTTCAAATCCACCTTCGAACTGAAATATGTCCGACTTTGTTTTGCGAGAAAAACATTTCTACCGTGACTTATGAATCCACCACATCAGGGGACTAAGTTTACATCTGGACTTGCGAGCAGATTCGGACTAAAATACGTATTTTTCTCAAGTTTCTACAAAAAGGGACTTTACCGGTCTGACCAAGGTCAGTGAACTACCTGGGTACCGTAATCTATGTGTGCAACATGACATAAGTCGCAACACATTTGGATGGTCTACATCTGCAAATTCTGAATCTATTTTCTACGAACACTGAATCGATGAAATGGTTGTAAATAGATCGTTGTTACGCACAACTTTATGAAGAAATCGCTATCAAAGCTCGTCTTTTGTATTCATGGTGTATATAATGTCCAAGGAACATAATCTTTATCTTAAAGATCTGAGGTGTAAATGTACAAAGACGCAGTGTACCTTCGCCAATGACAAGCTGCACATATCTTACAGCGCATATCCACAATGTCTTGAATTATTGAATTGCCAACTGTTAAATGGTGTTTCATTCCACATTAATTCGCAGAGTAAAAACCAAGAGATCAATAAAACAGAACAAGCGAACAAGCTAGCTAGAGCCTCCTCATGAGTTTTGATTACTGGAAACAACATCCCGAGGGTGCATGTCATTTGATATAAAACGTTTCTCATGTCTGTAAGATAAACCATTCTTTCTTTATATCTAGCAATTGCTCCAGAAGAACGGAGAAGCGACTAGGGTTTAAATTTTGCTTTAAAAAAAAAATGTTTGGAACACAGTTGTCACGAATCTTTAAGTTTCATCCGGGGTGCCAAGGTTGTCTACTATAGCTTTCAATGTTTGGTCAGATTTCAGGCTTATGTTTACATTATATATATATATATATATATATATATATATATATATATATATTCCTTGATGCCACCTTTGCCTTGGTCTTAATGATGTGATCCTTGAAAGTGAGGGACCTGTCAAGTGTCACCCCCAGGTAGACTGGCTTGGATACATGTTGCAGGCGTTTCCCATACCAACTAATCCGTAGTTGACGGCTGGCTTCCCTATTCTTAAGATGAAACACACTGATTTGTGTTTTGTCTGGGTTAGCTCTTAGATGGTTGTTGGCATAGTAGGGAATGAGTAAGTCCAGTGCACTGGAGAGGGAGTCCTCTACTTCTTCGAAGGTGTCCTTTTGAGATGCAATGCAAAGGTCATCAGCATTGAGGAAGCGTCTAGTGTCTGGTTGAGTAGGTTTATCATTTGTGTAGATGTTAAACAAAGGGGCAAGCACACTCCCTTGAGGAAGTCCGTTCTTCTGTGTCCTCCATCTACTCTTTCTACCACCGAGGTCTACGAAGAATCTGCGGTTTGATAACATGTTGCAGATCAACTTTGTGAGTCTAACATCTGAGGTCATCTCATACGGTTTCTTGGCAAGGATACGGTGATTGACTGTGTCGTATGCTGCAGAAAGATCGACAAAGGCAGCACCAGTGATTTTTCTGTTCTCAAAACCATCCTCGATGTACTGCGTGAGGTTCAGTAGTTGTCCTGTACATGATTTTCCCGGTCTGAAGTCCGCCTGTTCCGGGATAAGGTGATCATCAACGAACAATGCTATGCGGTTCAGGAGGAGGCGTTCAAACAGCTTGTACATGTGGCAGAGCAGGGATATCGGCCTATAGCTCTTAGGGATGGCAGGGTCTTTACCAGGTTTCAGTAGAGCAATGACTTTTGCTTTCCTCCACATCTTTGGGATCTTGTTGGACTTAACACATTCGTTGACCATATCAAGAAGCCATCTGCGTGCACCTGGCCCGAAGGGTTTGATCTGTTCCACTAGGACATCATCAAGACCTGCAGCCTTGTTGTTTTTCATAGACTTCATTGCAGATTCCAGTTCACTCATTGTGAATGGCCTTGTGAAACTTGTGGCGTCTTGTGAGGATGCATTAGCAGCTCTTGGATGTTTAGCCCTCTGAGGACGGTGATTTGGATTTCCCCGGCTATTCAAGAGGAGTTGGTGGGTAACCTGATCAGCGGTGACTTGCGGTCTTGGCTGCGGCTTTGTGTAGTCATTTCCTAGGATGCGGATGGTCTGCCAGGCTTTCCTGCTACTATGAGTCATATCTGTGCTTTCAATGAGCTCTTGCCATTTCTTCCGCCTTTCTTCTGTGATGGAATTAGCTAAGGCTTCACCAAGCTCAATGGTGTCATCACTAAAAGGGTCATCCTCAAAACGCAAGATGTGGTCATCATATAATGCTTTAGAGTCATCAGTCATACCCATACACCGCATACAGTGTCTACTACCGGCCCTAAGGAAACTACAACATCAGGCGCCAGTGAGGCATGGCCTTTCTGGTCTTGCTGCAATCGCCTAAGAAGTGATGTCGGCTGCTGCAAATCTAACCTAGCAAAGTGGGGGTATAGTGAGAATGATGACACCACCTGCCTGTGTGGAGAGGAGCAGACTATGCAACATCTCCTCGTCTGTCCACTTCTACCAGAGCCTTGCACAAAGGAGGATCTGGCAGCTCTAACGCCCTGTGCCAGGCAGTGCATCCAACATTGGGTTGGACAAATCTAAACGTTCCATTCTGCGTAGTGACTTGAGGAGAAGAAGAAGAAGATATATATTATATATATATATATATATATATATATATGTATATATATTCAGATTCAGATTCAGATTCAGATTTAGATTCATTTTATTGTCCATATAGGAAATTCTTCTTGTTGGCATATGGGTGTACACATAGGAATATCTACATACATACATACATACATACACACATATATATATATATATAGTGTGAGAGATAGTTCCCTGGGTCAATTATATATATATATATATATATATATATATATATATATGTGTGTGTGTGTGTGTGTGTGTGTGTGTGTGTGTGTGTGTGCTGTAAGCTAGTGGCCCGGGGCTACCAAAAAAAAAGAAAAAGTGTGGCCACCGAGCTTCGAAAAACGCTATCTTTTTGTCGCCCGATCGGGCAGCTAATGTTCCAAATGAATTTTATATTTCCTTTCATTTCGGGCCGCCAAAACTTAGAATTCAAAGATTCTAGTCCCCCGAACTGGCCACTAAAGAATAAAAGTAAGTGTCGGGCCTTGAGATATGTATACATATATATATGCATTTATTTATAATTTGTAAATATATCATTGGCATGTGTGTGTTTTCTTGTACATAGACAGTGATGTACATGGTCATTAATCAAAACTCAACTAATGTCTACTCGAAAGGTACATTGAATGTACTTACTTATATCAATTTCAATACTTATTGCAATCTTTATGGGCCATTTGGAAATTTTTTTTCAAGTCCTGCACATACAACATTAAACAAAAATATAATCACAAATCAGTTCAGTTCAGTTCAAATTTATTTCATATTTCCATTTTCTCAATGATGACATTACAAAATTATTGACAACAAAACAAGAGTACAAAATATATACAATAATGTCTTTTGATTGTATAAGAAAAAGAAAAAGAAAATATACTTGACACAAATGTACATGGTCACATCGTATGAAAATGTCACTAGTAAGTATAAGAATATGATGGGGCCTACATAAAAGCTTTAAAGCTTGTAAAACTGTAGGTTCCCGAGTTCATAGGCATATAATTTTACACGGAGAACGGATATGATTGTCTTGACCAACTAAAATTACACCAGTACAAAAAATCGATGAGTAATAAACTAATGAACCACATAGATATCGCACAAACAAGACTGCATACAAATCTCGCAGTGTTTGAATAACAAAAATGCTATATTATTAAAAGATGTATCGGTACCATGAAATCACTTGAATAACTTGAATAACTAAAATCACACGACATTCTTCATGAATACAATTTTAACATAATATAACACACCACATACTTGTAAAAAATACAGCATCCAACACTTCATTAAACTATTGCTTTGAATATTGTACTTCTCATAACACAATTTCATACCACCATAACTCATTTAAAAAAAATCAAACAAAGCAAAACTGTGAAACAATTTGTGAAATGGATAATCACATTGTGCATAAAAACAGAATACATGTGGCTATACTACCACCAAAAAACTCTATGTAACTATAACAAATTTTGAATATTACCCTTCCATAATGAATCGGATTTGAAATGAAATAAAACGATTCCCTGAAAAACCCTAGCCAATAGGCCAAGCACGAGACACCGATAGAATGAAAACTATCATCCGGTACACCTACTTGCGATACATCTAGGATTACAACTACATATTACAAATTCAATTTAAACAAACATGATATATATACTGTATGTCCACCTAAAAGGATAAAGAATACAACGAGACCCTCCGCAATGATATCTTTAAAAGTAGTGAATCAATCTAAATACAATTTCAGGGTATGAAACTGTAACGTATCATCCACATCTTACAGAAAACCCAATCTGATTTGCTTCAGTGGTCAAAGAGAAATGAGGAGTTTTGTAGAGCATGTCAGGAATCCCTTCCCTCCAAGTTGTGTCCATTGTGTTCACGCATTATGCAGTTCCAAGAGCACCCAAGTGCTAAACTTGGAAGAATCAGACCCATTGCATGACATGCGTAATAACGATACAAATTTCTCTGTGACCACTTAGCCAAATTGAATGGGGTTTTCTGCACATTATAGCTAAAATGTTATATTTCAAGACCCTGAAGTAGTAGTCGGACAATCCAGTCATATTGGAAGTTATCAATGCAAATATCCGATTTTTTTTTTTTTTGGGGGGGGGGGGAACCTATTGTATAGCTGCCTTTACCCTGCAAAAGTCTGAACATTAATGACGGAATCACGAAAAAATAATAAGTTTTCATGTTTGATCATAATGAACGCCTGTACTTAATCTGAACAAACCTGTCAAAATATGCTTGCACCTGAATAAATTTGTACCTCATTACAATGTCATACCAATTATTGACTCAACTATGACGCCATCAAGATCTGTCAGAAGTTTTAGAATAGAAGGACACAATATTGACATCATGATAAAAAAAATGACAATCCATTTCCCCTTTAATCATTTTGTCAATACTGACCGTCCTTTTACGAAATTATTTTGACAAGATAATCGAAGACAATGAGTGAACGAGACCCCATCAAAAGTAACGATTTTCCTTTCTCCTTTCAAATGAAACATCTCTTAGTATTGATTTTGACAGGTCACATGATCTCGTGTTGTAATATCGATCTATACAATGTAGCAGGTGCATTTTGCTTAAATGCTACAAATAAATCTCTACTGGCCCTTAGGGTATGTAGCCGTACCGGAATTTCGCTGCTCGCATGGACTCAGATAAGCAACATTCATTGTGTAACACATTGTACAACGTTGGCAGCTCATAATGATACATATGCATAAAATGCCCTCAAAAATGAGGCACAATGTCATGTGGCATTCATGATTGTCTCACAAGGCATTGAAACCACACTATAGTTTCGCAAAAACGAGGAAAAATCTTACTTCGTGGAAGGTCCGTTTCAGTCGCTTTGTCAGAACCCGCAGGGCGTCAAGATATTGCAGCTATATAGGCGATACAAGTTGATCTTTCATTCATCAGTTCTATCGAACGTCACGAAATTGTCATCAGATGAATTACCATTTTTAGAAATATTAGATTTTCGTCACACCAACCCACCCTTTTCGTTTTCTGCTCTCTCAACCCCCCCCCCCCCCCCCGTGTTGGGGTCATCCCACGAGACCGACACCCACGAGTTTTACAGCCCACGATGTCGACATTGAAAAAAGGTCCATGAGTGCCACCAATGAGTGCCCACTGGGCACATAAGGTCCACGAGTTCGACACTAGAAAAAAACGGTTACAGCTCGTTATTCCGAAGGCTCTTTATTCCTAAGATCAATCTTCGGAGTAACGAACCTTCGGAATAACGCCACAAATTTTCGGATTAACGAACCCTTTTCCATTTTCGGATTAACGAACCTCTAGGTATAGGGAATTTGCGTGTTTCGGATTAACGACCCTTCGGAATAACAAACCTTCGAAATAGCGAACCTTCGGAATAACGAACAGCACCCGGAAAAAACAGCCCACGAGCTCGACATTACAACACGGGGCTTAATGTGTCTGTCTCGTGGGCCTCCTTTGCTTAGTGTCGAACTCATGGCTGTATGGCTCGTGGACTGCATGATTCGTGGGTGTCGAACTCGTGAAGTGCACCTAAAGCAGATACTGATATTTCTTTTGTCATAATTTGCTCAGTTTTCCCAACAACTGATACTGTCAATCATTTATTACCACTTGGCAAAAAGAGGGACATTAACAACTGACTTTTGGATAGTTGCTTCTGTACCGTGTATGAACCGATTTGTGGTTCTCTGATGAAACAATCAACAGTATGATGAATGTTTGTTTTTTTCGTTTCGTTTCGTTTAGTTTTGAATGGTGCGGTTTGATATGGTTTAGTTTGCTTCTTTTTCTGTATTTCTTTTTTTTTCTCCAAGTACAGTAAATTGATACAAAGTATGCAAAAGGGAAAAGATACAAATCAATATAGGAATCGTCAATTTCGTAGCAACACTGTCTTCGATAACATGACATTTAGAAAAATATCCCCATTGCATTGCATACTAGACGAGCACAGGGGAGGAAACTACAGTACTGGAGATCGTCATCATACACAGAGCTTGGCTTGCATGGGGTGTCATCATAATTCACATTACTAAACACTAAACAAAAAGTAAGTTCCCCCAATAAAAACAAACCTCAAAGGTTCCTGATTCATGAATTACGGAGGTTTGTTTTAGGGGGGACTTACTTTTTGTTTAGTGTTTATATCGTTTATTATGTATTTACACCGCTTTTACCTTACTTGAATATTTCTACAGGGAGAGACGATAATTGATTGACAATGCATATACAAGGCAAAAATTTGATACGAAGTCAAATGCATATTTTCAATTCAATTGTGTATTAATCAGTACAAGATATTCCGTTATATCGGGAAACCTGTAAAGGCAGATTACAAGGGGTCATCGTCTGTTCATTTCACGTCAGACTAAAGCAACAAGATATCAAGGACGTAAATGAATAAATTGATATTTCATATAATAGTATTTCTCATGGGTGATTTTATGCATGCAGTGAATAAAAGGATCGCAACGTATTTCCTTTTATCAAATATTTTATCTAATCATTTTGGCTGGTTTCAGTGAAGTCTGGATGATCTTAGACATAAACTTTTATCTTCTCTCGTCAGGATGTTACTAATCTTGTGAAATATCGGAAATCTTTTTCTATACCAGAAACATTTGATGTGCACAACGAGCGGAGGAGTTTGTTTGTTTGTTTGTTGTTTGTTTGTTTGTTTGATTGATTGATTTTCTTCACCGTAATTTTATACATGAATCAGAATTCTTTCCAGTAATGCCTTAGAAGACATCAAGTCGTCTACAATTGAGAAAAAAGTCACATGACCACATCATCTAGCTTGAGATGCCATTGGGACGCCAGGTCAGGTGACTAGTCAAATGGACACAGCTGTATCTTTGTTTCCGTCTACCGATGTCGCTCCAAAGAGGTTTTTTTCTCCTCCGTTTCCGCTCAAAGCAAGCCTCACCTCCGGGGATTTTTTTTCCTCGTAAACCCAATATTGATTAAAATCTCGTCATATCCGGCAGTAAGCACACCCTTCAAAAGGCGGGAGTCTCTAACTTAAAGAAAGAAACATTTAGCAAACAAGGAAATGATTCTATTTCCTCAGCAAAAAAAAAGAAGAAAATGAATAAGTAAGTAAATAAACAAATAATCAAAACAAACCATCCTCAATCATTGAACATTTAAGGTTTAACTGCAGCACAATCCCATAGACTGGTACTCAGTAAATGTTTTATGATGTTTTCATTTCCTCTGGGAGATGCCGAAATGTTGCGGCTGTTGTGAAGCATACTATCTGAGACCGTCGTCACTCAGGTCCCACAAATAATGCATAGTTGAAGACAATATAATAATGTAGGTAATCACCCCCTTCGATCAGTTTTGCTGTAATGCATCCATAGCATAGTTTGTTCTGAAGAAGTTGAATGTCATTAAAGTGGGATGAATCATTATTACGAATTAAGCACTCAACTACCCCGTGTTCCTCATATCATGACCTTCTTCTAAAAGCCATGGTAGCTGTAGAAGCAAAGAAGAAGCGGAAGAAGAAGAAGATGAAAGCTGGATTCGAACTTGAAGCACAAAGAAGAAAAACAACGTCGACTCATCTGACTAGGTTTTAAGAGGTATACGGGGATTTCATCCGAGTATGGCTTAAACGTTAATAATGAAAGTGCATTCATTAGACCCGGGGACAGGTTTATACGCATTCGATGTGTGTCGAGCCATTTGCTGTGACCTTAGCTTATCGGGTAAGAGACAGAAAGGAAGCTGATCAATCATATATTATGGAGCATAAACGATTCGTCTTCCTCTCCCCCTCCCCCTTCAGTTTCCTCCACCTTGGATCCGTCACTTTCCATTTCCCACTCATTGAGTAGAAACCCATTAAAGTCACTTTTTCCCAGTCCCTAGGCCGGGCTTGACTACGCCTGGTGAAAACACAGTCTAGCATCGATATGATGATACACTTCGCCTATCTTTGTCACTTTTGTCGTTTCTTTTCTTTCTTTCTTTCTTTCTTTCTTTCTGTCTTTTTTTCGTGTGGGATAAACATTCGACACATTAGCGCCCCATTCTTCGTGGATTCACCGTCGTTAGAGAGAAGGCAGTTTCGTCGAAGCTCTGGTGCATATCAACCCAGAGGCAATGGCATTCTTTACACAACAGTTCGGTCCATTTGCTCAGCAAAAGAGCCCCGGCAGCTGCGCACGGCGAGATGGCAAGAGGAAGCTATAGCTAGAGACGGATGGCAGAGTACTCATTTTTGCCAAGTTTCCTCTTGAGTTTGGCATTGTTTGGAGTAAATGTTTGCGGAGTTCTGTACGTAGTTCACGACAACAGCGTAACATTCGTGGAAGTCATTCCCACAGCTTCCCCTAAGCCGTCCCGAGTCGGAAATCACAAGATGTTTTCAGGAAATGTAGTTTCCATTACAAATCAAGGCAAATGCGATTGCAATATAACAGCTTGTCAAAATCAACAAGAAATACATTACAGTACACTCCCGTTGTAACGAACATGGTTATAACGAAATTCTCATTCAATACCACATGAATACGAAGAAGTAAAAAAGATTAATTCAGACCCAAAAATTATCATCAATGTATCATTACGCATTTTACTGTTCGTCTATAACCAAATTTCCTGATGACAAAAGAAAACTGCCGGTCCGGTGGACTTCGTTATAATGGGAATCCTCTGTATGTATATATGTATGTATGTATGTATGTATGTATGTATGTATGTATGTATGTATATACATATATATATATATATATATATATATATATATATATATATATATATATATATATACATACATACATATATATACTGAAAGAAATTAGACTGAGGCGGACTTTGCTCTCGATCTTGAGTCTCTCTTTTATTCAGTCAAGCTTTCGGCCAGTCATCAGGCCTTCCTCAGGCCTTCCTCAGGATCTGCATGAGACGTGTATCATTTGATGTGATGTCCTGCATCACAGCACCGTGTGCTCATCTTCTGTGTTGGACTATAATATGTCCTGTCTGGTCATGGCTGAGTGTTCTGCTACGGGTGTTCTACTGTGAGTCTGAAGTTATATATATATATATATATATATATATATATATATATATATATATATATATATATATACATGTAGTCGAGACAATGTAATGATGACAAAAGATGTTGCAGGAAGCCGGCTGGTGAGAAGCTTTCGACCTTGGTCTTCTTCAGCTTTATTGTCTGTTTACGAAATAAAAATAGATGTTTGGAGCATGACAGATCATATTATGGAGTAATGAACATAATACATTAAATACAAATTCAGCATGAGTTAACAGCTTCATAGCATACTTGGCAACATATTTGGCAATTGCAAAACATTCAACAATGTATAACTGTAAGTAGATATATATTGCGTATGTCTAACATGCAGACATATCATACAATAAAAATATCAAACACATATCATAACTAAACTTGATAATACTAGTAGGCCTTTATTTATGTGCTAAGCAGACGTGTGACACTTGGGTGTCTTGTGGCCGTCTTGTGGCGGGATGAGAGTGATCATGTGATATATTGGGAGGGAAGGTATGTGTGCGGTGGTGCATGTCAGGCAGGAGTAGGGTACGGTCCGATGGTATAAAGAATTAGGTTCAGTGTTCATACAAGTGTATCAGCGGAGGATTGTTTAAAAATACGATACAATGAGCATTCTCGTGGTCATTGCCGGTCTTTAACTCCTACAGTTGGTTTACAAACAATCACAATAGCAGGCAAGGAACACGGGTACAGATAAAGAGTGGTATGATGTGTTGCCACTTGTCCCTAGGCACATAACACAAAAATATACCAAATACACATAAGCCCTTTTACACTTGTGTTTCTTAACCCCGTACTTTCTCTGACCCAGGACTATCATTAGTCCCGTACCAATTTTTTCAGCTTTTTACACTCGCCAATAAGTCCCGTACTAAGCTCTTGTCCGGGGCTAAGGAGAAAATTGACTTTTTTACACTCGTATTTCTTAGTCCGGTACTTTCCAAACCACATGCATATTCATGATTACGCTGTGCACTGTACACGTACACACACGCACCGGCAGCACTTGATTATCTCGTTTCTGATTTGTCAGTGGGGGTCGGACTTCGTCTCCGTCGCTTAGCCCCGGATTATTTTTTCGTTCTGTTTACACTCGTTTGCTTGGCACCGCAATTGCGGTGCTAACCCTGCTATTTTGCAGGGCCAGATAGTACGGGACTATCGGTGGGGCAAAGCCCACTTTGGCAAAAACGAGTGTAAACAGAAATTGGGCTAAGGAAAGTCCGGTACCAACGGTGGGGCTAAGCCCCCCACCCCCCCCCCCCCCCCTTAGCCGCACCGTTGGTACGGGACTAAGCAAAAATTTGCAAGTGTAAAAATCCCTAATATGTATACTAAAGTTATAACTGACAAAATCTTCATGCTCTTGCTGCGTGATATAACAACACTGTGTCGCACAGAAATATGTTATTATTCCTGTGCACACCTCTATCTGTCTCTCTATCTATAATCATCACTTCCTATACACATCATATACATTCATGCACCCATATTATAATCATACATATATATATATATATATATATATATGTATATTCCTTCTATACACATTATATGACGATTGAAAATATAACAGTACCTTTTAATCAACCAATACAACATCAAAAAAATCAATCCTTTATAAACATTCTATCTTTTCCTATAAATACAATCTCAACTTATATATGAAAATAATTTCCAAAATAACATTCTATATTACCTATCTACATTAATACCATACGGTGTGAGTGTTTTGAGTTTCAAGATCCAGTATGATTCCCGCTTCAGAGTGACTTGATTTGATTTGTGTGTGTGTGTGTGTGGTTAAGTTCAATGCCCGTGACCCGTACATCGTCGATTGTGTGTTCATGTGTGCTGAAATGCTGTGCTACCGGAATTTGTTTACGTTTTTCTGTGTTATATTGGCGGATGTCAGAGCGGTTGTTGTTCATGCGTGTGTATAACGTTGTAGTGGTTTTGTCTTTAAAAGATCGACCGCGGCGAAAGGATACCATTCTTTATACCATCGGACCCTACCCTACTCCTGCCTGACATGCACCACCGCACACACACCTTCCCTCCCAATTAGTCCATGGGCCAGGCCAGATATTGGTACCATCTGAGGTGGCACAACCTTTTTGGTGTCATTTTGTTTGTCGGGCATAGATATGCTTATCAAGCTATGATAGCATTTCCAAATGAGTAGCTTAGTCATAGTAAATGAATTTTTAACCAATTTGGTCTCGTTGTTATATCCCTATACTTCTGAATCGAAACTAACCGCCATACAAAGAAGAGCACTGTCTTCTGTATGTTCCATAGAGCTGTAAAATGCAGCTCTGTGGTATGTTCACAGGTGTTCTGTTGTAAACGCGGTGCGCTTAGTCTTTATTCAAGGCAGCGAAGGGAATATCCAAAGGTTATGATGTCCACAGCGCTTAGTCTTTATTCTAAGACGGCGAAGGGAATATCCAAAGCGTATGATACAGTGTATATCCTTTTATCTAAAAACAACAACAACAACAAAAGCAATTCCTAGTGAATTTTACCGTATTTTTCAATCATTTATAATTTTCCGGTGAAAACGCTACGGTGAAAACGCTGATACCACGCCAATGTCACTTTATTTCCCTCCAACAATAAAAGATAATGCAAAAACGATGTACCGGTACACTACGATACATTATAATGAATGATATTGTAAATGAACAGAGTGATTTTTGTTTAAAACTGATGTATTTGTTGATAGGGTTGTATAAAAACAGTATGGATAATCCCTTTTATGAGGAACTTTAGATATGATAACGGTACATTGGTCTAGATAAAGAACTAAGCGCACCGCGTGACAGCTGTGGACATCATAACCCTTTGAATATTCCCTTCGCTGCCTTGAATAAAGACTAAGCGCACCGCGTTTACAACAGAACACCTGTGGACATACAGAAGGCAGTGCTCTTCTTTGTATAGCGGTTTAGTTTCGATTCAGAAGTATAGGGATATAAATACGAGACCAAATTGGTTAAAAATTCATTTATTATGACTAAGCTACTCATTTGGAAATGCTATCATAGCTTGATAAGCATATCTATGCCCGACAAACAAAATGACACCAAAAAGGTTGTGCCACCTCAGATGGTACCAACAACCAATTTTTCGGGTCTTGGCCCATGGACTAAATATATCACATAATCACTCTCATCCCGCCACAAGGCAGCCACAAGACACCCAAGTAACACACACGTCTGCCTAGCAGGTAAATGTAGGCCTATTATCAAGTTTAGTTATGATATGTGTTTGATATTTTTTATTGTATGATATGTCTGTACGTTACATTATACCCATTATATATGTTTTGCAATAGCCAAATATGTTGCCAAGTATGCTATGAAGCTGTTAACTCATGCTGAATTTGTTTTAATGTATCATGTTCATTACTCCACAATATGATCTGTCATGCTCAAAACATCTATTTAATTTCATAAACAGACAATAAAGCTGAAGAAGACCAAGGTCGAAAGCTTCCCACCAGCCGACTTTCTGCAACATCTTTTGTCATCATTACATTGTCTCGACTATAATTCTTCCTAAGATGACAGAGGCGTACGAGTATCAGCATCATCGCATTATATATATATATATATATATATATATATATATATATATATATATATATGTATGTATATATATGTATATATATACATATATATATATATATATATATATATATATATATATATATATATATATATATATATCGCAAGAGGTGCGGCAATACTAAACAATGGCGATCGTCAAGTTTGTTTTCAGATAAGTCATCACTTCTGTTGTGTCGCGCGCCTGGGGCCTAGCCCGGATATATGAGAGCGATGCAATTTATTCTATAAGAGCAGATGACACTTGACACCCTTGCAATCCATTTTGACGTGCGTTTGCCCTTTTTTTTCCAGGAACACAAAATATTCAAGCCGGTTTGATAAACTGTACAAACTAATAGGAAAAATCCATCCTCCCTATAAAGAAGAGGGAAAAAGATAGAGAAAGCAATGCGTAGGCTTATTGGTTTTCATGTTGATGGAGTGCATGAAGGGAATTGACCCAGCAAATACCACATTTACATTCATGACAGCCTTCAATTATTTTTTCCTTGAATTGCCCTTCCGAAGAAATATCAACATCCGATCAGGAGGGACTTTCCAATTTAATTCATCTGAACGTGAGTACGCAAACTGCTTGACAGTTGCGTTTGATTATGGCCCAAGGGCTGCTACAAAGACGCCGGATTAAAAACACTGCTCAAGGTCCTAAGCCACAGGAGTACTTATTTTATCTTTCAAAAAGAAGTAAAGGACTGCTAGACAAATTTTTCACATTTCCTTTTAAACCACAATCGTATAGAACCAAGGAAGGAGCAGGTGGAGAATGATTACTTGTATTAATCTATACAGATTCAATGAGACAAACCTATATAAATAGCGCCTTCCTGCTTGGATTTTCCAGACACACTTGCATTTCATACATAACGTGCATTTTTTCAATTTATGTATAATTTCAGCTCATTTTCATAATTCTCGATGAAAAATAAAATACATTAGATATGACAAAATTAGATAATACATGATATCCAGCTCGGAGACATATAGTATTACAAAATTAAACAATACATGATATCCAGCTGGAGGCATAGTAGAGTATTGCAAATATAAAGAAAATAGTGGTCGATCTTTGGAAGTTGGAATCTGAGAATGAATGCTAAAGAAATATGATGGAACCTACTTAGAAGCAAGATTGTATAAGCGTCAGCAAAATTTATTTACCGAGGGCGCGACGGTGGCCCGGTGGCCTGGGGGCGAGGGGCCACTGAAACTTGATGTCGGGCCACCAAATTTCCGAGAAGGTGATCGTTTCGTGGCCCGCTCTGACAGCTATAACTTGAAGAAGGACTGTTTTGTTTCCCTTATTTCGGGCTGAAAACATTTTCGAAATGTAAAGATGTCAGAAGTCCGATTAGGACGCCGGAGAGAAATGTTAGTGTCGAGCCCAGTTTTACATATAGTGTTTATATGTGTCTATATATTTTATACATGAGGCTACATATTTCATAGATACCAATTAAAGATAGATGAATATAATACATAGACAGCTGCAGTAACGAATGAAAGACCATTATTTATCTCACTGAAGCCATAATTTGTCTACGACGTCACACAATTTACCCTAGTTATACAAGTACAAAAAATTGTACAAGTATATTATACAGGGTGGCCCAGAAAGAAGGGAACACCTAAGATCTTTAATTTCAGCAATATTGTTGCAAGTATGTCATTATTTTGCATACTAATGGAAAGGCCATTCTTTTTCCAATAGAATGACACCAAGTTCTTTAATTTGGGTTAATGCGTTACGATACAGCAATATTCTCAGTTCTCACTGTATTTATCAATGTACACTTTATTAGAAGTACGGGCTTTATTCCTAAACCACTCAAGAACTCACGTCACGGCCAATCATGCCTTTGAATAAACCTCGCTATTTCCAGCTAAATTTAGCATCTCAGTGAGCCCAACAGGTCGTCTCATTCACAATGATAACGGACAATGACAATAACACCGTCCGCCCCACATTCCGCACATTGTGAACGCTACTGGTTCTATGGCAAACCGAATTCTCGCTGGTTTCGTTACCTCTCAGAGTGCAAAATGATCACATTTTGAAAATTGCAAGGGTTAAAAAATGGTCCTAAACTCATCAAACGAATTAACCAAAATTAAAGAACTTCGTGTCATTCTATTGGAAAAATAATGGCCTTTCCACTAGTATGCAAAATAATAAGATATTTGCAACAATATTGCTCAAATTAAAGATCTTAGGTGTTTCGTTCTTTTTGGTCCACCCTGTATATACCGGTGGGAAAATAGCAATGAAGCCTTATTGTCATGAAGACCTTTATGTGGCTGAGTCCTGTAGGCTCATTTTTCATTTGATATCTTGAAATATATCTTTCAAAGGAATACATGTCAAATTTGTTCTTGTAATCAAATTTTGCTATATTTATGGAGGCTATGTATCTCGTATTTAAATGCAATGACGCAAATCTTTCTGTAATACCTTGAAGTCATTTCTAGAAACCACCGCTTCAGGGCTATCATGGTTATATGTATATATATATATATATACAAGGATACAAGGATACAAGGAACTTTATTGTCTGTTAAAAATACAGAAATTCGTCTTCCACTGGCATAACAAAGTAAAAGGAGCAGACAACATAGATTGCACGTATTATAATAATGGTATACAAACAGGCAAACATATACATGTATGTAAAGATACATATAGTCTTTCATACACTAGGGCCCCGCTGAAAAAGAAAATGGAAATATGGACAATCGGGTATCTCTGTAAACTATGGTAACCATCAGTGATTTCTTGGTTTTGATTGGCTACAGAATGGTTGTTGCTATGGTAGTTACCATCGATTGCAGAGTTACCAATAATTGTTTCCATAGCATTTTTAGTGTGTTTGTGATTTGTTTTCATTTCTGTTGTTGTTTTTGTTTTCAACGGGGGTCCAGGTATGTGAAAGGCAGTGAAGCAATAACCCTGAAGCGACTTTTGCTAGAAATGACAGCAATTTTGTTATTTGCTTTGTTTTGTTTTTTTACAGATGGATTTGCGTCATCGTATACGCAAATGCGAGAATAGCTATGGTTTCCGAAAATATGCCAAAATTCAAGAACATACTTGGCGTGCACTTTTATGAAAGATATTAAAATATTTTTTTCTCATTTCCTCGTTTGAGGTACTTTTTTTTTCGTAAACTTCACAATACATGTTTACGATTTCTCATCATCCCCATATTTACCATATGCACGCAACGTAATTATTTTGACAGAAAAACAAAGTATATCATTGCACCCAACCGAAATAGCTACGTATTCTCTATATTCCACTTTCATCAAATCATGTCTGGTTGCACTTTAAAACGGATATAAAATTTTAGAACCGCAATGAGCAGACGTTTATTTCTTTCATTACGTTCTTTAACATAGTTCCTATAAACGATAAGTTGGGGATAATTCACAATAAAAGTTTACAAGATTCATCTTTCTGTTACCTATATCAAATCCAAGGACAATAACTTTTCATTGATATCGATTTCAAGACCAACCGAACTGAACATGAGGTTACTTTTCAGTTCATTTGTGTGTGTGTGTGTGCATGTCAACAACAAAAATACGTGTCTTTCTTTACAATTACAGATAGTAGGCCTGCACAAATTATCATTCAAAATTTCCCATGTAGAATATAACGTGCTGCTTTAATTAATCTCTTAAGTAAGGTTTTCTTGTTTAAAAAAAAACCAACAAATTGCTGCTCTTTAGATTACGATTATTTTCTTGAAAAACTGATCTGGTACTTTTTTGTTTGTTATCATTTCAATCGGCAAGTTTCTTGAAGAAGCAACTTCTCCGAACGTATAACGTGGTTAGGCTTCTACTCAAGCTCTTCTTGCCGTGTCTGATCCGATGTCTGATGTAGATACAGCACGCGTCAACATGGTCAAACTGCCTTACTTAAAGGAGACCTCCGGATGATTTTCAGATTTGAACATGTGAACAACCATAAATTAGTTATACTGAGGACAGAGTTTCAGAATTTATGAAAATTGGGATGAAGAATAAGGATATTTTTGAAACTTATAGCAAATTACAATGAACAAGGATGATGACATGGCAGAGTCATCATTAGAATGCATGAGTTGGAGTTCAAGGAAGCAACATAAAAGAAGAAGGCATGCATAGATTATACACAGGTGAACTCGCAAGCAAGCGGTATTGTAATGGAATTACACTGCTACATTTCTGAAATATGTGAGCCTCCTATGTCATCATCCTTGTTCAGTGTAATTTGTATAAGATTTTTCAAAGTATTGTCTCTCTGCTCAAGAACCACAATAAATTCCACAAATCTATACATGGAGCTGTTGATTTATGTACTGCATGATGTGAAATCATGAAAATTGTCTGGAATTCCCCTGAATTGGCAACGACAGAATAAAACATTTGGCACCCACTCTGTCGTAAATGTACGGTCTCCTGAGCAGATGGTATGTGCTAACGGGTGACGTTTGTTATTCCGAAATTTCGTTATTTCGAAACACACAAATTCCGTATCCTAGGTGTTCGTGAAGGGGTTCGCTAAAGGGGTTCGTTAATCCGAATACGTGAAGAAGGTGCGTACTAACGAACCTTCCGGCATAACGAACCTTATTTCGTCTTCGGATTTAGGAACCTTCGGACTAACAAAAGTATAGGTCTATACCTCATTTCCTTTTCGGTGCCAGGTAAAAATGGCAGAGGTAAAAATGGCAGGGGTAAAAATGGCAGAGGTAAAAATGGCAGAGGTAAAAATGGCAGAGGTAAAAATGGCAGAGGTAAAAATGGCAGGGGTAAAAATGGCAGAGGTAAAAATGGCAAGGGTAAAAATGGCAGAGGTAAAAAGGCAGGGGTAAAAATGGCAGAGGTAAAAATGGCAGAGGTAAAAATGGCAGAGGTAAAAATGGCAGAAGTAAAAATGGCAGGGGTAAAAATGGCAGGGGTAAAAATGGCAGGGGTAAAAATGGCAGGGGTAAAAATGGCAGGGGTAAAAATGGCAGGGGTAAAAATGGCAGAGGTAAAAATGGCAGAGGTAAAAATGGCAGAGGTAAAAATGGCAGAGGTAAAAATGGCAGGGGTAAAAATGGCAGAGGTAAAAATGGCAAGGGTAAAAATGGCAGAGGTAAAAAGGCAGGGGTAAAAATGGCAGAGGTAAAAATGGCAGAGGTAAAAATGGCAGAGGTAAAAATGGCAGAAGTAAAAATGGCAGGGGTAAAAATGGCAGGGGTAAGAATGGCAGGGGTAAAAATGGCAGAGGTAAAAATGGCAGGGTTAAAAATGGCAGGGGTAAAAATGGCAGGGGTAAAAATGGCAGAGGTAAAAATGGCAGAGGTAAAAATGGCAGAGGTAAAATGTTAGAAGTAATGAGAGTGATTTCGTCAGAGATAAGCGTATGAAGAGGTTTTGAATGATAACCTAGCCAGATCAAACTGTTATCGAATTATCAAATCCAAACTGCAGATTTGAAGAAAGTTTATTGGATTATGTTTTAAAAAGATTATAGCACTCTATTTGATTGAGTTTGATTGAGTATTTGAGTTTGATTCAAGTGCAGTGGTGTAATCTGTCTGTTCAGAGGAATGATAAACCAGCTGAGAGCCTAGTAGGCCTATGGGAAATTATTTTATTATTCAGTATTATTATTATCATTATTATTATTAATGTTATCTATCATTATAAGGGGGTTGCAACAATGCTGCAAAGCCCTTAAACAGTATAATCCTACATTGTTTCGCCCAATGAAGTTATCACACACACACAAACACACACACACACACGCACGAACCCACTTTTGGTATAAACATATACTTCTATACGCAGATATACACATGTACATACTCTCACATACACACCCTTACACAAACGAATTCCGCTCACGTCCAGGCTATTGTCATTATATATATATATATATATATAAATATATATTGTCATTATTTTTCATTTTTTGAACTGTTTAGTGTAAAGAAGTGAAGGAGACATAGTCGAGGCAAACCGTTAAATTGTCATCTGTTCTATATGTTATTTTCTCACATTCATGTTTCGTAGGAGTCTATTTATCTCACAAGGCCTGATCGCGACATAATGTACAAGTAAAAATACAAAACTCAAAAAAAAAAAACTATAGCAGATGTACCGGCAGACATAAGTAAGCTCTTGCAAAACATTTTATTACATTATTACAAGTATCACATGACGCAAAAACAAATATCTCGAAGTTTAATGAACACTTTGTGGTCATTTTACAAACTTATGCCTATTAAAACTGGAGAGGAACATTAGCAATAGACTGTTCTAGTGAGAGTAAAAACCGATAGTTTGCCATTGGATTTCTTTCAACTATTGTTGAACGAATCCGCAGGCGAAAAAATGTAAATGTTTGATGCCTCTCAAACTTAGCTGTTGCATGGGTGTAAATCCCGGAACACACCAGAATCAGGTCAATAGCACCATTAGACCCTGAGATAATCGCAACTGTAGATTTCAAATGGCGACCATTTTGAAATTCAATATGGCGGAAAGAGAGAATTCCAAGTGGCCCAATATCTGAAAATGTTTGCAATATGTTAATGTACATTTTGTGCTAAATTTGGTGCTTGTATCCCAAAATGCACGATAGGTTTGCTAAGCTGCCTCACTAAGAGTATTTTATAGTGATACCCCAAAACATTTTCGTGTCATTAATTATTTCTTTAACCCCTAATTTTGGGGGAGCGGGACATCAAGAGGGGAGAAATGAGACAACCTGGAAAGAAATTGGATAACCATCATGACCAAAGTAGAATTTACATGTGCCGCGGGGATAAATGTAACACTGCCCTGTTAAATTTCTCCCAGTGGTAACAGAAACAGTAAAAGATCCCTGCCAATTTTTCATACCTGCATGTTTGTTATCAAGCAATTTTATTTTCAGAAGTTTGCACACTGATATTAAGATACCTATATTAAAATAGTATAGGACCTACCAGATCTAAAGTAAGTTTGATATTTTACTGACAAGATACCTGTAGAGCTGTATAGTGGTTAATATTTTTTTAATGTCAATTTTCAGGTGTACCGAGGCTCATCTTTTTACTGATATAATTGGATTGTTGACTGGCCGAGCATTTTTCAAGTTACATGAGTGTCACATATTTCTCGTGTCCCATTTCTCCCCGGTCTCCCCCGTGCTTTATTTCAGAAGACACGAAAAGCGCGTATTGCGAGAAAGGTGTCAGAAACATGAAGAAGAAAAAATCTGTCACTTTTACCTCGTCCTTTTGCATTTCAACGACTAAATTTTTATCAATGGCATTTTTATCTCTAGCATTTTGACCATTGACATTTCGACCACTGACGACTTTACCTCTGACATTTTTACCACTGACATAATTATTTACCTCTGACATTACCCCTGCCATTTTTACCTCTGCCATTTTTACCCCTGCCATTTTTACCTCTGCCATTTTTACCCCTGCCATTTTTACCCCTGCCATTTTTACCCCTGCCATTTTTACCTCTGCCATTTTTACCTCTGCCATTTGTACCTCTTCCATTTTTACCCCTGCCATTTTTACCCCTGCCATTTTTACCTCTGCCATTTTTACCCCTGCCATTTTTACCTCTGCCATTTTTACCCCTGCCATTTTTACCTCTGCCATTTTTACCTCTGCCATTTTTACCCCTGCCATTTTTACCCCTGCCATTTTTACCCCTGCCATTTTTACCTCTGCCATTTTTACCTCTGCCATTTTTACCCCTGCCATTTTTACCCCTGCCATTTTTACCTCTGCCATTTTTACCTCTGCCATTTTTACCCCTGCCATTTTTACCTCTGCCATTTTTACACCGAACCTCATTTTCGGATTAACGAGCCTTCGGAACTACGAACCTTCTTTCATTTTCGGATTATCGAACCTGGGTATCAATGAACCGATGTGCCAGCATGGCCTCTCGAATTAAGAACATGTAAGTAAGAACATGTCTTCCATATCAGCTGATATTGGAAGATGGGGCCATTTCTCTTAGATTCTTCTTCAAATTACAACGGTCGTCTTTCCAGTGCTATTCTAGCTATACTTGCATGTGTTACAAATTTATGAGGATTATGGTGAAGATAGTGACGACGACGACGTTGATAACGACGACGTTGATAACGACGACGTTGATAACGATGACGGTGGGTAGCTATTTACACTGTAGTTTGTTATTCCGAAGGTTTATTATCCCGAAGGTTCGTTATTCTAAAAATGAAGTAAGGTTTGTTCTTCCGAAAGATCATCCATCTGAAAATGAAATAGAAATGGTCGTATTTTTCGAATATTCGTTTATCCGAAAAAAAAAAATAAGATTCGTTATTCCAAACGTTCGTTAGTTCGCCCTTTCTTTCCGTTTTTACATAAGAAAGGAACCTTATTTTTTCGGATTAACGAAACTTCGGAATAAATAAACCTTCAGATTAACAAATCATTATTTCATTTCCGTATTAACGAACTTCATTTCATTTCCAGATTATTGAACCTTACTTCATTTTCAGATTTACGAACCTTCGGAATAACGAATCCTTTCTCGTTTTCGGACTATCAAACATCTAGTTATAGGGAATTTGTGTACTGGGAATAACGAATTTTCGGGATGAAGAACTTTCTTTCAATTTCGGATACACGAACCTTATATCACCCAGTCATGGTAGTGATGATGACGCCAACAATGGTCATGTTCTTGTTAAACATTTTTCTCTGGCAAACTCAGGGACAACGCGTGGATTTTTTTTAACCAGAAATATGGAGCATTATGAATTCATAATCTGTCTACATCGATTTTGAAAGCGCGTCTGCGCCCGTCCACAAGCAAGAAACATGGCCTCGTCAACAATGCGAAAGGTCTTCCAGCAATGAATGAGTAGGCGGGTTCGATCAGTATTGCAAACTAGGACGGGTTGAGGAAAGAAAGTAAAGAGAGTTTGACAGAAGAGACACGTACCTATCAGTGTTCGGATAATGACTGATACAGCGCCATAGTATGCCTTCAATCCCGAGTCCCGACCCAAAATAGCAGCACGTGATTAAAATGTAATAGCGGAAGGTTAGGGCTCATTACATTTTGTCTGATTTAGTTTCAGCTTTTGTGTTGTTGTTTTGTTTTTGCTTTTTAATGCATTTCTTGGTTTTTTTTTTTCTTTTTTCTTTTTCTTTGTTGTTTTTGCTTCTCAGAAAAGCAGCGCTAGTTAGAGAGACAATATCAGCTTTGGAATGAGAAATGATCAAATGCCTGGTCCCAGTTAGTTTTATCTTACCCAAACTGCGATCAAAAAGTCACAGATATCAATTCTCTGTGTAACAGATGTATTCATATCCCCGGCAAGGGGACGCCTGTATTCATCAAGCGTACACCCATACGTTTGTTTGTTTCATTTTCTGGCAACCATCTTCCCCCTCCTCCTCCCTCCCTCCTCCCCCTCCCCCCCCCCTCCCCCCCCCCCCCCCCCCCCCATCATCGACGGCATTTACCGCATCACAGCCCTTCATCTGTTTCTGCCACCGACCTGAGGCGCCACCGCGTCAGTTACGGCAGGGTTATCACCCGACTGAGGGTCCCCTGGCAAAATGAATATCAAGATTGCCACAATCTATGACGGTGTGAGGATTCTAGTGAAAATGAGAATCTGTATTGTATCGTATCGTATCATGTCATTAGACATTTATTGTGTAAAATATGATATTTTAGATACCAGTGACACTTTCCCAGCCTGACTTTTGACAGGGTAATGAAAAAAAAAATAGTTCGTTATGTGACACTGCAATGTGACGTCACATAGCAAAGATATCACTAACTCAAGCCCTTTTAAGGACAGATCAATGTCTACTTCTGCACACAATATTTTTATGACAAATGCGAAGTTTGTTCTACAAACTAGATAAAGACCAGCTATAACCGCTATAAACAGTATATCACTTGGGCGTCATCACTCTTAGTTTATTTTAAGAAGTCATTTCATATTCAAATCATGCACAATTTTACTCCCATTCATTATCATTCCTGTTTGCCTTTCATGCATTCATTCATTGTCTGTTTCAGAATTGCTGACACCATTCGAGTGACTCCATCTGCCTGTCAGGATGGATCACATCCCCAAATCCCGGAGAAAGGACACCGTGTCCCCGTCGATGTTTTCCCCTACTAAATCCCTGATTTCCCTCTCCGTGAGATGAATTAACACTATATGAAAGAAAGGAGGATTGTATTGTCTGTGCTGTTTCGCCATGCTGCGTCAAGAAAGTAGAGATACTAAATCCCGAATGCCCTCGGGCAACGTGGATTGGAAAAAACAACAACAATGATGGAAGAAGTTAATGAATTAAAGTTATGTCAGCCCTGCCTAACTACAATATTACCCTTTCTCATAAAAAAAAATGATGGATACAATGGCAGGTATTATTAAGAGACAATCTGTAACGCAAACAAACTTTTTGTGGGGGGAAACAAATACCTCTGTTAGAAGATGATCGAAAAATCGAATCTTGGAGATATAACCCCTTTTGCCTATCACTTTATTACGACAGATGTAGGTTGCGCTGCATTTCTTCAATAAATATCTACCCGCGTTTTCTTCTTCTTCTTTTTTTGTAGTTTTATGATTATAAGTTTTTAATGTCATAACCATGCAATTCTTGCCAGAAGAAGAAGAAAAAGAAAAAGAGGATAGAAAATCGAAGTCGGTATTCTAATGACAAACACGAAGAACCTCGGGCGACTTATCATTGCTGTCACTCAGTGTCAACGGAAAGACTATCGTATAACCCTCTCATCGCTGTGAATTAATTCATCTCCTATGTCATTTCCTTGAGGTATACTTGAGGTATATCGCACCTATTTTATCTCTTCCTTTTCTCCTCCCAACAACCTCATCTTCGACCCGTCTGTTTGGTGTCTTATCTTCTCTTCATTGCTCTCATTTCTCTCCCGCTATCCCCCATTCATTTCTCTCCTTCTCTCTCTCTCTCTCTCGATATATATATATATATATATATATATATATATATATATATATATATATATATATATATATATATATATTTATATATATACGAAGGCCTAATGACGGGCCGAAAGCTTGACAAATAAAAGGGAGACTAAGATCGAGAGCAACGTCCCGCCTCAGTCCAATTTCTTTCATATATGCAACCAACAATGAGGCACCGCGCACGTTCGGAACCTAGGGAACTATCTCTCACACTATATATATATATATATATATATATATATATATATACTCTCAAAAAGAAAAAATGGGGTCACACACCGTTCCAGGTCAGAAATGACAAGGAATGGGGTCAGATATGACCCCATCCAGAGTCAGGAATTGGGTCAGGATGACCCCATTCCGGGTCTTCATGACCAAATTCCCTGTCATTTTTTACCCGGAACGGCGTGTGACCCCAACGGACCCAGTTCCGGGTCATTTCTGACCCTGATTTTGCAAGAGTGTGCATATTATACATCTATAAAGTTTAATCTCAATAAGGGCTAAACGCCATTTTCAAACATTTTAAAGTAGGTACCTACGTCCATCATCAGACAGAGCGATTTTATGCCCTTCCAGTGATACCTCACTTGTAGCACAGCAAGGAATATCCTCGAGGTAATGGTAAAAATATCTCACATATTCTTAGTATAATCTTTGTCTTATAGCACTTTTTTATCGCAAATATCTCGTATTAACGGAAGATCCGTTGTCTAGTGGATAAGACGCCTGTCCGGTGATCAGGAGGTCGTGGGTTCGAATCCTAGCAGAATATGCCTGCCAATGATTTTTTTTTCTTTTAATCATGGCTTCTAATAAACACTAATTAATCCGTTCTTAATAATTACGTCGATGAGGGACAAGTTGTCAGTCAGTTGCGATCAAAAAACAACTCGACGCAAAAAAAAATAATTTACTTTAATAGACGTATTCCTGTTGGAATTAAAAGCATATAGAATATGAGATGATTTATCTTGCTTAAACCCACGATTATTTATGTTCACAATTAAAGACTATTACTGTATGTTTTGACTCATGCGTACAAAATGTGCCAGTGCCATCTTTCAGCTCGACGGCACATCAATTATCCATCAACAGCTCGAAAAGGTTAAGAATCATTTAATTTGCTCCTCTTGATACGCTCAACAGAATTCCTGCTATTTTTTTTTACATTATCACATGTAAATTGACACTAGCCGTAAATTGCAGCGTGACTGCCCTCAAGAGCAAAGGATAGGAATTAAGGTATAAGAATATATGAATTAAGAAGTGTATAATGTAAATAACTAATATTGAATAAAACTTTGATGTTGACGATAATCATGATGGAGAGCGTCGCTAAATGATCGCCCCCTCTCTGAATCATTGTCAATTCAATCTAAATTCTGTCGTTCCTATATACCACTCAGCCACAAATTTCCTGTAATCTTGTTATTATATAATCATGAAACTAGCATGAAATCTAATTTTGGGAACACATGAACTGAATTGCTGTCGTTATATACTTTTCACTTATTCAATCTTGATGACACGTTAAGACCCGTCCATCAACCCTAATATCTGACAAAGGGACGGTTAGTTGAAACTGATCTATTTCATCGCTTCTGTGCATCGTTAACTTATTACTTTTACAGCATGTTTCATCAATTATCTTCATTTTCCAGATAATGAACCATTTCGATGCAACTCGTCCTCCAGTAACTCGGCCTGCTCATTTCTGCCCACGTGTTCCCCTTCATACTCCCCTTTCTCTCCTCACCCCGGAGCGACGCGGGAAATCAAATTGGGCTCGTGCATGCCTTCCCTTTATAAGATCCAAATCAAAGATGTTTGCAAAAGGGTATCTGTGTCCAGAACTTTATAAGGTGCCCACAAAAGCGCCGTATACATATCTCAACCCTTGGAAAATGAAGGGACAAAAATCGTCCAGTTTCAACACTGATTCTTGTGTGTGTGTGTGTGTGTGTGTGTGTGTGTGTGTGTGTGTGCCCCCGCGCCTGTGTGTGCGTGTGTGTATATGTGCTTGTATGTTTTGTTTGTTATTGTGGTTTTTGAAGGGGGGGGGGGGGTCATAGGCGCCGGAAGTGGGGGGGGGGGGGCACCCAATCCAAAGAGTGGGGGCAAAACGCGTTTTTGCCCCCCCCCCCCAAAAAAAAAAAAAATGATAATAATGAATAAATAAATAGATAAAAATAAATAAAATAAAACAAATAAATGTATATATATATATATACATATATATATATATATAATATATATATATATATAAATACAATACAAATAGGGAAATCTATTAGCTAAGACTAGTAATTCTAACTCTCATAAATGTTTAGACATTCGTTTTGCGTTGCGTGTGAGCAGATTATCTTAACCGCATTCAACGGTAACCGTTGCAGATTTTAGAAAAATCGTGTAAATATCAAAATGTTACCTTTAAGCACTGGCGGATTTAGAGGCGGGCACAGCTGGCCCATGCCAACCCTCCTTTTGAAGCAAGTTTTAAAAATTCTTCTTTGTTTTGTAATTTTTATACGTGTGCCCCCCCCCCCCCCCCCTCCCCCCTTGAGAAAAAAAAAATTTCCATACGTCGCACTTCCACCGCTAGTTGTTACTAACGTGACACCTGACGAAGGTAGCGCTCCGGGATAATAGTTTTAACCCCGCCCGCAACGCGCCCCCCCCCCCCCCTTCTTAATTTCCAAAGCGGAAAAATATAGCTACAAACGGCAGTTTTTGGACTGTAAAATGTCAAAATTTTCAAGCTCGCTCGCTCCGCTCGCTCGCATTCAATCGCTATGCCATTCTCCTGATGTTGCTGCCAGTAATTGCCAGCAGTTGCGCACGGTGCGTCCCCCCCTTAATATCCAAAGTGAAAAAAGTATAGCTACAAACGGCAGTTTTTATACTTTAAGATGTCAAAATTTTCAAGCTCGCTCGCATTTAATCGTTATGCCATTGTAAAAGAGAATGTTACTGCCAGCAATTGCCAGCAGTTGCGCCTGGGCCGCCCCCCCCCCCTTGATTTCCAAAGCGAAAAAAAAAGAATAGAGCTACAAACGGCAGTTTGGGGACTGTAAAATGTCAAAATTTTCAAGCTCGCTCGCTTTGCTCCCTCGCATTGAATCGTTATGCCATTCTCCTAATGTTGCTGTCAGTAATTGCCAGCAGTTGTGCCCGGTGCGCCACCCCCCCCCCCTTAATTTCCAAAGCGAAAGATATAGCTACAAACGGCAGTTTGGGGACTGTATAATGTCAAAATTTTCAAGCTCGCTCGCTCCGCTCGCTCGCATTTTATTGCTATGCAATTCTCCTGATGTTACTGACAGTAATTTGTCGTTTCACACCGTCATTCCATAATCCATATAAGGAAAACTTCCAATGTTGCTCAATGACTGCGTTGTTGAATGTATCACATTCCGTAATGTATCGTAGTCCCATTACGTTTGCAGACTGACAGCGCACGCACACACGCGCAAGCATACACACCCTCAAAATCACTTTTGCGCAAGGTGCCCCCCCCCCCCATGTCTCGACCCGCGGTACGCCACTGCACATAATATATATATATATATATATATATATATGTGTGTGTGTGTGTGTGTGTGTGTGTGTGTGTATGTGTGTATGTGTATATATGTGTAACATATGTATGGTCTATCGTGAGCCCCCTCCAATATTTGCCCCCCCCCCCCCCAATCCAAAACTGCTTCCGGCGCGCCTGGGGGGGGGGGGGGGGGGGTCCTTTTAATTATGTCTTAATCACCAGATTTTTGTCCGATTTAATAACCTATTTTTGTTGTATCCCATATTATAGACAGTTCTATATCCACTTAAGTGAAGTATATGACACACAAGAGATTGCCTATATACGTTTATGATATAATAATTGTATTTTGCTATTATTATCAGAGCTGCCTTGAAATCAAAATTGCGACTCAATAGCGATTACTGCATTTTTCCATTTTTAAGTATCCATTAAACTCTCGGTTCGATCATCACAACCCATACTCGTCAAAGAAAGAATTAGTACGTGTACTTTTCTTTCGATAAATCATACATTGTGATTCAAATCTTTGAATCAAAAGGAATTGGGCAACAATTTTCATGACATTTCTTTTATTTTGTACAGTTCAATGACCACAGCTTACAGTCAAACCTCGTGTTGTAAATCAAAGGATCACATATGCATCAAATGCTGTTTTCTGAAAAAAAAAAACCCGCTTGATCTAATGAAGATTGCAAAACACTGTGCTACTTGCAATGACTTGAAAACAGAGCCTTCGTAAGAGTGGAAAACGTAAACACGCTTTCTTTTTCGGCCACGGATTGCTCTCTTGGTTCGAAGAGAAAATTTTACTACTTGTACATGAGGAAAAACAGTAAAACATCACAGGGGAACAATCCTATTATTTCTGCAAGGTTTAATATTGGTCTCGTGTTGTAAATTTTAAATCGGATCGTTCACGGGACAGATTGAATTAACGCATATATTGGAATAAAATATCACATCAATGCACACAGTGGGAATACTCTACAACAGCAAAAACAGACAAAAAATATGGATATGTCATAAATTTTTAAGATTTATAGACGTCTTTGAACCAATTTTAAAATGGCAAGGGGAATTTTTTTAGAAAATTGCAAACCATCTCCCATCAAACAGGCGTGTATCATTCTTATAATGCACAGAGAAATGCCAAGGCGGTATTTGTGAATATACATAGGATGCTCTTTCACCTGTCTTTTCAGCTTGGAAGTCTCACACTTTACATGCTGTAGTTCCCATTCTATCAAAATAACTTTAAAAAAATAATATTTTTAAATATCTTTCTACATAAAATATTCAAGGGTATTTAATGTTTTGTTTCCAAAGTTTTCGACGGGGAATGAGTGCTGCATGGACCCTGCTCAAAGGCTATTTCCAGCGCAATTGCGTATTCACAGTTCGAATATTACGCGTGTTTCGTAAATTCGAACATACTTGAGTACAGTCCTTAATTTTGTTACGAAACCATGCCAGGCCCTGGGATGGAATAGTCTTTTGTCAAAAAAACTTTTAGCACTCAAGAACCGCAGCTAACTGCTTCATTTAAAGTTGACATCCCTTTGTTGTAAAGAGTATTCCCTTGGCTTAAAGGGAAAATGATTTATTCATAGTTTTCAAATGTCTGCAGATCTGTCTATTTTTGCTCTTAAGATGTACATATATTATGCATTAACTATGTGAATTAACGCGGGAATAACACGATTTCAGCTGGCTAACGACAATAATGCGAATTGTTAGCCAAAAAGTTCGCCGGAAGTATACTTTAGTCTCAGAGATCACACGATTGTGGTTGCTGCTTAATTCTTATAATCGTTTATCGTTTATCGACAAATCGGACCAGAGGAGTATCCACCGATCTCCAGCGCTGGATTGAATTGCATGCAGCTGGTTGCAAAATACGATTTCAAGGGCACAATCAATCATCAAGCAATGTTCTGCCATCGCATTATACTCACTGCTGAATGGGTAGGGCGCTTCAAGAATAAGAGTCGCAGGCATACGATCGAAATGATTTTACACTTCTGATCTAAAAATACTCTAAAATATCTCATTATCCTGGCGAATCGCATCAACCAGATAAGTTTCTTGGTAGACCCTTTCGATATATTGCAAGCAATTTCGAGATGGTGAAAGATGAAATTTGAGACCTTCTTAAAACTATGTCTTGCCTTTATTTAATCCACGTCCTGTATTTCGAGGAGACCAATATTGGTTCAATTCTAATCTGCAGATATGAGAACTGAAACTAGAACGAGGTTGGTGTGGTTGTGCCAAAAGTAACGATTGAGCGTGTGCGTGTATGTGCGTGTGTGCGTGTGTGTATGAGTGTGAGAATATGTGTGTGTATGTGTGCGTGTGTGAGGGAAATGGGGAGGGGTCGAAAGTGTGATCGTATTGATCGTCGCTGTCATCCGGGATCGGTAATGGAGCCGCGACCGTCATATTGCATGTGCGATGGAAATGATCAGATTTGGCCCGGGCATCACCCCGACTCATATCAGATTATCTCCCAAAGTGCAAAGGACGTTCCTTTTTCCTCCCATTATTTCCCAACTCGCAGGATTGACGCTTAAATGGGTCAGAGCAAAGCAAAGTCAGAGACAGACACATCACTGTTGAATTTGAACACCTACCAGCAACTATTGACATTGATTCCATATTTCAAGCAAGGTACAAGTGGTATAGTTTGCAATATTCTAAAAAAAAAAAAAGCATATCGCTAGTGACCCATGCAATTTATTTGTGACGGCCTGCATCATAAGAGCTAATTTGAATAAACAAGACAGGGTAAACAAAAGGGGAAAATGTCGTTCAGGGCTCGTAGTATTAAGTCTACAAGTGTGTTCTGTAGAATAATCTCCCCCACCCCCCCCCCCCCCCCCAAAAAAAAATCACATAAGGATCAGAAACAGAATCAGGCGTTGCAAGAATAACCACATCATCGCTTCGTTAACGCCATTTTTTCGCCCTTGGCATACCGATCTAATTTGAACTTGAAAACAAGTGCCTGTCGTCAGCAGCAATATGTACGTGATTATTCGCCGATGCTTCTTACGTTACGGCAATTGTGTAGATAGTACGGGAAGTTTACCTGCTCAAGGCAATTTTTGCTCTCGTGACCTACATACGACTTCAATTTTGAGTGGACATCTTCGAAAAACAAACACGAATACACACACACACACACACACACACACACACACACACACACACACACAAACTCTAACATGCCATCAATACCTTTTGTGTTACGAGGTAAAAATACGTCTCGATGGCATACGGCATGCGTTACCGCGGGGGATACGTAAATTGTTGTGTAATTAATTCTCTCATATAACGATCATTTCGGTCACCCACGCTTCCGCAGTTCTTCTCAAATATATGAAACGATAAAAAGAAAGGCACATGCAGACGGTCGTGCATAGATTATGCACGCAAGCGAACACATTATCATGCTTGTGTATGGTAGGGTTTTACTTTTCTGTTGGTAGCGCAGAATTAAAACCCCTGATCAGTAGTTTAGGACTCTTGAGCAGGTGGTTTTTCCCTGACTTTTGCAACACAGCGTGTTCCATGCGTTCAACAGGTACGATTTTCTCTTCCCACATAATCTCAGTTTTCACTGTTCTTCCTCGGATTTTTAGCACCTCAGGCTCAACTTTGCTCGTTATGGTTCTGTTGTGCACACTCTTCCGCTGCTTTTGATCATACACCCAATGCATGTCACTTCTTTCCGACTCCATAGTACGTCATCATTAAACTTTTTTTTTCTTTTCACTTATTTCCTGTTATTTTTCCGTCCTGTTTTCTCCGAGACGAAAAAAAAAAACAAACAAACAAAGAAGCTTAGGAGAAACCATGATATTGTGAAGAGGAAAACTGAGACAATAATTGCGATCAAACCATTCTGTCGCTCCGAGGCAAACGATGACGTTTCTCTTCCATAATCATGGCTTTCAGCCCCGGGGTAAATCGACGTCGTCCGTTGCAAGTACATATCTTTCTCCATTTGCCCCTCTTTCCCCCTCCCCCCCCCCCCCCCCTCTCTCTCTCTCTCTCTCTCTCTCTCTCTCTCTCTTTCTCTCTTCTTTCTTTCTTTGTGTGTCTGTCTGTCTGTCTATCTAGCTCCATTTCTATATTTATTATTCATCTCCTATTGATTGCTGCATCTCATCTAAGTCTCGGTTAGAAAACACGGGTGCTCCACTTTCACCTGGCTTGGCAGAGATAGGTCCATTCCCGGTTTCTTTCTTTTTTTTCAATCTTTTGCCGACATATGACAGGCTACTAGAAACGAGGAAACATTAGTGATCCTTCCGATTTCCTGTAGCCTGAAGTTCCTAATTCTCATCCCCTCCCCCCATTCCCCCCCCCCCCCCTCCTCATTCATCCCTCAAACTCTTGTAGCGATCTCGGAGAATGCCATGGTGAGGACAGGTTCTCATGCAGGATCAGGCTTCTCGACGCAATTTCTCACAAGTCCGGATTTCAATCAAGACCTATTTCACTTTCAATCAAGCAAATGCATGTTACCCATCTTTGAATCCGCTGTATATATATATATATATATATATATATATATATATATATATATATATATATAACTCTGGGCGTTGCACAATGTGTGCTCATGCGAACATGGCGAGCATGCATTAAGGGTGATACTAAAATGAGGACTTTGCTTGTGAAGAAAGAGATCGTGATCGTGATTGGCGAATCCATCAGTTCATTGCCCGTGAAGCTGTTTGCTGAGCTATTTTGGAGATACGTACACTAACTATGCGTGAACCAGTGAATTCATAGAAAGAGTGACGTAAGAGACGAAGGGAGGGAGCAGCAGATGTCTGAGAGAGATAGAGAGAAAGAAAGCGATTGTACTGTATGCTGTGATCTCTCAATTTATAGAAGTCCTTTCTACCCGTTGACAGCAATGGAGCTTATTAAAAAAATCAAGAACAACTTAACATGTAATAGGTAGGTTCACACAGCACTTCCATAATCTAAAGTTACTTTGTAGTTAGCTTTCATAGATGTTAACGCATTGATATGGCTGATAACAGTCATGCATGAGTGTGGATGTATGGAAATGATCGATGGTGTTGCATGTTCATATGTACTGTGCGTATCAAAGTAAAAGGTAATCCAACTTTGGAGGGCTACTTTTTTATAATTGTCAGCTATGGAGGGTGCAATAGTGGTCGTGAGGAAATGGGAATTCTTCCTCTTTCCAGTGATACCTCATTATGTTGACAAATGTAATGCATGAATGAGCACATGAACTGTAAAGACAATGAAAATTTGCACTTTTTCCAAGTTTGTGTGTTATTGTGAAGGAACAATGCATGTCTTACTACATGCATGGCTGAGATCTTTCAATGAAAGTGGCCAAATAGGTCAGCCTGTACGAATGCAGGTTTGTGTTTAGGGCTTCTCCTATCATTTTATGGTTCATAACCTTGAACATGGCCACCTGTCCGATAACTTGGTCACTCCCCCAGAGGCCGAACCACACAGTCCATTTTCTCTGTTCATATTCAACACATAGCTGGCAGCTACAAACCATGTCTTGAATATGAGGAGAGAAAAATGGATAATGGTTTAGCCTTTATAGGAAGGACCAAGTTATCGACAACGTGGCCATGTTGAAGGTTATGGAGCATAAAAGGTTAGAAGAAACCCTAAACACGAACCTGCAGTTGTGCAGGCTGGCATAACGATTTGGCCACTTTCATTAACAGATCTCATCCATGCAGTAAGACATGCATCGTTCCAAATTCACAATAACTTGCAAACTTGGAAAAAGTGCAATTTGTCATTGTTGTCTTTAAAGTTCATGAGCTCAGTCATGCATAACATTTGTTAACATAATTAGGTATCACTGAAAAGAGGAAGAGTTCGTCTTTCCTAACAACTAACATTGTGCTCTCCATAGCTGATAATTATGAAATACTAGCCCTCCAAAGTTGGATTACCTTTTATTTTGATACGCACTGTATTGTTTTGTAGAATTATATCATGGTATTTTTGTTTAGTTTTTTATCTTTGCTGAAGTTTGTGCCGTGCTGAAATAAAATGAATGAATGAATGAATGAATAAATGAATGAATGAATGGATAGCATGCAATATGGTAAACAGCATACGAAAAGTCCCCGACGAAAATTATATTCTTTTTTTAGCTGGAAAGACTAGAGGATAAAAAGGATTTTTCAAGCTTATGTTTTAGGCTACTTACAGAAGACGAATGCAATGACGGGCAGTCAGTATCATAAATATTGTGCGATTAAAGTGTATCTTGGCCATGGAATTTTACATCTTAAGTTTTCGCACCATGTCACTTTTATCTTATCTTATACAGCCACACGTAGCAGAGTGAAATGAAATGAAATGAAATGAAGTGAAGTGAAGTGAAGTGAAATGAAGTGAAGTGAAGTGAAGTGAAGTGAAGTGAAGTGAAGTGAAGTGAAGTGAAGTGAAGTGAAGTGAAGTGAAGTGAAATTAAATGAAGTGAAGTGAAGTGAAGTGAAATGAAATGAAATTAAATGAAAATGAAATGAAATGAAATGAAATGAAAATGAAATGAATGAAATGAAATGAAATGAAATGAAAATGAAATGAAATAAAGTGAAGTGAAGTGAAGTGAAGTGAAGTGAAGTGAAATGAAATGAAGTGAAGTGAAAATGAAATGAAATGAAATGAAAATGAAATGAAATGAAGTGAAGTGAAGTGAAGTGAAGTGAAATGAAATGAAATGAAGTGAAGTGAAGTGAAGTGAAGTGAAATGAAATGAAATGAAGAGAAGTGAAGTGAAGTGAAGTGAATTGAAATGAAATGAAATGAAGTGAAGTGAAGTGAAATGAAATGAAATGAAAATGAAATGAAATGAAATGAAATGAAGTGACGTGAAGTGAAATGAAATGAAATGAAATGAAGTGAAGTGAAGTGAAGTGAAGTGAAGTGAAGTGAAATGAAGTGAAGTGAAGTGAAGTGAAGTGAAGTGAAGTGAAATGAAATGAAATGAAATGAAATGAAATGAAACCTTCGACTGCCAATTGGTATAATCCACGCCATATAACAATGCGTTCCTCGTCCATCTTTAGTGAGCTTTAGATTTTCGCAACGCGGACGTTCAGAGGAAAAAAAACTGTTCTGCGCATGCGCAAATTTGCTTTAAAAAAAATCGACCTCGCGTCGTCTGAGTTTGCACTATCGGTTCTGGGCCATTTTTGCGTCCGCTCAAATTTACATCGCAGAGAGCTACTTGATGCAATGACTCTATGGGGGCGCCATTTTATTTTGTATGAACTGCGTTCTCGCTACTTTGCAACACGACGCAAGGAGAGAGGAGGACGGCCAACGAAATGGTCATCTTAAAGGTCCTGTTTATCTTTGGGAACATTGATTTATAAAATTTTCAAGATATGACATTTAATGCATATGTGTAGGTCTGTCGTACCATAAAAAACATCCTATGATATAAAATTTTCGCGATAAAACCTAAAATATAAGGAGATATCTGTATTTTTCTCAATAAACCGTAACTGTAGATGGTTTAGTCTGGAAACATTTTTATTACAACTATTGTTCACATTTTGTATTCTTAACTATACTTAACATTGATTTTACCTATTTAAATTTTTACAGTGGTTGTTTCTATCACTCACTCACATTTAAGAACTAATTTTAAGCACTAATACTGGGATTTTGTTTCATGTGCAAATGGCAAATTATGCCTTTAAACGTCTGCGTCGCAAATTTAAATCTCCCTATTACCTGCATGGAACACCATGATATCCTTTCTCCTCCTCCTCCTCCTCCTCACCCCAATCTTCTTTCTATCCCTTCATCTATGTCTCATATGCAATCTATTATCCATTTCTCTCCTTCCTCCCTCACACGGCTCCACGGGAAAGGGGGGGGGGGGGGTAAGCGGGTTTAACCCCCCCCCCGGCCCCTAGGGCTGAAATGAAACGTCATCATGTATCAAAACCCACACACGTGTTGGTGGCTTGTCAGCCGATTTTCTCATTGAAAATTAAATGTGAAGACCTTATGTTTTTTTTTTCGCATGTCAGCCGATTCGGGGAGAAAATTGTCATTGGGTCACCTGCCCTCCCCTTCAGAACCTTTGTTAGCAGAAGGCAAAAAAGCTAGATCCGTCCATGTGTTACACAGTGTCATACCAAACGAAGAATAGAAAATGATGCAGATGTCGTCAGGGGTCTCGGGCAGTTGCCCCCTGGGCAATTACCCCACACCCTTCCCCTGACCCTAAACTTAATACTAATCCTGAACCCAATCCTAACCCTAACCCAAACTCTAAACCAAATCCTTACCCTAACCTCAATCTTTACTCTAACCTTATCACTAACCACTATTTAGCCGGGGGTAATTACCCTGATACGGTTGCCAGGTACACAAATTATATAGAACGAGATCGAGATCAAGGGAAGGTACGGAAGGGGGATCGGATTAAATATCAATTCCGCATTCACAACGTCTTGCCTTGAATTCATCAATTAGCGTATTCATTAGTACACAATTTATCTTGGTCTTATATTTCACACACAAAAAGGGTTAAACAGAAGACAAGGAAAATACATGAAAATGAGGGAATGTTGAAATATTGACAGGTTACTGCTCTTCGATGTCAACACTTCGCATGAAATGTGTGCGACATGCACTAACAAAGACACGTATATAAATATATACAAGTACATGTGAAAGTATTATCATACACATGCATTATATGAATAGGCTAATATGAAAAAAAGAAGGTATATCCATTAGTATCAATTTGAAATATTTGACATTAAAGCTGCTGAAAAGAAGATAATAGAAAATCGTTTTTTTTTGTTTCTGTTTTGCATTCAGACTCATACAGGTAAGCATGCGTGTGTGTGTGTGTGTGTGTGTGTGCGTATATGTTTCTCTATATGTGTGTGTGTGCATGATTGTGTGTATTCTCGTGCCCTGTAGTGATATGATGTTCCCTTTGTTGATACTATTTTGCTGAATGCCATCTTCATCTTCCAAATGTTTATTTTTGCCTCCAGTCTCATGAAAAACTCCCAAGTCTCATGAAGTTCATTAATTTGAATGCATCAGGGAACATTACTTCATCACACGCTCCCATTTTTTTCTGTACTTTTCTTTTTCTGATATGAGTGGAATGTTCATTGTCGTAATGCAATACCAGAGGACATGGGAGCATCATGTTGTTCTGACATGAAATTTTATCAAAGAGCCCGCTTTACTGTGGTATAAGCCTGCGGGACATCGCCTCGAATGCTGCTTCCACAGTATTTACTGATTCAGAATGGATGTTGATGACGTGCGTGAGTGGTTGATTGGGGGAATGAGCGATGGCTGACTTTTGTGCGCAACAGGATTTTAGCTATATTAAAGTCGACGGCAGGGTTCTTTTTTTTCCACCTGTTGCCTCAAAACGACATTGCATGTTTTTTTTCATTTATCCTCTTACAATCTCTCCATCTCTGTCGAGTTCATTCTTTCTGTTCCTCTCCCCTCTCTCTTTTAATCTCTATCTTTCTTGCTATCTCCCTTTTGCCTTTTTTTCTGTGGACAGATGATTTTGTGCATTCAACTGGCGTTGTCCACTTTGATATGCAAAGACTCCAAACCACACGCTGTTGGACCACGTCCAATCCAGAGCAGTCAAAATATAACCTGGGAGCCCTGTCAGCCATATGTAAAGCTAATACCTAGTGTATTCCATGCGTTTTTGTTTGTGTTTGTGTGTGCGTGTGTGTTTAATTCATTGATTTATTATCAATATCGATGTTTAAGTGAGAGATTATTGCAGTAAATGCCGCAAAAAGATGTTAATAATTGTCTTAAATGTATTTGCATTTTTTTGTATCGAGAACGGGTGGTAATTTAAGCATGATTCGAATGAAATCAATAAAGATCACGAAAGCACAAAAACACCTGTTTGTGTGTGTGTGTGTGTGTGTGTGTGTGTGTGTGTGTGTGTGTCAGTGTGCGTGTGTGCGAGGGAGAGGGAAGCATGGGAGCTTATTAAACAACGAATCAAATAACTATTCTTGCTGTTTCGCCTACGATAAACTTTTGCCCTTGGTATTAACGGTACAGCTATGTATAGCGATAAAATTAAAAATACGCATTTGCCCCCAATGTTCTCCATTTCCAAATATGCATTTTTATGTAAAAGTAGAATATAGTATGGAATTAGAATGTAGCTCATAGCAGTGAATATGTTTTTATCGCTTTTTGGACAAACAATACTCAAAATAACACGGATGAAGGGGTAGGTGGAATTTGCCTTAAATTTCCCCGTGTCCCCGCAAGTCTAGTAGCCATACAATTATGTACGTAAATAACGCGCGTATGCCAAGGATTTTAATGAATTATGTGAAGTTGCATCCCTAAAGTATTGCGCAAGAATATTGACGCCATATTTGAAAAGTGATAAAAGCAATAAAATTGACATACCGTAAAATACATTGCATTTTGCATGCTTGTACTCTTTTTCACTATGTTATGTTCTTTCTATCGTGAAATCTGGCATTTTGAGGTTTGACCTCACATAGGGGTGGTGAAGGAAAAAAAGGAAGACAATTTATTCTAGAACGCTTATTCCACTCAATCTATACGTTGCCTTGCGTGACGTCAACCTTCCCGATAACACACGTTTTTTGGACCATTCGTTTGACAAATCAAAAATTCACGATTTATCCTCATCTTTTTTTTTGCATATTTGCTTTCATGCTCCTTTCAAGCCATGTAAGTCACTGTTCACCTCAACTGAAGAAGAAGAAGAAAGCATGCTGTTAAAGTGCACTATATGGTAGCCTGATGATGTATGATAATTATGCAGTCAAGTTAAAATGTGCTAGCTTCAGATTGGGAGGGAAAGGGAAGTCTAGGTGAGCCAGCGATTGCTGATTGGTTATTGTTGTCTTTTTTTTAAAGAATGACAAGGATAAATCAATCTAAAAATAAAAAAGGAACAATAAGTTGATTGGCATATTCAAGATACTTTTCGGAAGATTTGGTTTATGAATTATAAGATACCATATCGTGTAGAGGCCGTTTTCCCAGTAAAGCAAATTTCTTGTCGATAACAATTTCCCCCATCTGTAGTAGGCATATATACCTTAAAATAAGATGAAATATATGGACCTGCACGTTATGTTTTACATGCAGTTAAACCTGTTTTCTTTTAAGTACTCTTTTTATATTTTGATGTGAATATATTTGGGTTTTTCACAATAATTTCATTGTACAAGTGGAAAAAAAATAAAACTGAACTGAACAGGTATACCAATTAGTTTCGTCTTTGGGTTTCTATCGTTTCGACTCTATTGTTTATCTTATATAATGAAATATATATATATATATATATGTATACATATATATGTAAATAAAATGTGGGTGTATGTGCGTTGTTTGTGTATGTATATTATATATATATATATATATATATATATATTAAGTATATCATCATCCATCTGCTAGTAAGTCGGAGTTTTGCTTCCATTAACTGACATTTTTTCTCTTGTCTTTATGATTTCTGCTAATCATTGAAAATGGTGAAAATGCTCCATATAATCTGAAAGGGAGAAGACCAGAAGCTGAAAAAAAAAAAAAAACCTTCATGAAGTCTGACCCATGCCACGTGACTCTTCTAGCATGAAGGCTGTACTCGATCAGAGTAGAAAAAACAAATCGTCCATCTTGCCTCAAAGGTTTCAAGGTAAGATTACACATCAGGGTAAAGCATATGGGAAGAATGATTTACCCAAAATGGCATTTTGATGTATTAGCCACGCACTGAAAGCAGAGACACGAAAACGGCAGAAATTTCTCGAAGCAAAGAATCGACGTCGCAGATTTTATGTGCGGCGGATCTGGTGGTTCAGGTTGGCACGTGGAATGAAAATGTCAGGCAAAATATTCTGTACGAGATACGTGATTTCCATCTAGGTGAAAGTTCGTTCAAGCATCTATACAGCTGTCAAATCCACATGTCAAGCTCTTCCATTAAACTTTTGCTGCACTCTTCCGCCCACCCCCTCCTTCCCTTCCCAGCTTGTTATCATATTCATAGGCAAACTCACTCACTTATATCTATCCATTACGTTGGCCAAGGTAAAAGCAACTAGGATAAGGAGAATAATGTAATTCATATCTAATCTATGAGACGGTATAAAAGTTGTTCAACCAGGAGAATTTCTCATGCGAACATTGTGTAGTCAATCAAAAAATGTATAGTTAATTCAATACATATTACAGCTAGTATATTCAAGGATATTCACATGGACTCATTTCCATGTTGAACGACATCGTATAGAAATGAATTTAATAATCCCATTTTTTTTCTTGCATGCAGGGAATGTATTTTTCTTCATTACAATATAAAAATAAATCGAAGAAATATTCAATTTTGTTAAGCTCAAAATTCGATAAAAGTTTCTCTGGTTTCTACATGAAAGAAGATGGCACAATCGAAATGAAAGTTGCGAATACAGAGAGAGCATAGATTACATCATATTATATCAAGAATTGTACCGTTTTTAAAAAGAGAAATACAAAAACCAAGCGAATATACGTAGTTAATACAGAGCAGAGATATATTATCATTCCCGAGGTGCTTTTCATACCGACCCTTCTATCTCCCCGAGGCGTTAGCCGAGGGGTGATGGAAGGGTCGGTATGAAAAGCACCGAGGGAGTGATAATTTCCACCACCATCCGAATACAGAGCAGTTCATATTTGTTTTATATACCTCATCGTTTAAGACTTAACCAAGATCTAGGGCTAGGCAAATACGAAGTAAATTCTAACTGTTAGGCCTAAACGTTAGCCTTAAAATCAGGCCACAGCCTGCGCTTGCTTGCATGGTTTTCGTGCATTTCGTACACTACCCAGTACGCACGGTACATTGTACTCACTCACACGGCCTTCGGCGAGCTCCTGCATAAAATCTTGGCAGAAGATTACAGTATACCTCCAGTTTCCCGTCGCTCGTGTTTTAATTCGATATTTCCGACATGCTGAGATTTGTCTCTGCTTCGGGATCCTAAGAAATTCTAATTGCAAAGTGTACGATCTTTGATCCAGCTCACTTCAAATCACGGAGGAGCGCTCGATCACCATGCCACGTTGAAACATGCCTGCTATGCGCTAGTGCGATGATTTGCATGTGTTTATACGATGCGCGTAGTGAAACGTCCTTGGGCTGTGGGTGGAGGGGTTGCGGACACCGCGCGCGAAGTCTAGTGTACTTGTTATGTGTACAAAAGTCACGGAGGGTTTACGAATTCTATCACGAGGGTTTTGCCTTTCTATCACGAGGGGTTTGCCTTTCTATCACGAGGGTTTTGCCTTTCTATCACTTACATGAAAACCCTAAGGCAAGATAGACGGGACTACACCTTGTCACGTGATATACTTTTGACCAATCAGTGATACGAATCTCACTTATGAGGTATATAACTCAAAATAGACCAGAGATTATCCAGATAAAAGCAGTCCTGAGTATTTCCAGGTAGTTGATTCAAAAGTATGGGTTTGCACACTGAAAGGCTATATGTCCGTATATTGGATTGGATTATTCCGCTAAAAAAAAGAAGAAGACTGGATTAACCTTATAGCCTTCTAGCCTCTGCACAGCATTAGGCATGTAAAATCATACAGTTCTGGTAACGACAAAGATGCAGTGGTGATCTTAGACTCTATTGCATATCTCGGGAAATCATTCGGCATTCTTACAACAACATTACGTAACCTATCTTTCATTAGGCTGAAATATATTTGCGCGTTACAGTGAACATTGCTGTTGTTGATCATGTTCATTGTCTTAAAGGTTTATTCAAAACGGATTTACTTCTTCCCCTGCCTCTGTCGTGAACAAGAAACAATGATAGCGGATAGCCAACATCCACTTCCGTTGATTTATTCTCCGCAAGGCAGAATCGACACCCTTATAAACGCCACCAACAAAACACACAACACTTTATAAAGGTTTTGCACGTCTATTGTCTATAAAACACGATTACTCCCTCCCCCCCCCAAAAAAAAAAAGAAACACGAAAACGGCATTAATGGAAAATTTTATCAATACAATGTAGACATAAAGTAGTGTTACTGTATACAGTACATTTCCCTAGGATGGGATTAGTAAGTAGGAAATATACTAATATACAATACACAGGATTTGAATTTTTTTCTGAGTTGTGGTACACTGTACGAAGCGAGTTAGTCAGAATGGGGAGTACTAGTAATCAATGTCGATGAAATCATCAAATTTATCATATCGACTAAACATCTATTAGACTCAAAGACCCCATCGTCATGTCACAGTCACAACGTATACCTTCATATAAATATCATATGTATAGATATAAATATATATATATATATATATGTGTATATGTGTGTGTGTGTGTGTGTGTGTGTGTGTAAATATGATACTATATTTTAATATTCGTATATAACTATTTGATATTAACATAACGTACCACACGTATATAACGTGCACCCTTACCACTCCAATGTACAATTTCGAAAAATGTATTTGTGATTGAAAGCCGAATAAATAATGATAATAATAATAATAATAATAATAATAATAATAATAATAATTGTTTAATCATGACTTTATTCAAGTTCAAGTAAGTGTGAGAATAACAAATATACAAAAGAACCAGGTCCACCGTTTCATTCAAAACGAATGGCAGGTTTAGACACGTACATGGGGATACAAAACAACAATATTAGAGTTTACATTATTGCAACCCATATCACACATAGAATATCAGATATTACCGGTGATCAATCAATAAAAACAATAAATACATAATACTATTTCTGTGTTACGATAACAGCAGTTATAGTTTCTAATGAATATAAAATAATTTGTGTCGCTACGAAGGTTTCGTCATCTGATTACTCTTTCCTCAGAATACACAATAATTATGAAGATTAACTTCATTCACGATTGAATTCTATTTGCGAAGCTTTCACATTCAATCTATGCGAGCTTCAAACGCCCAGCAGCAACGAAAAAAAAAGAGCCCACACCAACATAGCAAAACTTGGAATAGACATAAACGAATATCATCATGCTATACTGTCGCGGGATTGTAGTACCTTGCAAAAAATATACGTGACTGTGATGAAGTTTGTATGTTGCGCGAGTTAATGAGCCATGAGCAAGCGTGGTTCAGTCAGCTGGAGTGTAGGTGGGAAAAATCAAACTACCCAATCGTCACATTAGCTTCCACAGCACACCACAAGATTATTTTCAGGGTGTGTTACTATAAAAACTGTTCTCCAGCTGGCATGGCTTGAAGAAAAGGTTGTTGTATATTCAAAAGCACGTCAGCGTTAACCTGGTTTATCTGTTCCCATGATAGTTCGAGTTCTACGTAAGACAAAACAAAATTGTGATAATACAAGAGCACCATGAAACAAGTAATTAAACTGTCAATCATCACAGTTGAACGTAACAGAGTCCTCAGAGTATATTGTTAACGCTCAGTCATAGCGAAACTTCGGATCTTCGAGAAGTTTCTCCAGTTCCTTGTTGAATGGCTCGTGGAAGGCATTCAGGGCTTGTCGCGTGTCCTCCCGCGCCGTCTTTTGACTGATTTGGGTCCATCTCGTCCCAAGAACTTTGTGTTCCTCCGTTGCTGTCAGAGGTCCTGAGAACGGAAGCAAAATAACTGGCATTATGACGTGCACTCATTAATAGGTGATGGTAGACGCTGGATGTTTTGTACACTGGCACACTGAAGTGTGTAAACGATAGGTACAGCAGCGCAGTAGGGTTTCTTAATCCTTTCACTGCCAGGAACTTTGGACAGTATAGTCTAGAAACGTCTATCAAGGTTTTCTGTACCAATCGTCACTCAAAGCACGCAAAGGGTTAGCTAGGAATAGGAATACGTAATTCCTAAAAATGGTCGTATAGATTACAGAGCTATGGATGCTGTATAACGGCGTGTGTGTGGAATACCTTTGGCCTTCCAACCAATTCGCGACAATTGGATCAGTAAGATATCTGTGAAAAAAAAAAGATATTTGTTCTTCTTTAAGGTGGCGTCACGCTGTCCCGAAATTACCACAAGATGACAATACGAATAATATGGAATTCTCAATTTCATGTGCGAAGTTGGCAATGAAATCGGTCAAAAGCCGATCAACAGCCAAACAAGTAAGATGCCTAAAGAAGGTCCCACGATGGCACAGGAACCACACATGAGGGCAGGACGAAGAAGCAAATATTTAGCAAGAAGTTTACCCGAAGGAAACACGAAGGAAATACGACGGCTACACGAAGATATATGCCACCCCTCACGATCTTGCTGCTGGAGCCTGAGAAACTCCACTGGCCGTCATACGGTTGCTTAAGATGCCCTCACGAATTATGGCCCTACAATGTAGGTTTATACGATCAGAGCCGAATCATCATTTCCTTTATTGTGTGTCCATCATCGCTCAATACTAGGACAGTGGTGTGACGGTTGCATAAATATAATGAGATGTCTTTAGAACTTGAATCTTTGTTGAAATAACGTTTCAAAGGCACCTGCAATGTCACTGTCTGAATGGCTGCTTCTTCTTGGAAACTTGACACATTAAAAGTATATATATATATATATATATATATATATATATATATATATATTTCATCTCTCTTTCATACTGGCTACTTACGTATTCCCAGGAACTCCACGATTTGTCTAAACACGGCCACCTGGTCTTCATGCCAGTCCTCAAGACGCAGTACCAAGACTCCTTTCCGTGAGTAGGCGTTGAGCCAGTCTTTTAAATAAATATGATACAATCCCACGTTGAGACCTTGAAAAGTCGTATACGGCTGGTGTGGAGAAAAAAAAATGAAAATCGTGAAACCAACAACAAAAAGAACTTTCCAACGAACTTCCGGTTATGTATGTACGGAAGCACACACAACACTTTGCAGGTGTACAAGTAAGTGTCTTAAACGTGAAAATCTTGTGCAAGAATGCATAAACCCTTAAACTTCGATTCCAGGCTTGTTTAATGCTCCTCCTGATATTATTTTTCAGTTAAGGAGAAACAGAAGAAACGTTGCGCTGATGATTAGACAAAGATTAAGATGGAGGCTTACCCACCGAGCAAGCTATTCACATCGCATTATATCAAACGGAATGATGACCCGTGATTATGTTTGTGAAATGAGTGAATGCAGCAATACGAGTAGAACACATCAGTGAAGTTTGCAGAAGTACGGGCAATCCCTTCAAAAGTTATGAATTTTTATACGGTGCCTCCATTGCTGGATGAGAAGACAACATTACTTCGTGACGTCAATGCAGGACAAGAATGTCAAGAAAGTATAACAAGTTTGCAAAGAATTCAAGATATTTCCATTTTACTAAGGTTATTTGTTTTAAAGAGCACTTGAAATACCTCTTTCAGAAATGGTTACCCTTGTCCGATTTTCCTCAAACTTCAATAATGTACTCTACTAATATTGCTGCATTTATTCAATTCACACATAGTTGGGTATTATTTCTTTAAGCATGATCTAATTTAAGTCTATTATTTTGAATGTCTCACCCCCTTTTTTGTAAGATGAACAACGCACGACGAATCACGCTTTGTACATTACTTGTCCTGGGATTGATCAACTTCAAGTCAAGCCACACTGAGACATATTCGAATAAGAGTACAGCTGTAAATACCGAGAAGAGAAGGATGTAAATGATTCTGACCAGCGAGGATCGATTTCAGCGCTTGTAAAACCGCGGAAAGGGTCACCATAATAATTATGAGTCTCGAAAAGCCTTATCTCGGTCAAAGACCTCATTTTAAACACATAGAGTGATAAGAAAACGGGTATGAAAGGTGGATGCAGTAATCTTTACTCAGCCTAGCTATCCTACAGGTCTTAATAAAGACAAAAGAGGAATTGTTGTTATGAAGAGCGTCCGTCCACTTCTGCGCGTGAGGCCCATGTCGAAACTCTCGAACAATGAGAGAGTACAGACGGCATGGAAAGCGGCACATTGCTGTTGACGGAGCTAAATTGGCGCCCTTGCACGGGCGTATCTCTCTACACTCACGCCACAACCTATACTGTGAGCAGGGAGGTGAGACTCGCCCCCCTGCTGTGAGGGGGTATGGTTAAAACCCGCATGGATCGTTCCTGATTCGCATGATGTGTGTATGGAGGCCATCCATGCCCCTGACTGGCCCTTTAGTGAGTCGTACTTTAGGGACCTCCCCCACCCCCTTCTCTTTTCTTGTCTCCTTTCCTTCATCATCTCTTTAGAAAATAAGGATTGGAGAAAAATGAGGAATATTATCCTCCTCGATTCGGCAACGGAGCAGGAAGTGTGTAAACACTCGTGCGATGGTCGTCTAGGTGAGCAAAGAGCAATGGGGTCAATCCGAACTCCGGGCCCTGTATGCCTGGTGAACCTTTAGCGGATTCCCCTGTGAGCTTTGTAGCGATCGATCACGCAATATCGCTCCTGACCTGTATGATGCGCACGCTGCCCCAGTAAACAGAAAGAAATTCCGAATTCATAGATTCATCTCCCTCGTCGAAGGCATTAACCCTTCTTGCGTACAATTCCTTCCAATTCCCACTTTCAAAAAGAAAGAATAAGAAGATAAATGTAATTTACAAAATGACAAACTGTAATAGCTTATGCCATCTCATGCTTTGGCGGGGACATGATTTGCGATTGTATTCGAATCTGGTATCTATTTATAACTTACGAGTGATAAACAAGGGAAGAAATGTAGGGCTCGCACTTCGACCCAAAAAAACAGAACGTTTTGCTTTTGATATTGATCTTGCCGCAGTCGACGCCATGTGTGAGGTATAAAGACAGTCTATCTTCTGTAAGAGGAATTTTGTGTGTGTGTTGGTGTGTGTGTGTGTGTGTGTGTGTGTGTGTGTGTTGGTGTGTGCGTGTATGTGTGTGTGTGCGTTGTGTGTGTGTTCTATATGTTTTCTTTATGTCCTGTTACATGACTCAATTACTTGTAAAGTACCTTAACTAGAGGCTTATCGGATTCTTACAGTTGAATATTCCTTATTGTCGTGCCACATTCGTGACACGATAGAGTTACGTCTTCTTTTTTAACGTGATTGTTAACGTTGTATAACGCTGGAACTTAATTGTAGAGGCACCTCATGCGTATTTTATTGTCGTGTCAATTACTTGCTCCTGCATGATCGGAAAAGAAATGCTCTGATCAATCTTCAACGATGGCTTTAGGCGTTGCGTGATTCCATCGACAATGAAATTTTCTGGCCGGTGATTTTCTATCATGCAGTTTGTCAAATCTTCCTCATTAAGGAAATAATAAGATGTTGTTAGATGGGTTCAACGCTGAGAACCTTTGTGTGATTATTTTTTTCGTTTGTTTATTTGTTTGCTTGCTGATACTTTTCTGCATTTATTTCAAAATAAATTTTGACACTGATAATGTAATGAATCATGACAAAATGATCAGATCATAAACAAAGTTTAGGGAAAGTAGATATATTCGATCCATTCTTTTAGTAAAATAGATACAATAAATGTGATTATTGCAAATGGCGAGACGATCATAAGTCATTGTTTAAAGTGATAGTGGCACAAAAAAAGTATGGGTGCGGAGAACTCAGAAAACAAATGTCACTATAATGATTTGCCACTTTGTATAATTCCAAGGGAAACTGCACACGTTTTTGCTTGTTTGGTTTTTGTTTGTTTTTTTTGCTGTGGGTGCAAAGTGTGTTGGTGCAGTGTGCATATTGATGGAAATTTTGACTTTGCGGATTATAATGTTGCCGTCGTTAGGATGAGAGAGATTTTGTTTGGTACAAGAAAGAAAAAGAGAAAACCTAACATAGGCAATACGTACATAATAAATAAAATAGAGTGAAAACAAAAAGAATTTGCACCTGTGATCGAACAGTGTGAAAGACACGACATGACGAAGCCCAAATTGATCATAATGAGCAAAACCGGCAGTGTTTAACTACCAACTTTCCAGGTTTATGCGTAGCACACTTGATGTCTTGAATTATAGACGAACAGACTGGATGCTGGTTCCATGCATCTGCACATGAAAGGTATGTCATTTGTTTTTCCTATAATAGGTTGCGATTCATGAGTGCAATTAAAGAGATGATATGTTTTAAATATTGTAAATGTTATAGTATCTCTGTTGCTACGAAAGGGTCCAGTGTACAGATCGACAAAAAAGAAATCTACCAAGGCGTACAATACATATCAATATCATCTATCTATCTATCTATCTATCTATTTAAGCATCTATACATTTATACATTTATTTATCTACCTGTCTATATAATCCGTACATACATAGAAACGCGTGTGTGTATCAGATTATACATTTATGAGCCTATAGAAAGAGAGAGTGTGTGTGTGTGTGTGTGTGTGTGCGTGTTTGTGTGTGTTTGCGTGCGTGTACGTGTGTGTGTGTGTACATGTTCCTAAGACCTCTCTTCACGTTTGTTTGTTTCTTTCTTTCTTTGTGTCTTTGTGTCTTTCTTTCTTTCTTTCTTTCCATCTTCCACTTGACAAGATGGCTGGATAGTCCATATACAATGTATTCATTGCGTTCCTGATAGCTGGTCTGCCATTGGGCCCAGTTTTATGTATGCTTGGGTTGTATGACTCTTGCAAATGGGACGTCCATTATGTCCTAACCGAGGCACAGAGTATTTTGCCTCTGCTACAGGGGACGGCATGATAAGACACAGCATTACTTGGATTCGAACCCGCGCCCAAAACCAAACCATTCGATTGAACGGCAGACACGCGCTATACCGACTGAGCCACCTCGCCACCCTTTAATTGCGTGCGACTATAAACGTATGATTTCATTTGATGCCGATCTTATTAGTCTTATCTAGCTCATCTTTCTCCAAGAATTTACATACAGAACAGAAGAGAAAGACTACTGACACACGCCATCAACCCCATCTTGGAACGCCCCCGGGCTCACGAGTTCTCCGATCTCAAATGCACGTGTGAAGTGAAAGACAAACGTCTCTACTTCATGCCTTAAAGACTTTAAAAAGTGAGAGACGCTACACGATAAAAAAAAAAGAATCTTGAATCAGCTCACGTGATTGCTCGGCTGATCGGACGATTTAAGTCGATTAAATGCTGCTCTGCGATGAAGCTAACACTCCCTCGCATTAATTCTTGATTCACTGCGCTGAGGAAAAAAGAAACACGCAAATATACAGCATTCATTCATTGTCACTTCGGTGATTTTTGGGGACATGAAGGTGAAAGAGGTAAATCCAGGATTAAGTTTTAACGGTGGTGGGGTTGATGAAAAGAAGTGGTGCCGAATTAGTAGATGTTGTATCATGTAGGGGGTCTTAAAGGAAAAAGCAGTCAGAATAAGAACAATGTTCACGGGCCACTTGTATTTTTATCTCTTTTAGCATGCTTGTCGCAACGAATTCTTTCCACCTCCCTGGTCTAATAGAGGAATATCCTTGCCAGCAAACGGGAATTCTGAGCAAAATGTCATTCGATGCATATCAATCGAACCCTGCACTATTTCTTCGTTGTTCAAAAAAAAAATGCCCACAGACCAGCCGTAATTGAGGCTGATATAATACTGTAGCCTCCCCGCACAAGCACGCATGCACGCATGCACACATACACACACGCACACACACACACACACACACACGCACACACACACACACACACGCACACACACACACACACACGCACACACACACACACACACACACACACAACTACCACCATCACCATCGCGCACAAGATGGGTAAACAGAACGACAAAGAGACTGACAGATCAACAGACCATCGGTTTCAAATCTAAGAATGGTCTGAGGCAGTCAATTTATCAATGAATTCATCTATGTCTCTCACACACCAATATCCTCCTTTCCCTCCCGATTTAGAAGGCCTGATTTTTTTTTCTGCACATCTGTATCTGACTGGAACCCCTCCCCCCCCCCCCCCCCATGATACAATAACACTATGTAAGTATAACTTTTTGTATCACTAATCACAGCAATTCAGTCCCATATTCGCAACGCTGTATCTAATTCTTTAAAATTTGCGCCTCTTTCACCAATGCACAACGACTATCATATCATATCATATCATATCACGCAGTTGAAAAGAAAATGAAAACGGAGTCGTCCGGAGGATTGTTCGTCGAGAAATATAGACTAGATTAAGTGTTTGAGATTTAGACCGGGAAGGTGCCAAGAGACCCTTCCTGTTTAGGCCTACCAAGCATGTACGTCCATTTGGATACTTATATTGTTGCTAAAAAGCTGACACTGATGAAAGTAATTGTGGACCCAATCCCTCTGATGACACGAATGACAACACGATGACTGTATACTAAATCTAAAGTCAGGTCAATGTTTATGTCAGGTTAATGTGTGTATGTGGCATACATACACACACTATAGCTTCTGACCACACAATATTGTTGAGAATCAATGATTATGGCACCAGCACCGTACTAGGGCTTTCTGTAGCTCAAGGCCCGGTCACACTGCCCAAAAGTCGCGTAAACGCATGAATCACGTAAGAAATTCGAGCCTTACGCGATACATGCGCGATTTGCGCATTAATTCATGAGTTTGTCTGACGTAGAACCTTCGTAGTTGTCCGCCGATGTGCGCCGCTTTACGCGATTCCAGGTTTTGAGCAGCTCAAAACTCGGCTTCGCGTAAAAGTTTGCGTAGTTTGCGTAGTTCTTACGCGAACAATGCGCTAAATATTATGCGTGGAATATCAGTGATCGTTCGCGAAAATGTTGCCGCTATTGCGTTCATGCGCGAATCATGCGCAATTCATACGTAGTTCATTAGTTATAATGCGCAGATGATGTGTGGTTTTCCGTGGACCTCAGTCGTCTCGCACAACCACGAATTCGCCCTATTTGGGGCATTTGCGTGCCTATGCGCTGAAAGTGCGTGGTTTGTAAGTGATTTCTGCTTGATCTTTCTGTAGTTCTTGCGCATTTCATCGGTGATTTTCATCGCGTAAATCAGCGAAAATTCTCGACGGACAAGCACGCACAACCAAATTTCTTGCGTGATTTATGCGTTTACGCGACTTTTGGGCAGTGTGACCGGGCCTTCAGTCGGTAGAGCACCGGTCTATAGCAATCCGGAGGTCTCAGGTTCGAATCCCGATGGAAACCCATTTTCTTTGCTCAAAGTTTTCACTATGTATCATAGGTTTCTGGTCAGTTTTCCCTTTGTTTGTTTTCATTACAATCATTAGACGATACTCGATCCTCACCTATATATGTAACAATGAAGAAAGTGACTAAGCTTTGTTGTTACACAAAGTTCGACTCTTCAGAACATTCGTCGGTCAGCCAGAAAGGGAATGCGAACGGCCGAAAAACAGAAACAACTAGATTTTTGTGGTTGTCGTTATGTGGAGCTGGCAACAGCGTTCTTGGAGACATTATGAAAGCATCGTTGACGAGTTAAGTGGAAAATCGAGGCAGCGTGCACGGATTGCATGATATCTCCCCCTCAGTCCACACGATCAGCAGAGTGATTTGCCCGTAAGCGATGATTACGGGCAGTTAGCCACGAAGCCTACACTCGCCACGATCTCCGGTACAACGACCTTCAGCGAGAAGAACGAGGCAGGGAGAGCTGGGGTGGGGCGGGGTGGGGGCGGGGGCGAAAAGAAGAAGAGATGATTGAGCTCACGCGCTGTTGTGATGATCGGCGTGCCTTAATATTGCAATCAAGGGAACCGTCGCTCGTTTCGGATCAACAGGTGCTGCCATTTATGATTGTAATGGATCGCATCATGCCCTCGGATCTTTTCTTCTTTTTTTGTGGGAAAATAGGGCGCGATATGAGGAAAAGCTAGGTTTATAGAACAGCTGCATGTGTGTGTGTGTGTGTGTGTGTGTGTGTGAATGAAAGGGGAAAGACAGAGAACGAAAGAGTGAAAAACAAATTGGAATGAAGGACAGATAAAGAGAGTAAATTAACTACAAGAGAAGACAGAGTTAGAAGAGCACAGCCGCAGTGAAAACAAAGAGTGGCTTAATTTCACTAAGTCCCACAGCAATGTCTGACTAAAGGTGCATGGAAAATAAAAACGATGACTGTTTTTTTCTTTTCATGTCGCTGTATATAACCCACCATGGTTGCCTCTGGGCATTTCACATACACTAGCCGCTTCATCATGGGATCAAAACATCTCTTGCTTACTCGGTAAACTTTGTAATGCCCGCGAAAGAGAAAAAAAATAGTAAAAACGGGTTTAATGAGTGCAGACATGAGGAGTATGTATATCCTGGAGGTAAGACGATTCGTCTCACTCTCTGGTATAACTTTTCAGTTACTGAGCTTTACACTACATATAATCAGGGAGGTAAAATTTCGTCTCATCTCCCCGATATAATAGAGTAGTGCAAAATACTGGTAATTTTATGACAAAAAAAAACACCATCGGATTTTGTTCAAATTTCTCTGACAATTTTGCATGTTTTTTTCGAGGGGGGAGGGGTACACGTGTATTCGCTTGCGCGACAGAAACGCAAATGATCCAACTCTGATGTTAAGTGCTTCTTGTCGGATCCATTCATCAGTTATCAATGAAAACGATCCTACAAACCATCGGATTTTGTTTGAGTTTATTCTGCTAGTTTTCTTGCAATGTTGTTGTTTTTGTTATATGGTTGTTGGGCTTTTTTAAGGGGGTTGGGGAGGAGGGGATATATGTGTTTGCGCCACGGCGACAGAAACGCAAAGGATCCAAATGTGATGTAAAGTGCTTCATGTCGGGTCCGTTCAGCAGTCAGTTTCTTGTGATACACTACAGTACTTTCGTTCTCGTGCTGATTGACGCATCTTTTGCGCTGACGCGCCTGTCGCACACACGCGGATGCATTGTACATAGCTGCTTCGCTCTGCTCTTCATGAATAAGTGAACAAGAGCCAAGAGCTATGAATTGGATATTCAAATGTACTTTTGTGGAAATCTTTATGTCAATATATCGATTTAAATTGATTAAATTGATCAAGCCCCAACAAAAGAAATAAATTTTACTCACGCAACCGAATGAATATGCGCAGTATCTCTCGCTGTGTTGCAGGAGACAGGCGTTGAAGCACGCGATGGAGTCCATGACAAAGGCGTGTAGGCCGTCCTCGCCTTCCCACGGATGTGTGTAATAGTACCAGGAACGAGCTCTACCGAACAGGATAGGAAAAGGAGGGGTTTTGTGTGTGGGGGGGGGGGGGGGAGGGAGAAAACAAAATACTAGTATTCAATATCAAGTAGTTACAATAAAAAGCCCCATCGGCAATGAATGCATTTACATATGCATGTATATCTAATGGTGATTTCAAACCCTGAATTAACACAGGGGAAACATCATTTAAAACAAAACAGGTGACTTGTAGCTGAACAACATTTCATATATATATATATATATATATATACATATATATATATATATTCAGTGTAACACTACAAGCCAGAGATAGGTGTCATGCATGATTAGCACGAAACATTTACATTAACATCTAGATTGCGCGTTATTCAAACATTCATCAACCTGAAAGCGAAGAGCTATACCAGTACAGACAACATCATTGTCGATATAGCACGTTCACATGCTGCGTTAAGTTAAGTTGCTTACGAAGTGTCGCCATGGAAGGGTCTTCTGCACATGATAATTACACTATTTCTCGCTCTCGTCGCAGAAGAAATTGTTGGTAGATAATGCTAGCTTGGGTGTCGTCAACAGCAGTACATAAAACATATGCTTTAAAAGAAGAGAACATTGCATCAAGATTGCTGCAATCAAATTCATTTGAGATCATTTGAGAACAAGATCGTTTTGTTCATAAGGAAATACCAACGTCTAATTTTCCAAAACAATCAAAAAAGCTTTGAACATGTTTTGTATTGAAAATTAAAAATGATATTAAGAAAAAAAAGTACACTTTGTTTGACTCAGGAATACTGTATTTGGAGATGAAATGCTTTCTGGGAGTGGTAATTTGGTAGATATTGGACACCTGGAATTTGATAGAATATGGAAGTTTGAGAGAAAAATGAAATAATCGGGTGTCGTCCGGACGTTGTCGCGGTAACTTTTGTCAAATTCTACGCTATAAGGCCGCCTTAGGCCATTTACCCCGACATTACCGCGACTATATCCTGACAACGCATCTCTTGAGACTGAACACAGCGACACAGAAGCAAATTGAAAATGAAGAAGGTGAAACGGCTCTGTTTCAGAATGTACCTTTCCGTCGGATTTCTCAACATGACGATGATCTTAGCACTGGGCTGGATGGCGTGAAGCAGGTCGGCATTGGTGTACGGTGGACCCGGAGCTGCCGGCTCGGACACCGCCCAGTCGTTCCCAATGGCGTACGATGTGCTGACCGAACCGTCGCCTACATAAAGAGGAATGAAGTATGTACTAACGATGGGCACTACCATCAAAGTTTGCTCAAATGATACGATCAATTTTTTTTTTATGAATTCATTACACTATTATTGTTTGTTTGTTTTATACAATAGTCTGGCGATGAAGTGAACGTTTGATGTTTTGTCAAAATGAGTTCTCTTTTGCCAGACCTATCCGCATAATAATTTACAGTATAACAGTGTACCGTGAATGTTTGTTTGTTTGTTGTTGTTTCAGTGTTCCGATATGGGACGGACGTTTCAAAAATGAGCTAAAACACGTGCAAGCTTTTGACTACTCCTGAATATTTGTAATAGCAAATTGTATGTCGTTGTTCGTTTTTAGAACCCCTATGATGCATTTACCATGTTAGCCCTCATGTCGACCAACTTACACAATAAAAAGGAAAGTGTGTTGGTGCCTATTGATCTGTCCTTACATTTCCCCGCACCATCAGAGAAAGGGAAGATCTGCTGTTCCCTAAATAGCATGCTCTTAATGACGTCTTGACAAATTCAACCAGTCAACTTTTGAGCGATGTTGAAAATGATACTGTCAATTAACTTGGTGCTTTTCTTTCGTCTGGGCCATCAATATCAGAAACATATAAATGTCTTGGACCAGCGTTCGTGATCCCTCTGCTCTGAGGTTGTGCACGCAGATCGTCTGCAAACAAACACGACACTTCGCAAAATAATCTTGCCCTCATAGCCATTCCCGAGCAAAGCGATGCGGAGTGATAATGCAGTTATAGGGGCAAGGAGTTATTTGCCTTCCGCCGAATGTCTACATTCTTTCCAATATTGATGACAAACCCGGGATAGACATATGATGTCGAAATCACGCCGCCAATTAAAATAAAAAGGGAAAGCAACGCGAGACAAAAATGCGAGATTCCTCGACGTAAAACCAAAAACAAAAATGTCGTTCCCATGGTAACAAATCGTTGTCTCTCATCGATCCTAGCAATCTCTTCTGTCTGTCACGAGTCACGATGGGGCAAAACACACACACACAAAAATAAACAAAACTTCCGTCAAAAGATAGCTTGATTAGCAGAACCCAACTGCTACAATATTTCTCACCCTCATCTATTCCATTCCGCCCACCCCCCCCCCCCTCTTTCTCTCTCCTTTGCTAGGAATGAGATCTAAGGAACAAAGTATGCCCTCAGGGTAAGCCGTGACAAGTACATTGTGCTGGACGTGTAACAGACTTTTCTGGGAGGAGGGGTGGCTATCTACGATGCATTTTGTTTGTCCAGCGAATAATGAAACCCTAGATGAAGAATGTCACAAGTTACAATGGACTTATTTCTCCCGAGGTACAGTGATGTAGTTCGTTGCTGTACCAACCCTTGGGAAGGCACATGGCATGACGAAAGAATTGCTTTCTACAAGCTTTCATTACCAACGAAAATATTCTTTGCTTGTGCAAGTCAGAATTGAAATAATGCAACAGTGACAGGAGTAATACTGCAATGATTTCAAACGCCAAGCCGAAATTGGAGTGTAAATAAGAGGATTGTTGTGTAATGGTCTCTGACTTGCAATATATTCTGTTTTGGGTTTTTGTCGTTGGTTCTGTTACTTTTCTTTTTACACGACTCCCAGATCGTGTGCTGCCTCAGCTACTTTCCTTCTTCATGCTTCTTAGTTTCATGTGTTTCAATAATGTCCATTCCACAAAAGTGCTGGTCTATTATCTGAAACGATTTATCACTAGTCATACGATATCCTCCATGTGTTGACTCCACATCTCCCACCCCCTCTCTCTCTTTTATGTGAAAACCTATATATAAGAAAGACCCACGTCCATATAGAGAGAATTTTGTGAAAGTTAAAACATGAATAGATAACGACCTAATATTTTATTTTGTTTCGGTTATGCCAATGTTACGTATATTCAAAGAAATTGATATGCAAAACAGTCCTTTTTATGGTTATCTACATTGTATATCTGCGCTACTTTGCGAGGGGTTTCCAAATATGACATCCAAATTTGGACCACGAGAAATCTTTGGCTAACGTTGCAAGACTAGTAAGACCAAAATTCCTATTGACATAAAACTTGGTAATCGATGAGAAGAAAGAGAGAGAGGGGAGGGGTGGGAAAATTTCGTAGCCAATTTCTTGTGACTTGTGATTGTCCTCTCGAAATGCCGAGGTGGTGTCAAGTCAGGAACGACACACGTCTTGACTATTCTGTGCGCGGGGATGAAATCGGTTGACCGTCCGACCCTCTTGACGAGTGGCCGTTTTGACGGGACGTACTTCACCGATGATTCTCCGCTTGGAAAGCTGCCATCGAAACGCGAGAATTTCGTTAAGACTGTAGTAACGATCACTGCGAAGCTTCATTTGAACGCCGCAGGCAGGCTATGAACGTTAAGCGCTGCTCACACAGAGAGTTACCGTGAGAGCCTGATACTTAGTACAGTATCCCGACAAAGTCTTTCTTCTTTCTTTTTTTCCTCTCTCTCTCTCCCTTAGAAAACCGATTCACTTACTTCCGGTTTCCTCTACATCAGCTGTTGATGTGAATTAAGTCTCAGTACGGTGGAAAGGCATACATGGCTATTGTACACTGTATATGTCAATATCAACAGCTACTAGCACTATCTGTCCTGACGATTTAGCGACTATAGTTGCATACGCTCTCCTACTTACATGCTCTCTGCATAATTCCACCGCGATCATACAAAACCTGTTTCACTCAGGCGCACAAATTGAAATTCCAGGGGAAAAAAATCAGGTTGAACAAAGTAAAGAACTGCCCCCCCCCCCCCCATTTTCCAGTAGTATTGATTGAGTTCTTGGTTATTTGCCTCCATGTGAATGCAGTCGCCAACTTTGTTACAAAATAATGTTTGCCGCGCCGTTCCCACGTCACTTGTGGTCTTTCTCCATCAGTTTTTTCGGGGTTTTTTCCCATTTCTCGCTGTTGAAGTGAAAATAGCGCTTTCATAGACAGTAGTGAGATAGAAATCTGAGGAAGGAGGTGTAATAAAACAACAACAAAACAAATCAAAACCTAAAGTTACTAGGCGGGAATGATACAACATGGAGATGTCTTCTCTGTTCAGCCGTGAGGAATACGAAACACAGAGGGCGCCTTCTTTCTTCGACGTCACAGAATCTATCCCCTCCACTCGTCTCTAGAGATCACTGACCCCCCTCTAATGTGTGGTGACTTCAGTAATGTGGCAGCTCACGCGCATGTAGCTCGAAGACTTTGGTTGAGAGAGGCAATTATTGATATTAATTCTCCTCGTGGCTCAACAGTTCGGGGTGCTGTTGAACTCCCCGGTGATCCGTTAATTGAACACATCCAAATTTACGACAATGCACTCCTTTACCCCCGATTAATCTGTGACGCGCGACTGATTTTTGAAATTGAGCGCCAGGAATGTGCGTACACATGGGTCACATAAATTCCATGTGGGATTTCCATATGTGGGATCTCATAACAAAATCTAAGATATTCCTCCAAACTGATTATTGCGCATACTGGCTTTTGTGGATTAATTACATGAAGTCATCGAGAGGGGTGATCAAATCATCAACATCGGCGGCATTGGCGTCTAACAATTATAACATTTACAGAAAGTTATCGTATTCATTCACTGAGAACTGGCAGAACCGGAGCAGGGCAAAAAGGTTATATAGGGCTGAAGAGCTAGATTTGAGCAAATATTGTGTCCTTAACAGTAACAAAGTTAACAAACTTACCAGTTAAAGGCAAGGCAAATGTGAATATGCGATGGTGATTGATTACAGTTGCGCAACAAGCTACGCCATTCTATCTTTAAGAATGATTAAAAATTGACTTCAAATAATTTGAATTTGAAAAGCAAAAACATGAGTGAGCACATATTCACTTCTAACAGCTAAATCATAGATAGCTTCGTATACTATAGTAGTCCGAACTTCGGTAAGCATGTTATCTTCTGAAGATATGGAGCAATAATAAATGAAATTTACAAAGATGGGCGGACAGAAAGAGCGCTCACCAAATATTTTCGGATAAATCTTGTCCCCATTCGACGTGACCTCGGCGGCGGTGTCTTTGATGAATGGCACAGCGAATTTCTTGAACCAGTTTAGATACCAATCGATCGAGCTGTCATCTCCGCTGCCAGTCATCTCTCGCACTTGGAGCACTGCGTGAGAAGGGGATAACCATGATGAGTGAGCTAATGATAATGATGATATTCATGGCGATGATTACTAGTATATTCAGATTGATAGCAGTTAGTGATGACAATGACAATGATGGTGATGGCTATAGCCCCTTTTGTATTCATATTGATAGACAGTAACAACGATAATTATGGTGATGATGACGATTACACAGTTAGTGATGAGAGCAATAATCATGATTATGATGACGATGATTTTATTCATTTTGATAACAGCTACTGATGACAACAATGATTATGATGATGATTACGATGAAAATGTATTCATTTTGAAAGCAGTCAGTAATGACAACGATAATTACGATGATGACGATTATTGTATTCATATTGATACCAGTTTGTGATGACAATGATAATGATTATGATGGCAATATATGCTTTCATGTTAGTACGTTTTGGTGATTACAATGATAATGATGATGGCAATAATTGTATTCATAGGTCCTACTGATAACAATTAGTGGTGGCAATGATAATAGTGATAATGGCGATGTTTCTATTCATATTGATAACAGTTGGTGATTACAGAACAGTTACGATGATCACGGTGATATTTCTATTAACATTGATAACAGGCGGTGATTACAATGATGATAATGATAATCATAATGACGATAATAGTAGTCACACTGATGACAGTTTGAGATGGCATGATGATAATAGTGATGATGGAGATGCTTGTATTCATTTTGAGAACAGTTGACGATGACAATGAAAAATTAAATCATTACTTTCAATATCAGTGATGATAATAGCAACAAATCGGTGTTCTAATGAAGAGAGTGATGGTAATGAGAACAAAAATGTTACGATGTCACTAAAAAGAATATGCAAAACAATCATGATGAAATAATTCTCATTTTCACCAAACTACTTCATACCAAATATTTCAATACGCGCAAAATGGTATTGAATATAAACGTAACATACTGTGATGTACCAATATTGGGGTGTTGTTCGTTATTCCGAATGTTCGTTATTCCGAAGGTTCGTAAATCCGACAATAAAATAGGGTCGCTATTCCGAAGGCTCGTTTATGCGAAAATGAAATAGGGTTCGTTATTCCGAAGGTTCGTTAATCCGAAAATGAAACAGGGTTCGTTATTCCGAAGGTTCGTTGATCCGAAATGATATAGGGTCCGTAACGAGCCTTCGGAATAAAGAGCTTTCTTTCATTTTCGGATTAACGAGCCTTCGGAATAACGAACCTTATTTCATTTTCGGATTAATGAACCTTCGGAATAACAAACCCCATCACATTTTCGGATTAACGAACCTTCGGATTAACGAGCTGTAACCCCAATATTGCACTCATGTGATGATGGTTAAAGGAAGATGATGTTGTCAATCATGATAATTATTATCATTACCATTATCAATATTATTGCGGAAATGGCAATAATGATGAAAACGCAAAAGTTTGCCAATAAAGCATACTGTCTACTAGCTTTTGCATAATATAGAAACCACGAAGATCATCTATTCATGTTACATAACAAACAAAACAAAACAATTACGTGATTAAAAAGCGCATATAACTTTCTAAAGTACTGTTCGTAAGGTAATCCAACTTTAGAGAGCTACTTTTTTTCATAATTGTCAGCTTTGGAGAGCGCAATGATGGTTGTGAGGAAAGGGGAACTCTCTTTATATTGATACCTCATTATGTTTACAAATGTCATGCATGACTGAGCACATGAACTTTAGAGACAACAATCATTACAAATTGCACTTTTTCCGAGTTTGCGTGTTATCATGAAGGAACAACGCATGTCTCACTACATGGATGAGATTTGCCCATGAAAGTGGCCAAATAGGCCAGCCTGTACGAATGCAGGTTTGTGTTTAAGGTTTATCCTAACATTATGGTTCATAACCTCTAACATGGCCACCTGTCCGATAACTTCGTCACTCCAACAGAGGCGAGCCAACAGTCCATTTTTGTTCTGTTCATATTCAACACATAGCTCGCATCGACCAACCATGTCTTGAATATGAAAAGAGAAAGATAGATAATGGTTTAGCCTTTATGGGAAGGACCAAGTTATTGACAACATGGACAAGGTTAGAAGAAACACGAACCTGCAGTCGTGCAGACTAGCCTGATGATTTGACCACTTTCATTGACAGATCTCATCCATGCAGTGAGACATGCATTATTGTGAAGGAACAATTTTGTTCCTTCACAATAACACGCAAACTTGGAAAAAGTGCAATTTGTCATTATTGTCTTTAAAGTTCATGTGCTCAGTCATGCATGACATTTGTCAACATAATGAGGTATCAAAGGAAAGAAGCAGAATTCCCCTTTCTTTACAAGCATCATTGCGCTCTCCATATTTGACAATTACGAAAATAATAGCCCTCCAAAGTTGGATTGCCTTTTTTTTGATACGCTCTGTATTTCACAGGGGGCAAGGACTCTCGCGAGTATATTTCACGAAGTGCTCTTTAGAAGAGGCCTCATGAGTGCTGATGGGAGAATTGTGGGACTTCATTTCAGAGGCGAGGTCATGTGATTTGTGACGTCATTTAGAAGCCACGCATATAAGACGAGGAACTGGCGTTCTCATTTGGATCATTTTCATTATACTTTTCTAAGCATCTTGCTGAAAACTTGTCCGAATTCTCCTCTTTCATAATGTTATCAAAGTCACTTTGTTTGCTCCCGCTTTATTTGAAAGTTGAAGAAAATAAGAAAAAAAAATGAGGGCGGACAAAAAGGAATGCCAATATGTATATCAGGCATATTGACATTATATGTATTCTTTTTTGTTTGATCTTATCCAGACTTTACTTTCTAAGGCGGGAACAGTTATAAAGCTTTGGTTGTTTATTTGACACTGTTTTCAATTCAGTTCGAAAAAACACGTAATTCTTTTCAGTGCCTTTTTTCTCTAAGAGGCAAAGGTTTATTTGAGTCGTGTACGATATTGACTTGTTTTCGACAAATTCATAAAATAGTTGCGCAAACACACTTATGTCAGATTGTTATAGACGTTGATCTGCATTCGGTTTATTCACTTTCTTCTGTTTATTATTAGTTTGTTCGCTGTGAGGCTTCTGACTGTTAAGCCGTAGGCACTGCTCTCCGCGGACGATGTCTAAACACTTCGCGTTGACAATTTAAGGAGGCGTGTGATTACACGTAATTGCTTTGAAACAACATCCAAACAGGGAGCTGAGAGTGTTGTCCAAACGTAACATTTTATTATCTGTCAAAGCAAGTCGCCTGAAAGCTGCTGTCAGATCCGTTCGTCAATGCCGGGCATCATGTCGGAACGTTCTATATTTCACCAGGGTCCCCATGCATGCAACAACTTTAATCATTCCAGCACGATGTGAACACGAGCGGGCACGCGTGACGGGGTCTGATTAATCGACGGAGCAACTGAGCTCACTTTGACCCAGATTTTGGGTTATGACATGTCGGGTTATTTGAACATCTCTCGACTGACTTTAAACCTGACTTATACAGCTATGACCGGGATATTTGTCCCTGCATGGTACAATTGTCATGATCAAATGGTATAAAAACGTGGAAGGGGATATTTCAGTCCCATACTTAACGCCCCCAAGGACTAAAAAAAAAAAGAGCATTTCAAAATAATACTCCTAAGCACTTCAGCGTGCAAAGAGAATAGGGACTATCCTCCTGAAATCACGTTACTGTCAACTGACCTAAGGAAGGCTATACTTCTCGTCAACAAAATAATTTTCCAGGTGTCTACACTTGCTTTCAAACCGATTAAATATTCCTATTGTTTTATGATCGACTTTATTCAAATCTCATCAAACCGTTGCGTTCCATTTCACGTTCTGATAAGCATGGCTTTTTTTCTAAGGGTCATGGGGTTGGGGTAAACTTCTGTCAACACGCACCTTCTGCGCCATGTGAGGCAAGCCCCGTCCATCCGGTCCGTCTCGGGCCCCACCATTGCGGCTCCTTCGGGACGCGAATCACATCCGGGTGAGAGTTAAGCTTGTTCCACAGGTCAGTGGTGCCACACTTGAACATCCCGATGAGGTAGAAGTACGGCAGACAGGCCAGTTCACCGTCTTCGCCCAGCCAGCACGGGTTGCGGTATTCGGGCAAGAACGTCCGCGGAACCTTCTTCCAAATCTTGGCAAAGGAAAAATATGACTTATCATTACTATTATTATCATTATTATTGTTGTTGTTGTTGTAATCATTGTTATTTTTCACTATTATTATTATCATTATGATTATGATTGTTATCATTATCATCATCATCACCATCACCATCATCATCATCATCATCATCATCATCATGTTTCATCTTTGGTCGTATAAGTATGCTAGAAATCTGTGCAGGGTGGCGAAACGTCTCCTATACATTATTGTATTTGGGAATAAGGGCGTCTTTCATTTTGATCTTCAATGTTGGTGCGAATCTTTATAACATTCTTCCAAAAGCTGGAAATGTAATATCATATTTGTCATAATAGCTGGAAGGAGCACTATAATACGTGGCTCTGCCGTTTCTTGTGTGCGCATCCAATCCTTCACGTTTTCCTCGAAAGCAAACACAAACATAACACACTCAGACATTCATAAAATGATTATGTGCATGCAAGTGATATAATGATATATGAATGTCTGCGTATCACAGACACACCAACACACACACACACACACACACACACACACACACACACACACACACAGAGAGAGAGAGAGAGAGTAGACACCGTATCATCAAGTACGTATTAATTGGGTGGAGAGGCAAGAGGAGAAATGCAGAGAGACGCAGAGAGTTAAAAAATAGATCGTGGAGAGAGGTTCTTGCTCTCCCATTAAAGCCATAGTACGTTGTATTCCTCTACTCCAATCTCGGTTGGAAACTGATGCAACACCTTACTCATGTGGTTAGGCCATGGTAAACTCCACATTTGCTTACTCTGGTTTATAGACATACCTTAATTGCCTCTTCTCTCAGTTGCTTGTTCGTGATCGCGCTGGAATTCGCGGGAAGATCTTGGAAAGTTTCTTGGTCGATGACCCCGTCCTCCGTCCTTCCTTCTACAAATCCCGCCTTCGAGACGTTTCCATGGGATGCGAATCTCACGGTCTGGATGATAGGGTGTATGCCCACGTGGTTATTGGCTTGGGGCATCTTGTTTCGGGGTTCGAGGTCCGAGGTTTCATCAGGACGGCGAAGGAGGATGACATAGTACACGTAGCAGATGACGGCCGCTGCCAGGGGCATCAGAAGACACTGACAAGATCGTCTTCGCTATATCCCAGTAATAAAAATAAGGAATCATCCAATGCACATTCAGAATGAAGGGGGGGGGGGGGGGAGCAGGGAAATATATCCGTCATTGCTTACTGTTATTTCCTCTAAGTGATATCATTATGATATGTATTCATTATCATCTATCCCTATACGGCATATGAGGACTCTTCTACGCTGTCATGAAAGCTATATGAAGAGGATCATAATGGTAATGATTTGTCAAGATATCAGACCTGAGGGGCATTTCATGCAGCGTTTTGGTCGGATATTTTTCTGACAAACTGTTACAAGCTACTGAAATCCTTGCATCTGATTGTGGCTGAGAGCAAATTTGTCCGACAATTTTGTCAGACAAAATGCTTCATGAAACGCCCCCCCCCCCCCCACCTGATGTTTGTATGAATCTTGTGAGCCACTTCCTTTCATAGCATGATGAGTGAGAATGAACTTGAATTTAGTTTAAGATCACAGAGACGCATGCATGTCATGACATTGCCAGCGTTCCGATATCAGTACACTTTGCAGTACACATTCCACTGCCTTATATTCCATGAAATGGCTTGCATCATATTCACATGTCATTTCATTCATAACTTGCAGTAAACTCTTGATTTATAACTTAGGGCTGACGACCTGACGTACAGTTGTACATTGTATCATGCATGAAATAAAAATGATATATATTATTATCCACTTGTTTATAAGCTCATGTCAGACTACAACAAACATCATACCTCCTCGTCTATCAATCTGTTGTCATGTATGAATCATCTTCAAGATACTCACATTGCATTTTTGTTTGCTTATTTGTTTCTTTACATATTTTTTTTTTTAATTTATGTCGGGGAACTCTCACCTTCATTTTATCCGGTACATGTGAACACGCTGTCTTTAATGAATGGAAACACTGACTGTAGTACAAGCTTCACCGGAGATGGCTAATGGACCACTCTGTAGCGCAGATAGACAACAGCTGATTTTATTGTGAAATAGGAAATATGGAGTTGAGAAGGGTTTGATCAGATGTCACACAATTTTGAATTCAGTTCATAATAATAGTCATATTGTGAATGACACTATGACAGCGCTATAAATCATTCCATACATGACCACTGTCTTTTCCTATAAACCGGTGTTTAAGGATCCGTTCAAACTTTTTCAAACGATAATGCAAAGATCGGAACAAGGAGTCTATCTTCTTCTTTACCGTTGAAAAGCAGAGCAGAAACATCGAACACAGATGATTACGAAACATTTTTGGAACAAAATAGCGATGATGAATACACATAAATCATTAGTATAGTTATGTATAAATAGGGCGCTCCAATTCCACGTGGGCCTATAAGGCATACTAATCGAATCACTGCGCAGTGGGTATAGTGAATTTATATCCTTCAACAGAAATAGGTCAAATCCTGCACCCGGCACACTCACTCATCTGAACAAATTTCAAGAAACAGAAGATATATATATATTATGTATTCGTCATCATCGTGTGAATATTGAAATATCGTGGCTCAGGAGATGTTTCGTATGTGTTGTGTTAGTGCTCAATGTTATAAAGCTCGATACCAGAGTCATTAAACACTCTCACCCAGTTGCTCTTACCAATCACGGGACACGGACATTAGCAGACCATGCACTCACAACGGAATGGGAACCACATGAGACCATACCAGCTCCAGCCGAGGTAATCTTCTGTATGCTGATCTAGCCCACAAGGTGTTTACTGGCTGAATAATTCATCAAACAACCACGAACTATAATCAACGTATGCTAGATCCTCTGTCCTCGCAGACCTGTCGAGGAGGTTTCAAGGCCTGGTCCGTTCAATGAGACGGGGCCATGTTTCGGCTGATCGACGTTCTTAATTGGCACTTTTCGTGTTGAAAGCGCACATCTCGCAGTACACTGGGGGTTAGTCAAGTGAAACAGCCACGTCGTAAGAGGTAAACATAACATAAAGTTAACTTCCTGTACGACATACAGGAAGGCTAACCAAGCAGAGAATACCGAGGGGAGAGGATCTTTGTACTGTCAATTGTATCGTGAGCTCCATTATAGCTTTGGGAAAGCTCAGTGTCCCAGACCAAAATCTGGTCTTGTCGATAACAATTGATGTGGTTCCTGAAAGGCCAAGCGGCCTGCAAAGTCCCTCTTTTTGATCTTTTATCCAAATCAGCCATAAAAAGCCCAACTTCGACCCGCAAAAATATGCATCCGCATTTGTTGTTCTTTTTTAAAATCTTAAAGACAGTGTATATACATTTGTACTGATAGCTGGATGATATTGACATTTGAGTATATGAATATAAGAACGACCCAAGTCCATGGAAGACCATTTCGAGTAAACTAAAAAAAACTTCATATCTTTTTTGTTTGTCCAATAATATTCTATTTAACTGTGATGGGAAGGCAACATTGTATATACAAATTAGAACATATATTATTATGACAATTAACATTGACATTAATTGTGGAGAGGCCATTTTGTGTGATGGACTTGGGTCATTCTTTGATTCATGTGGACTTGGGTCGTTCTTTGATTCATATACATGATATTCTGCTATAGAGATGAGAGAAGGACGAGAGAGGGCGCCATAATATGAATGTCAGAATGACCCAAGTCCTTCATTCTTACATTCATATAAGATTTAACTCATTTATTTCAGGCACTTCCGGGGGTAATTAGGATTTATCATTTATACACAAGATGAGTCCATGCATAAGCTACAATTTCCCATGTCAAACTGAATTTGGCCAAAAATTGGACTTGGGTCGTTCTTATATTCATATACTCATTTTCTTCAACGGTTCAATATCTCAGAGCATAGGTGTAAGAGTATTGATAGCTCTCCGCACCCCACCTGAATACTCCCAAACGTAATAAACAGTTTTTTCGTTCAATAATCAAACTTATATTTTCATAAAGACCAACAGTGTCGCACGACCTCGATTGATTTTACAACTAGTGAAAGATCCATTTCTTCCCCTAACGGGGATTAAACAATCAAACCTGCTTTATTGTTTGTTTGCGCTTTTTCTTCGCGTGTTAGCTTGCAGTGAATTGTTATCCCCCCCCCCCCCTTCGTGATTGATTCCGCTGTATTCTCTCCCTGCCATGTGATACAGTTGGACCGCATTCACCACTTCACTGGCCTTTGAATGTCCGATGAAGACGTAAAGAGTGCATAATGTCAAGCAAATTATGCAATCATTTTACGAATGTGCCATCATAGATTCTGCAGACATCTGTATTCTAAACTAAAAGGTAAATTAGTTATGTAAGTGATCTACATTCATTTCATTTTTCAGGATTTTTCCCCTTCAAGATAAAAAAAAAGATACAACACATTGTCTCGGCAGTTCATGGATTTATCAACTACATGCAGGGTGCATCCTTAGAACGAAAACAACAACAACAACGTTATAATGTTTCTTGTGGAGCGTATCACCCTGAAATCAAGAATGATTAAAGGTAAAACATGATAGTTCTCAGAAGGGCTAGAAAGTCATCTTCCACCGTTTGGAAGTTGACTGCAATATCGTACATGGAAATGGAACTTGGCCGTCTGTCTGACACGATTTGCAATGACACTGAGTTGTTCAGGCCCCATTTCACAAAGGAAGTTAGGATGGCAACTTTTGTTGGAATGGCAACTTCCAATAGCAACAGCCAATCATGAAGCTGGATTCTTGTCGTTACCATGACAACTGCCATTCCAGCAAGAGTTGCTATCATATCAACTTTTCATGAAATGGGGTCCAGGGCCCCATTTCATAAAAGTTGTTAGGATAGCAACTTTTGTTGGAATGGCAACTTCCAATAGCAACAGCCAATCATGAAGCTGGATTCTTGTCGTTACCATGACAACTGCCATTCCAGCAAGAGTTGCTATCATATCAACTTTTCATGAAATGGGGTCCTGGAGTGTATTTTGAGGCCCAAAAGTGTAAAATGATTTCGATGATAGTACACACGACTCTATTATACCCGAAGAGTTCTTTCAGTTCAGTAACGTACGTAGCTATAGAGGTAGAAAGTTAGGTGATGACCGATCGTGCCCTACAGCAAACGTATTCCCCGGAAATCTGCATATTATGATGTGATTCACTCTCTCTTTTACTTTCAGAAATATTTCATCGATCATCAATGATTTTTTTTTCTTGCAAAACAATATACAATATATTCACAGTGATGCAATATCTAGTACATTTCGATGAATTTTTTTCCACAATCATAAATGTACAAAAGAATATATTCAATTTTTATTTCATGCCTTTTCATTACGCTTTTTTTTCTTCTTTAGCATTTCAAAAGTCAACATTATTCAGTCTACATAACAATGTATAATGAAGTTTTGCTTCCGGAAAACACACACACACACACATACACACACACACACACACGCATACACACACACACACACACACACACACACACACACACACACACACACACATATATATATATATATATATATATATATATATATATATATTCCTCCTGCTTCGCCTACACTACCCCGATTTACTTTTGCAGGCAAGGGAAAACGAAAGAACTTATACGTCCGGCAGGAGGGCATTTCATGATGGATTCTCAAACATACCCCGAAACTTAACAAAATCATCATATTGCTCCTTTTACTTAATTCATGACATATAACACTGTAAACAGTAAAAAAAAAAGAAGAAGTATGATTAATATATTTCGTAAACATCTGGGCAAGTCTAACTTTATTTCTCATCCCCCGCACACAGTCATATTCATACATGCCCAACAGCAACATATCACTCATCTCAAAATATACACCCCCACATACTACCCAAAGACACACTAAACGGGAGGGAAGATTATTCGCCGTAATAAGTAAAAAAAAAATGAATAAAACGCGAAACGAGGAATATCTGTTAACATGAATAATTCCGATATTCCCACTCTCACATAAAGCGCCAACGGTTCTCTTCTGATCTATCTTGTTCTATTCGGCTTTTAATAAACCAGCTCAGTTGGCGGTATATTCCCTTTTGTCCCTAAAACGTGAAACAGCATAATAATAATAATAATGATAATAATGATAATAATGATAATAATAATAATAATAATAGTAATGACAATAATAATAGTAATGATAATAATAATAATAATAATAATAATAATAATAATAATAATAACAATTATAGTAATAATGATAATATCAATAATAATATAATATCAATACTAACAATTGTAATAATAATGATGATAATACTTCTACTACTTCTACTACTACTACTAATAATAATAATAAGATACTGCATCTTTCCCCATATAGTTACCAATAATTAAATTGATTGAGCTTTTCCTTTATACGGTAAATCAGTTCCAAAGTGGTCCCTTCCCAGCCTATATTTTGTAAAAGAACATAATCATAAAAAAGATATTGCACCCGATATATTATATTCACATGTGTGAAATATGCGTTTATAACTCTTCCTCTTTGTAACAAAATGAGCATAAATCATAAATTCCGACTCTCGCGCGGAAGTTCGATGGATACATGTACCACCATGGTCCGATTTGTCATTTATATATAATACCTACTGTGAAACATAACGTAGCAACCACAATCGGTTATAGACCTACAGTATGTTCTTAGATTGCAATACCGTCTGCGTTCTTTTGGGGTAATATTTTGCATTTTCGTCATTAACCAACTGAAATAGTGTTGTCATAACGCAATTTCACACATTCAATTTTATTATGCATTGTGTGTCCATTTTAGAGAAGAAATAGACAGTTTCTGCAGGCATATTGAAAATATATCTTACATTGAATACATAAGAAATCTGTTTAATATAGTCCTATCAAAAATAATATAATTTTGTAATCATGATAATTTATGATTCATCAGATTGTAATAAAAGATGATGACGTTGATGTTGATGATGATGATGATGATGATGACGATGATGATGAATGATGCTGACGACCAATACTGTCATTGCTATTATCATTAACATCATAAAGAATAGTCACCATGAAATGATGGGAAATTACAGAGAAACAGAGAAAATAGACAGACTGAGGTGGAGGGAAGGATATAGGAGGGAGAGCGGAGAAAAATATTGGTATTTTAGTCATCATTGAGTGCTGAGCTGCATGCATGCAGCAAGCTAGCAGCCAGCAGCGGTAAAGAAGCGCCATCTTGTGCCATGTTTCTGTCACTTGTAGTGAACATACACAAGCCTGTGTCTTCTGTGAGCCGGTTGCGGTAAGTAAGACTAATCCAGACCTTGTAATTCGTAAAAGAGATTATAGTTCTGTGGCACGAGGTTGCCACTGCCTTTTTGTACGTATTGTTAGAGGTATAATATGCTGCAAGATTTTCGTCTCTTTCAACAAACGAGAATTTGCTGCCTGCTTTGTTTGTTGGCATCGTCAATATAATCGACGTTTACGCCCCGTATCAGTCCCATGTATTCAAAACTATGTGAGCTCATGACATTGCAACCAAATGAGCCAATAATCACTTAAAATCTAACGTTATTCAGTGTTACTATGTTGTATACCTTAAAGATGATTAAATCTTACGCACGAATGTTTGTGAAAACATTTTACAAAAAAAAGTGAATTGTCATTTTTCACATTTTTATATGCCCTGAGTCTGACTGCCAGTTTTAAATGATTGAGGGAGAGAGATTTTTTTTTTTTTTTTCATAACACTATCTTGACTGCAGTGTTGTGTAAATGTTCTGCACGTTGTAGAGCTATCATCATGAGTGCCCGAGGCGAGGACGGAGGAGTCAGACCCAGCTAGAAAATAGATCTAGATTCTACTTGTACGCAAAAACAATGGAAAACTACAAGTTTTATGAGGAGTTTATGGATTAATGTGTACTAAAACTGATATGGCTGATGATGACGGCATACTCGTGAAATAGGCCCCACCTGCATCACTGTGTGTCCGTACTAATAGTAATACTACGGCGGCTCGCCTATTTATACTCGTGAATTCAGCCCCACCGTGTGGCGTTCATCAGTAGATAAGCAAGGCGGTGGGGCTTTCTTCCACAATATAAATAGGCCTACTCCAAATTTACTTGTGAATGTGGCCCCACCAAACGGCGTTTACGTGAGATTGATACTGCAGTGGGGCCGATTTCCACAGCATAGCATCTTTCGTCCTCCCTTTCTCCCATTTATTTCTTTGGTCTTCAACTTTTTATTCTTGGAATGACTCCCTACTAATGTCCCTTGACTAATTTAGCGGCCAATTAAACTATAAATACAACCCCAACCTAAAATCTTGCTTCTAATGTACGGTTGCACGCGCACTGCGATGAGGCCTATTTCATGATTTTGCCATCATGACATTATTGCATGATGACTGTGGTGCTATCTGAAATAGAGAAAATCTGTCTGTCTGGAGGATTTTTTTTTACATTTTTTAAAAACTTTTATTAAAACTAGTTTTGTAGCTGAAGGAGGGGATTCTGTGAAGCAAGATGTAGTCTCCGTGAAACATATCCCTGACGACAAGATATAGACTGCTCAATATCTTAAATTTCTTGACAGTATTTACATGATCGGTGGTACACACATGCTGAAAGCACGCATTGGCACTTTTTTTTTAAACAAATGTTATGTGATGATTGAGCAGTGAATCCTTCGGGTAGTGTGATTGTTGTCTTTAAAACGTGTTGATAGTATATCTATGTAGCACCTGTAGTCAAACAGCACATCTGTTTCCAATCACCTTGTCCACAGGGGTCATCAACAAAGCAAACCAGGAAGGTGTGTAGATGCAGGAGTGATCCTGTACCATGCAGGCCATTGGGAAAGCTGAGATTGGTGTGTCCACATTCTTCGCCTCAAGGTACGCCAACGACCAGTGCGGCGCAGATGGCCTACCTCTGACCCCTAGCTCCATCAAGATTCTGGGACGGTTCCAGGCCCTGAAAGTCCGCCACCATCCTAGGCTCTGCCAATATCTGGATGTCGTCAGGGGCAAGCACGGTGAGCATCACCCAGGGTTGTGGTCAGTGGTGTGGTGTGCATGATGCATTATATATCATCGGCGTTACAGACATGACATTTTAGGCCTGTTTTGTGCATAATTTCTAGAGTTTATGTAGGAAGGAGAAGCAAAGCATGATTAAAATCAAAAGTTTGTGGACAAAATGAAAGGGAAATTTATGATAGAAATTGGACGATAATAGGGTGAAGGAAATTGCATGATAAAAAATCATGTCTTCCTTGTAATGCCATTTGTTTAACAAGCAAAATTCTGTCCTGCTTCAGTCTCTTCATTTTCATTTTCTCCTGTCCATGATTCGTGAAGTGTCTGCGTTGTTGCTGTGATGCATTTCTTTTGTATCTTTGTAATGTACAGAGCGGCTGATAATAGTTGCAGAGCACTATGGCAATAATGTGGAATTGGAAGGGAAGAATGGCAACTTACAAGAGTGAGTATCAGACCCTTATATACTGTAAGACCAGAAACATTTGCGGCACAAAACTTTCATGAATTAGAGCTGATGGCCTTCTTCACAGCATGAAACTTTCACGAATTGCCTCTGGCATTCAGTGCATTTTGTAGATAAACACTTTCACATGTATTTTACCTTTACAAAGCGTGGTTCCTAGCAAAATTCCCAAAATTTTAATGCATGTGAAAATTTCTGTTTTTTTAGTATAATCATCACTTGAAAATTTGTTCTGATATGAATTAAATAATGGAGTGGAGATGTTTGTTTGTTTGCTTTTCAAGATGGCGTTCATTTTATGTGCAGTAAGGCAGTTATGAGTGCTTCAAATAACTGCCAGGGGCATGCTGTGGTTGTTTGTTTTGATTAATAGCAGTGTTGGTAAAGATGATATTTTACATACATGGTAAGTCTACCTGGGAAGACAATTATATGATCACTGGTTTATAGGGGGAGCATCTTTGTTCAGGTCCTGTCAGAACACCCCCCCCCCCCCCCAAAAAAAAAAAAAAAAAAAAAAAAAAGGTCAATTAATAGATAAAATAAGGAAGGGTTGTTTTGGGGTTTGTGTGATGTTTATATTTGATTGGTTTTGCTCGACTGTTTTTTTAGTGACATTTCTTGTTTCTGTTTCTTTTCAGTCCTGAAAAGATTTTGCAAGTGATTCATGAGACCCTTGAAGGACTGAGCTACATGCACAAGAATGGACTGGTTCATCGAGGAATTTGCCCAACTAGCATTCTCCTAGATTCAGAGGTACATCAAATATCAACCACTTAACTGCAGAGTGCCTATCAGTGGGCATTTGTTTTATTATTCCATATCTTATTTTTCACCTGCAGGTTGATAGTGGTAGGCTCATGAGGAGTTACCTTCAAATTGAAGATAACTTGCCATGAAATTTTGAACATGAAATGTAACCCACAAATGTCATCCTCATGAAAATGAAAAGACCCAGATAGATTTAAATATAGAAACTAGGTTTAAACCTTAGATCTGTTTTATCAAAATCTGATAAACTAACCTAACATGATGGTGTGATACTTAGCAGGGTACTAGTAAGCATTTGTTATGCCATGTGTTTTTGAGGACCAATTGCTTGTGAAAGTACAGTCAAACCTGTCTGTAGTGGCCACCCAAGGGGGATGAAAAAAGTGGTCGTTGTAGACAGGTGGCCACTGTAGACATGGTTGTAACATATATGGACAAGATGTATGTAACAATTTATATACTAGGTAATATCTTGTCACTAAAGCTGTCACATGATTTTAGACTACAACATGCCATGATTGCCAAAACATTACCTCTCTTATGATCTTCTTATGAACGTCTCTTCTTCCCACGTACCCTAGGGTCATGTGAGGCTTGCGAAGTATGGGCATTATCACATCACCAACGGAGGCACGGATGTCACATTTCCCATAGGGTGAGGATAGAATGTACAATGAACACTGTAAATGATACAAAGCAGTGTTGGAGCATTCCAGCTGCTGGGTGGAAAGTTTGTACAGTGCACTCCCGTTACAACGAACATGGTTATAACGAAATTTCGTTATAACAAAGTAAATCTTGTGGTCCCAAAATTATCACCATTAAAGTCTATGGTACAAAATTCGCTTATAACGAACATGGTTATAGCGAAGTCTTTTCCGAGCACCACAGACAAAGAAAAACAAAAGAAATGTGCTCCGTTATAACGAAATGCGAATTGCTTTCGAACATACGTAGCGGAACAAGCATTTATAGCGTTTCTGCATGGGTGAGCGTTTCACACCACTGTGTGTTCGCTCCTTGTGTCACGCACAGTTTCTGAGGGGAACTTGCGTTTATTATTGTAATACAGTTATCCCATCACATTTCACATAGCTTTCCAGTGTATGATGAGTATTCAGCAAAGAGAATATGATATATATATGTGGTTTCCTTGTTTTCGTTATATATTGTATTTGTTTGGTTATAACGAAAGAAAACTGCCGGTCCCGAGCATTTCGTTATAACGGGAGTGCACTGTAGTGATCTTTGCAAAGGATTGCGGGTGTCATTAAAGGAAAATGGCTCATTGTAAACAGCAACATGCCAGCCTGTTCATATTTCATGTTTCGTTTTGTGATTCCTGTGCAAGAGGTGTGACATGGGGTTGCTTTGTAGCTATAGCAACAAGAGCGATGTTGCAAAGATGGTAAGCAGCAACATACATATACATGTATTATCCCCGCTGTTCTGAGTAGAATTTGCAAGGCATGCCGCAGCTTGTAAAAGATGTCTGAATGATACCTACAAAAGTGATATATAATTCAGTACTGCAAAGCTCACTCCTTTGTGGAGGTGCTTTTAACACTCTGTATTCGTCATACCAGACAAGCATGTTATCAAAAACCAGTTTTATGGTTAATGCAGTTATATTTCAAGGGAAACATTGAGTATATGTTTTACAATTCATTCATGTTTGCATTTCCCTTTGATTGTCTTGTTGCACTTGTGATCGAATTAATCTGAAAGAAGTGCAGCCATGTGAATCATGATAGCAGTGTCTTTGTCTCCTTCCTTGTAAACATGTCATGCATGCTGCAGGTAAGAGGGTTGATAGAAGAGAAGAAAAAGATATATTATGAGACATGGGCACCATTTCATGAAAGTTGTCAGCCCTGACAAGTTGTCAGTCTCTGACAAATACCATAGTAACAGTCAGTGATCAGAGCTCCTCAGCTTATCAAAACCAAGAATTTTACTGAAATTGTCAGAGGCTGACAACTTTCATGAAATGGTGCTACGGATTACTATGTTTTAGGCAGTCGACTGCATTGTATGGGTCAACTAATGTTAAGGGACTTCTCAGTGTTCACATACCAACACAGCCAGTAATAATCAAGCTTGCATTGTGTATGCCATTCCTTAGGCATCCGAGATACATGGCTCCCGAAGTCCTGCGGGGAGGTCCTTCCTCCCTGGCCAACGGGGATTCCCCCACCTCGGACCTCCCGCCCCAGACTCACCTCCCGTCTGGCCCAAAGGTGGACGTCTGGTCCCTCGGCATGGTCATCCTGGAGCTGTGCCTCGGTCAGCAGCTCTGGCCGCGGGCCACCCTGTCCCAGATTCTGGCCAAGGTAATGCTGCTGGGCAAGCACGGGTCACAGGTCCACCCGCTGGACACCATAGTGGACGAACATGGTGGACGGCAGCAGCTTCAGGTAAGAGACTTTCCTCAAAAACCAGATACTAATAACATTTTATCTAGAACAACATTGATTCATGACTATTATGCAGTCACCAGACATGTGATGAGATTTACCTTCATATTACTTTTTCTTCTTTGTATGGCCATGTGACACAAATTGTTGTTCATGTTTAAGAACATTGTGAAGTCAGCTACCTTCCATCATTTGTGCTGGAATGCTACATAGATTGAAATTTGATGTCTATTTGTGTGTTTTATATTTTCTCCCCAGAAATATCCAGCTGTCCTGCAATTATTCCTGAGACAGTGTCTATCAGCTTCTCCTCAGCAAAGGCAAGTTTTCCCAAATTTTTCAGATTCAGCGTACTTGATTTTCATTTAAAGCCCCGGTCACACAGCACTCCAAGTCTAAATCACATACAAAAAGTTATGAAAATCTGGTGGTCGTGGTCGTAAGTGGTAATTTGTTGGTCAAATTTTGGTTTGGCCCTGCTTTGTACGGGGTATGGCCGTCGGCGGCTGTTCCACTGCTGAAGCACTACCTAAGCACGGCTAACCACATCCATCCACGTGTATGTACGCGGAAAAATCCATTTGTCAGTGATAAGCCGCTAAACACACGCCATTCCCGTGATACCAACGCGTAACACGTGTCAGATGACCATGCTCTGCCCGTGACAGACCGCTAAACTTTCTTGTCTTACCGCGTCTCCCCAAGTTTTAATCACAGCTGGAACACAGATTATCACGTGTGTTTCACGTGTGTTGCACGTCTGTACCACGTGTGCCGCCCGTGGTTGTCCGCGGAATAAAATTTTGAGCAGTTCAAAACTTTTTACCGCGTCTGACGCGTTCCAATTTTTCCCCGCGTCCTGCCACGTCTATAAATCAACCGTAGCTCATCTTAAACTCGACATCAACGCAAACAACATCGTCTGCTTCACGGGAGACCACTTTTTGGCATGTTTTGGCCGTGATTACGTCGTAAAGCGCTGTGTGACCGGGCTTTGAGTAGTCTGATGAAGACCTAGGCTAAGGGCACAAAGATGCTGTTCCTCTCAAATTTGAATTTGACTTTGCCTTGCATAGAACTTGTTCCCACCAGTTTTACGGAGAAAATAAATGGGAATGAGTGATGTTGATTTAATAGTGCTGAACATTGTTCATCTATGCAACCAGTGTTAAAGAGAGAAAAATCTCTTGTATACTTTATAACAGGTCAGTTTACAGTGTACACCTTGAATTATTAGTAGCGTTAGAATTTAGAACTAGCTATCAAGTTAGGTATTCAAATTCCCTGTCCCTTTCTCTTGACAAATAGAACACTTGTACTTTATATGGCATATAGTTGGCAGTAGTTTTATTTTTGCAAATTTTGCTAGTCAACTGATATTTGCAAATTGACAAAAATCCCAAATATTGCCTCTGTAACGCATATGCAATGTATAAATCATCTCTGCAGTGGGAAAATTGCAAACTTTGCTTTTTGAAAAACAAAACAAAAAGCAAAGGATGGTGCCTATATTAATGTACAACTTATGCCAAGTCTGTCTCATTAAAATTGCCACCTACCGGTATATGCCCTTGATATGACACCCCCACACAGACCAAGTGCCGATGAGCTGCTTAGGACAGAAATGCTGAAGGCAAGGGAGCCCTTGCCACTCCTGGCTCCCAGCAGTCTAACCATGTTCAGGTACCAGGGCTTGCGCTGCAAAGACCTGGAACTCTCCGAGGATGACGAACACATAGCAGGTATTGTCGTTAGACTTCTAGGGTTTTGACAAAAAAAAACCTTTTTGTTATTCAGATTCCTACTACTTGTTACTTTGCAATATTTTGTGAACAAGCCTGTGTTAACTTTTAAACACTGTTAACTTCTAAAATGAGAGTGAACATCAAGAATAAACAAGTCAGAGTAAAGAATAAAAGACCAAAAATAAAACAAAAACAAATGGATTAATGCCAAATTATTATGTCCTTATGCACTTTGGTGCAGTATTCATACAACTTGACTTTGTTCACCAGTCTTGGGGAAGTGAAGCCAGCTTACACATTGTCCAGTTTCTTTGAGAGGTACTTACACCTTTAATCTGTAATCAAGAAAAGCTATCAATTAAGGCATGTTTGCGGTCCATGTTAATTTTTTTTTTTTGAAATATGAAAATTCAATCATATAGATAATACAAGGAAAAGCTTGCATCAAATTTTGGATCAATGATCCTCGAATTTGGCTGTAAGAAATGAAAACAATTCTGTCGTATATTTTCATTCTCTTAGCTGTTTGTACCTCCTGTGTTTTATCAGTCACCTTTTAGAAACTTTTTGTCAGTTTACATTCATATTCCAATTAAAAGCATGATTAGTATTAATGTTCACCGTGCAAGTAAAGAGGATGATCATTTTCACCCAAAGCGAGCCTTTTCACATTTGACTGGGACCCCACCCCCAGAACAGGTTGAAATCTTGCATGCCAAAACCCCATGAAAGATCCCTGAAATGCTGGATGAGCCTTCAGACTTCCAAAATTGTAGTCATCCATAATACTATCTGTATAGGAGAAGAACACATCCAAATGGGGGAATAAAGCCATAAACAGACCTCCAAATATCTTTTGATAATTTCAAAATATGGTTGGCATCAAAGCATATGGTATCCAAAGCGCATGCTGCACTGTTGGTTGGGTTACAGTGGATAAGACTTCAGACTTTCAATTTGAGGACCAGAGTTTGAATCCAGCCCACTGCTTACGTCCTTGGACAAGATGTCTGTACCCACCATGTCCCTCTCGACCCAGGTGAATAAATGGGCACCAGTCGATGTTAGGTTAATGATAATGGCAGGGCCCGTGGGTAAAGCAGTGGCAATACCAGAGACTCCAACTCTCCCGCCGAAATCCCATTTTTGCAAAATCTCCCATTCTCCCGCTTGAGATTTAATTTCTCCCGCCCTGGCTCTGTGTCTTCCGTTGGAAAGGATTTCTTACTTATTGCTATTGTACATGTATGTTGACAAAATAAGCCTTAACAATAGATAGCACCAGAGAGCATCTTAGAACCCTTGGAGTCTCCCGTTTGCTAGGGGTTTCAGGCGGGAGAATCTCCAGATCAGAAGGTGCTTTGGGTTGGAGTCTCTGCAATACTGAAGAGGCAACCATGGATTTGAAGAAGACCACATCAGACCTCCACACCATTCTAAATTTGGAGGAAAGAATCTGGATTTTGGCTATTCCCAGCTTTTGTTTCACTGGGAGTTTCTTATTTTTCTTGCTAATTTACTACACACTCCAACAGAAACTGCGCTTTCTTTCCTACTTTTGAGCCACGTCATCCCTATTTTTTCGGTTAGAAAGGTTGGGAGGTCTGCCATGGTATTGTAATATTTATTTTGATAAACCTCTCACAAGCGAGATCTTGATGAACTCCACCTCCCACTCTTCTCCCCTAGATGATGAGGACCACCTGGCCCAAAGGCCCATGAAGGAGGTCTACTACCTTTGGACCCTGGGTGGAGGGGACCTGGAAGGGGAGCTGAGGAAAAAGGGCCTCCTCCGCAGCCAGCCTCCCATCTGTGCTCTGGCCAAGTGAGTGACCGTATAGGATAAACTTGATGCATCTGTGCCCCCATGGCACACACAGAGCCACCAACTAGCATGTTTTTATGCCTCCGACACGAAGTGGTGCCGGAGGCATTATGTTTTCGGGTTGTCCGTCTGTCCGTCCGTACGTCCGTCCGCCCGTCCGCATTAGTTTACACGATAACTTGAGTAATATTGACTGGAATTTTACAAAACTTGGTCCAAGTATAAAGTATGATGGGCAATTACTTGATTAGATTTTGGGTGAACTCGGCAAAAGGTCAAAGGTCAAGGTCAAATCATGAAATTGTATTCGTTTACACGATAACTCAAGACTGGATTGAGCAAATTTCACCAAACTTTGTCCAAGGATGATGTATGATGGGAAATTACTTGATCAGTTTTTGAGTGAAATTGGACAGAGGTCAAAGGTCAAAGATCAAGGTCGAATCCTAAAATTTATCTGTTTATGTGATAAATCAAAACTGGATGAAGCAACTTTTTCCGAACTTTGTCCAAGGATGATGTTTGATGGGGCAATTTGTGGAGTAGTAAGTATAATAGTGAAATTGGCAAGAGGTTAAAGGTCAAAGTCAAATGCTAAAAATGTTGCTATTTCCCCCATATCTATGCAATGCCCGCAGGTATTTTCTTGAATTTTAGTGTGGACATGTACTACTGCGCAAAGATTCTCCAGAGAGAGTTTCATGTCATAAGGTCAAAGGTCAAAGGTCAAAGGTTGGGTGAAAATGTTACAATTTCACTTTTCTCGCAAATGGTTCAATGTATCTTCATGGAACTTGGTACATACGCATGTACTGACTGGCAGGGATTATCTAGGGAATTTAGGGGTCATGGGTCAATAGTCAGGGGTCAAAGGTTAAGGTCAACTCCTCAAAAGGTCACCATAACCCTCATATACTAGTATGCAATGCTTGCAGGATTATTTTTAAAACTTGATGTATACATGTTTTACCTAATGGAGATTCTTTGTGAAATTTCCTGCCAGGTCAAAGGTCAAAGGTTACGGGTCAAAGGCCAGGCTAAAAAGCAAAAAAATATATATATATTGTAATTACACTTTTTCTTCATACCTTGAAAATTACTCAATGCATAAACTTATAAAAGGGTCGGTCAAAAGTCAAGTAAAAATCCTCAATTCCCCAAATACATGAACCTGCACTCTTAGACAATTATAGCAAACCTAGTTCAAGGAAAGTGAACATTCAAGACATTTCTGACAAGCCTGTCATTTCAGTATTTTGCAAGTTATGTGAAACTATCATCACACACTGTGAAGACATTGTACTATACTCCTATTTGGAGAATCAAGCATTATGGCGGAGGCATACCAGTTGCCATTGCGACATTTCTAGTTTTTTTTTTTTTTTTTTAGTATATTTCAACTGTGCACAGCAAAACATAATTAGGCACATTACCTAAAGGTCTGAGTTTGTTTTTTTTTTTTTCTCTCTCTCTCTCTGCATCAGTATATTCTTTAGTCTCAAAAGGTTGGCAGCCCTATACAATGTACATATATCATCACACATTAAAGCAAAAAAAAAATACATTGATGGAATAAACTGAGATGGAGAAACTAGTAGTGGTATACATGGTGTTATACAGATGGAGTGGTACAAGTGTGAGCATGTCAGGATGAAAATGAAGAACCAGCATGTGAGCTGACAGCAAAAGCAGTGTGCTCGAGAGAAATGTCTCTTGTTTTAGCAGTGATATCTGTTAGGGGACTCCACACACAGAGCACAGTTGGGCTGATAGTACCAGATATAAATGTGTGACATATGTGACCTTCTCAGTGCAGAAATGCATGAGACATTTGTACACATGTTGTGAAGATTACACTTTTATGTATATGGCTTGCAAACTCAAATGGGGTCAATACGTCATAGACTGGTGTGCATTTTTGCCTTCTTTCCCCGGCAGCATTGTGACTGATGGTGGGGACATGCACGGGAAAGAGAGGGACACCAGCTCGCTGAACGATGACACCGTGGTGATCCTATCCCTGGAGCAGCTGAGGAAGCGGCTGGAGAACATCGAGGAGGAAGCTTTCTACCCGCTGCTGGACGAGGAGTGAGTTCAGATGGTAGATGGTAGAATTATCTTTGAATACATGTACTGTAAAAGTGGATATTTTTGCGCAACTAATTTTTTGCGCTCGGCCCGGTGAGAAGAGTTTCGCATGTTTTTAAGTCCACGGAATCAAGACAGTAAGTACTGGAACATATGGCATGTAAAAATATTCGCGTGCTTTTATTTTCGCGCTAGTTTCTGGTTTCAAGTTTCAAGTTTATTCAAAGTTTCCACAATACAAAAATTACATAAGAACAATAATATGTAACAAGGAATACATTGTTGGATATATGCGAAATGCTCGAAAATTTCCACTTTTACAGTAACACAAGAAAAATTCAATTGCAAAACATGTTAACTCCATCCTTGTTTGTAATTTGAAATATTTGTAATTATGCCTTCAATAATATTCCTTGGTGTGTAGCAAGTGAGGCATCACTGAGTTTAAATGGCAGGTGGTACAATTATCTTTGAATACATGGAACACATGAAAAATTCAATCGCAAAATGAGTTAACTCCATTCTTGTTAATTTGAGATATTTCAGATTAAATCTGCTAAAAAACGAAGAATATAATAAGAAAATATGAAATACTTTTATTTATGCCTTCAATAATATTCCTTGGTATGTAACAAGTGAAGTATCTCTGGAAAGGGTATATTTTGCTCTATCTGATGGTGGACTGTACTTTGAATTGTTTAAAAATGGCGCTTAACCCATTTTGCGATCAATCTCTTCATATATGTACATGTATACCAAAGCTTCTGGGGTATTATTAGTTACCCCCTGCTTGTTCACGAAATACGGCCAAATATCTACGGTCTGGTGCCATATTCCATGAGGCCGGAGGCCTCATGGAATATGGCACCAGACCGTAGATATTTCCCGTATTTCGTAAGAACAAGCAGGGGGTAACGATTTTATCTTTTTAAGTGTAAGTGCTAACCTTCTTTTCGCTGTTTTCCTTTCTTGAATGATATTGAAATCGCTGGCTGTCAGCCATGTTGACTTACATCTCGCGAGCTGATTATGCGCGCATACATCCACGCGCAGCTACTGTAGCTAGCTGTAAGACAGCACGTCTCAGGCAAAGACGCACATCACCTGAGACGCGCTGACTTTGAAGTTCTTGATGTTGTTCATCAAGCGTCTTTGAGTGGTCTCAGGTGATGTGCGTAATACGCTTGAGGACCGCGCGCTGTCCATTTGTTTTGTACAGGATTAGTGTGCACTTTCTTTGTCTTTTCAGTTAAGCGTCTTTGCTGTGTAACCTGGAATATCATGATGTCATATCACGGAACAAGGAAAATATTCAGTGGTTGTTCTGAGTGTGAATGACCAATGAGATTACAGAATTCACAATCACCAAAAGATAAATGTGTATACCCAACTTTATGTTTTTATTCCTTGAGATCATGGGTTCAAATCCTACCCATGCCCTCATGTTTGGTCTTTGAGCAATAAATGCAACTGCCGGTATTTAATGTACAGTGCTGCTCTTAATTAACGAGGGGTAAGGAAACGCTGCTTGTCAGATCTATTTGACGTGATTTGTTTGTATGTACCTGATATACTTTCATGAAGAGTACGTACTACCAAATACAAACACAGAAGACAACTCAAAGCATATGGAAGTAATGCATCATACTCTGACTCCGGGTGCCACTGACACCTACAATGTAGACACTGTTTGGAATCCATCAATGTAAAGCAATGAGTGTAGAGAGGTACATGATTGCATGCCATAATTGTCACATTTGACGTCCGTGGTTTAGATACGTATATTTATGACAATGATTGCCCATGCACTTCCATATACTATTGATCATTTCACATAGTATGGTGTGGTGTAATGTTTTATGCCACTATAATACTAAAGATTTTATGTAATGTGTAGTATGTTATGGTATGATAAACATACAAAGCTGCATATATTATTTCTGATATGAAATCAATTCAATTCAATTCAATTTCAATTCATTTCATACTTCTGGTATATATCAATATTACATCAAAAGTAATAGCACATTCCAAAGTTCTTGTGCATTGTATGTCAATAATAGTCAATAATATGTACCAAAGAAACAAAAAAAAAAATAGAATGTACATACATGGTATACATAGTACTTGTAGTTATAATGAAAACTGGTCGAATCTCGGTTCGGGTTGTACAAAGAGAAGTATGACGGGACCTACATGAAAGCAAGCTTGTTTGGCTGTAAGCCCGGTGTAATCAGTGTTTGTGAAAGAGAAATGGAGAACGGAAAAAAGTTGGACCCGGTGATTTAATAATACCAAATAAGGGAAGCGGTTACTGTTACTGTTACTTTTGTTCGATTCTGCTTCCCTCATCAGACCGAATGAAGGTCTGCCGACATCGTCCAGCAGTTCGGAACTCTCGGAGGCAGCCAACTTACCCCTCATCATCAGAGAGAGGGACATAGAGTATCAGGTAGGCGTGGCTTGTTCAACATTCTTTACTAGGGTCATCAGATACATGCCTGCATCCCCACACAGACAAAAATATGCTGTTGTTGTACATGACTAGCAATAGCACCAGGTCATCAAGCCTTCTCAAAGTGCCCAGTTACAAATATGTTAGCAATGCCCATACAAAATGAGTATTTAAAGCTATTTTGATTGATTCGTGTTACAAATAGGAAAGGTTTGCAAATACCACTGTTTGCACCTCATCAATCAAGATCAGGATGATGCACAACTTTGAAAGTAGTAGATTAAAGAGATGGTACAGTATTGGTGGAGGCAAGGATTAGGATTTTAACTTTTTTTGTGAGATAGCAAGAAACCACTTATGAAATAGTACAGAGCATACCATTCTATTACAAAAAGGAATTCGAAGTTTATTAAATGAAAATCCGTTTTGGAATGGCTGAGACATCCAAAAACAAAGTAAAACAAAGCAATCCCAATAAAAGGTGGGTCCCACCTTTTATTAGAATCACTCTGTTTTGGATATCTCAGCCATTTCTAAATCAATTTTCATCAAATAAATGTTGAATCCCTCTTGGAAGTGCATGCTCTTTCATATTTCATAAGGGGCTTCTCATTAAATGAAAGAAAGATATTATTCATAGGGGTGAAGGTTCAGGTGTGAGTTTCTTCAATTTGTCTCGCTCTACAAATTAAATTTGTTAAGATGTTTGTTAATTTACAGATCAGCAGTTGCGATCTTAACAGACAAATTGAAAAAACTCACACCTGAGGTTTCTCATTATCTCACCAAAAAAATGTAAGAAACCTGAAGTTAGGTCTCAACCAAAACTATACGAGCCCTTTAAGCTTTTTTGATTGATTCATGCCACAGATAGGAAAGGTTTGCAAATACCACTGTTTGCACCTCATTAATCAAGATCAGAAAATATGAAATACCAGGTCCAAGATGTTCTCTGATTCATTACTTGTCTTAATCAGGATAAAAGACACAAAGTCTAGACACTAAACCACAGCACATATTGTGAATGTGATTAGCACTATCGTTCATCGTAATTTGAAAAGCTGCAGTAGAATTCAGCTTTAAAAGTGCAAGAGGCAGCGGGTGACCCAAATTTGTCTGTTTGTATCACTTTGATCTGTCACTTGAGTGTGATAGATGATGTTATAAAACACTGACTGAACTCCCAGAGTCCCACTTATCCTCACAACTACAGGCGATGCTTTGCAAAGAACCAAAATTTCACATTTTGTTTTACCTTTGATCCACCATTTTTTTTTTCTTCCCCCCCCCCCCCCTCCAAAAAAAAAAAAAACAGATATGTCATAATATACGATATGTCACACTACCTTTAGGCTTCTATTGTCAGCATAACCTAATTTGAACACATTTTTTGATTGATATGATTGAAAAGTTTCGGAAGAGGAGGAGATAAAGATGGAAAGAGAAGACTGAAGGAAAAATCAAAATAAAACAAACAAAGTATTTATTTCGTTATTAAAGGGAAGATAAACCCCAAGAGCAATGTGGATTGAGTGAAAGCAGCAACATTAGTAGAATACATCAGTGAAAGTTTGAAGAAAATCGGACAATCGATGCAAAAGTTATGAATTTTTAAAGTTTTGATGTTGGAACCGCTGGGTGAGGAGACTACTAGAGGTTATGACGTATGAGTGGACAACAATACCAAGAAAATATAAAGAAAATTCTGGAAAAATCAATTTTTCATGGAAATTACAAATTCCATCAACTTGATATTGACATATGTTAAGGATAGCAATTATCCCCCTCATGCTTTCTGAAAGCGGTTGATCCATTGCTCTTTCATGATTCTAGAAAAGTGAATTTTTGTTGAATTTCCTTTATATTTTCTTTGTATTGTTGTCCACTCATACGTCATATCCTCTAGTAGTCTCCTCACCCATCGGTTCCAACACCAAAACTTTAAAAATTCATAACTTTTGCATCGATGTCCGATTTTCCTAAAACTTTCACTGATGTGTTCTACTAATGTTGCCGCTTTCACTCAATCCACATTGTTCTTTAGGTTTACCTTCCCTTTAAACCAATGAGTATCTGCTCTGGGTATCAAATAGATGATTTATAATGCTGATGGTGAGTAAATATACCACTCTTTTTGGTGAACACCAAGTCATCACTTGAGACCAATCTCAATCTTGATAAAGTTCCATCGGGTGGTCCTGTTTGACCGGCTTCTCAAGGGATACCCTTACACCATCGGGAGGATATGGAAGGAAGCGAGGACGGACATCCCGCCTCTCTATCGTGATGAGACCTGGGCTGCTCTCCTTGGGGTAGAGGTGAGTTTGGGGTGTATTTTTGTGATTTTTTTTTGGGGGGGGGATTTTAAAGATGATTTCACTTATAAGTACCATGATTTGAAAAATAAAAGGAGACCTCTAGATGATTTTTAGACTTTTGCATTTGAACGTCTATGAATTGGTTATACTGGATACAGAGTTTCTGAATTTGTAGTGATTGGGGAGAGGATTAATAACGTTTTCAAAATAAAAACAAATCGCAGTGGACGAGGAGGATGACATAGCAACTTCACATAAGAATGCATGATTGATTAGGTGCTCAAGAAAGAAGAACAAAAGAAGAAAGCATACATAAATTCTATACAGGTGAACTTGTTAGGCAAGTGGTTTTGTAATGGAATTATGAGCACAGTTTCATATAGAAGGAGGAAGCAAAAACAAGAAATAAATGATGTCTTGACTTCTCTCCAACTCACTAGGGAGACATCCAGGCAAACTACGATGCAATTGATAAGGAGACGCCCACCACCACTGACAGACAGATAGAGGTGGACATACCTCGGTGCCATCAGTACAGCGAGCTACTCTCTTCACACGTCGCCCACACCAAGTTCAAGAGAATCCTCAAGGCATGGGTGGTGTCCCACCCGGAGCTCACATACTGGCAGGGTATGCTCATCGAGTACATTGGTTTAAGAAAAGATGGATGGATGGATGGATGGATGGATGGATGGATGGATGGATGGATGGATGCGTGGGTGGATGGATTAGTTGCTTTCTTTTAGTGTTCAACATGAGCAGTGAGCAGTGTGATTTCTTTATTTTCGTATTCAGGATTGGACTCCCTGTGTGCGCCTTTCCTGTACCTCAACTTCAACAACGAAGGTATGCCTTTGAAGGACTTCACATGTCTGTTCAATTTTCGCAAAGGTTTCCAGCAATACTGAGCTTTAGACGTAAATCATATCACAACACAACATCTCAGTGCAGCAGATGGTATATTAACAATGGGTGCACTACTACTCTTGTCAATTCGGCTCATTCATTTCAAGTGGCAAAATATATCACAGCAATACTATTGGGCTATTTTCCAGATATTTTTTTTTTTCATTTGATTGCAAGGCTGTGGAGTAATAGACTATGGTAGATGTTCTCTGTAACAAAGAGTTTGACCCGATAATTCACAATCTCTTCTGGACAGGAGAAACTATCCTCCATGTATGTACTAAATGCTCTAAATGACTTCAAATCGAGGTGTGTGATTATTGTATTTGATGAGAAGTTATGTTGCATATACTATGTACTCAATCAGATGTAAATTGTATAATGGAGGGGTACGGATACGGGGCATGGAAATAGTGACTCACGTGAGTGTAGTAGAACAGGTCAGACATAGAATGTGTGTTCTCAAGTCAAGGCTGACTTTCTTTTTTGGCTGTCATTTCTTTTCACTGATGCAGCTCTGGCCTATGCTTGCCTCAACGCCTTCATCCCAAAGTATCTCTACAAATTCTTCATGAAAGACAACTCAGCTGTGATTCAAGGTGAGCTAGCAAAGAATAACATCACACGTTTCCTATTACTTCCTTGTCCTGGGCATTGGTTCTTAATTCTTCTCTGCATCACTGAGAGTTTCTCTGTAATGTAAGTTTGGTAGATGCTAAGTTCTCCTATCGTCAGGGAGGAATCTATTGATGCCACCCGTATTATTTTTTTCCCCCGGAAATTAAAGAATTAAGAAATATTTTCATGACTGAATGTCCATTATTATGTCATAAAGTTTAATATATGAAGTATGGTATAGGGAAATATAAGTGACATATCATACAATGTCGTAATGAATGGTAAATGTCCTTATGTATGATCCAGGGTGGACAGACACCTATAAAGAAATGCATGTTTTTGATGACTGGTTGAAAACTAGAATTAACCTGTTGAGGACGAGTCCCGAGTATACTTGGGCAGGTGTGTATGGGAAATTTGTGTTGTAGCAAAATCAGCCCATCCTCAACAGGTCAAAAAAAGAAACAAACCGAATCAAAATATTGATTAAGCATAATCATTGAGTGCACTGAATACTGTATACGCTATAATTTTCGCTTACATAAATTTTCGCGAATTGCCGCTGTCACACATTTTCGCGAGTGGTTAAATTCGCGATTGGGGGACCAGAGAAAATATGAAGTGGCAAAGAAAGTGTGAATTTTCAACTTACTAGCAAATAAGAATGATACTAGTTACACACTGCATGAAAAAAACTTACCAAACTCTGCGAACTAGTAAGTTAGAATTCAACATTTTTGAAGTGGTTAAGTCCATCGCGCTAGATTTCTGACGAGTGGTCCCCTTGCGATAATGGATTGGCTCTCTATAGTATTCGTAAGTAGACGTGGACGTGCTATATGTACGTATAACAAGCTTAGCCAGTATGGTCTATTCGGTAAGCCGTGACATGGTACTGTATACTAGTACTGAAATGTTCGTATCATCATGGCAAGGGATTCGTTTTGGAAGGTAATATTTTCGCGTGTTGTTAATTTCGCGAATAGCTCTCGACTCGCGAAATTCGCGAAAATAAAACCCCCGCGAAATATATAGCGTATACAGTACTCTATCTCTTCCATGTCGAATGTCATACTCTAGGTTGTTACATTTTGTTGTTGCTTGGTTTTTATTTTTGTTTGTTTGCGGTCTTTACTTCTGTTTTCAGAGTACCTTGCTGTGTTTTCGCACCTGATCGCTTTCCATGACCCTGAGCTCAGTAACCACATGCAGAGCATCGGCTTCATCCCAGAGCTCTTTGCCATCCCCTGGTTCCTAACCATGTTCTCACGTGAGCTGGTCCGCTTGTTCTATTTCTTTTTTCTTGTCCGCTAGTCTTTCTGCCTGTGTGTCTGTGTATTCGCTCATCTCCTCAGGTTGTTGTGTTAAAACCTGGGTGAAATGTTTCTTGATGTGTGACTACTGAATCTCACTCTCAAGATGCACAGAGCAAACAAGTCATGTCTTGTTTAAAAATATTTAGCAGACTCTTGCAAGAATTTCATTGAAACTGGCTGTTGGATGATGATGGTCATGATAATGGTGGTGGTGATGATAGTGATGATGATGATGATGATGATGATAATGCTGATGAAGATGGATGATGATGATGATGGCAATGATCTTGATGGTGATGGTGGTGATGGTGATGGTAATGGCGATGATGATGCTATCGATGGTGGTGGTGAAGATGATGACACTGATGATGACTATGATGGTGGTGATGGTGGCGATGGTGATGATGATATGAATGATGACAATTATGGTGATGATGATGATGATGATGGTGCTGGAGGCGATGGTGGTGGTAATGATGATGACTATGGTGATGACTATTATGGTAATGCTATTTTCCATGTGGATTTGTACATTCACATTAATCCAGCAGAAAATGTCTCACTAAAAGACACGATATCATACCATTTTTTCTGATAAGAGGCAGGAACACCTATCCCTTGAGTTGGACATTGAATTGAAGTCCCCTGCGTGGAAGAATTACAAGCCATCATGCATGATATAAAGAAAAAATCCCCAAAATCTATTTCTGGCAAAGGGAATGGTGGAAATCGGCAAAGTGTTGTGCGCCATACACGCTCTTATCAATTCTGTGTTGTTTCGCTCTCCAGATGTATTCCCTCTGCACAAGATATTCCATCTGTGGGACACCCTCCTGCTGGGGACATCCTCTTTTCCTCTCTGCATTGGAGTTGCCATCTTACAGCAGCTGAGGGCGGGCTTGTTGGCATCAGGCTTCAATGAGTGCATCCTGCTTTTTTCCGACATGCCAGGTGAGGTAGAGTCAATTTCCCGCTCCTCACCGGTTGGTCAAAATCTAGTCATTGATGAACTCACAAGTGCGGAAGCCTTGTTTTACAAGCCTTTGCTGTTTTTTTTTTTTTTTTTTTTTTTTTTTTTTTTTTTTTGGGGGGGGGGGGGGGTTTGTCTTCCAAATATAGAGCTATATCTTTGAATTGAAAATTTGGATCAGAGAAGTATGTGCCAACATCACATCATATTGTCTCCATGTTTGGCCCCAAGCAATTATGCATAAACTGTGCTTGTTTTGTGCACTTTTGTTTCATTCATTATATGTGTTCCAATCTTTGTAATTTTTCAAAATAGAATTTTAAGTGTAGATGGTATGGACATATTGATTAAATGCCCTAACTGAAGAGCATCGATGACATACCCATTTCGATGTTTCATCTTGTGTTCCAAGATTCTTCTTGATGATCTGCCCACCCTATCTATCATTAATCAAGGTGGGGAAAAAAAAAATTATATATCATAGACTAGGAGAGTACATATCACTATTCATATTGGGACGGTTATTTGCGCAAAGTGGCAGCATGCAATGTTAAGTCATTTGCTCTGGTATTCCGTCTGAAATTTCCAGAGATTGACATTGAGAGATGCGTGCGGGACTCCATCCGCATCTTCTGCAACACACCAAAGAGCGCCACCTACAGGCAGCATGCGCGACCGCCGCGGAAGACCGACCAGATGACGGCCACTTCGCAGATCAAGCCCGTTTCCTACTACAGCACAGACTACAATGACATGCCCAGATCAGAGCTGGTGAGATCATTGTCTCCAAAGGAGTTGATATGAGCTGGGGAGATGGTGTTTGGTCAGACTTATAATGCCCTGAGCAGTTACTAAGAGATAGCCAAAACTGAACAGTAAAAGTAGAAGAACTTGGTTGTTGTTTGTTGCTATAGTTTTCTTGGGGGTATAAAGTTAATTCAGTTTCTAAAATTTGTCAACCCTTAATTAGTAGTAGTGTAGCACAAAAGAAAAGTGTCTTTATCTAACTTGATGAGAAATGACGCATTTGAAAAGTTGAAGGGACGCTTTTTATAGTTAGAGATGTTTCTATATTTTGAAGAGTGTACTCTCCCTAACGCTTGCAAATATGTGATATTCAGTTTTCTCTCCCTAGTAGACTTTAATGTGTAGCTCAGTATCATTTTCTGCCTGTGACAATCTTCCTGAAATGAAGACTTTGAGACATATTTCCTGCAGATTTTTCATGCAGTGACACACACACACACACACACACACACACACACACACACACACACACGCACACACAAAAAAAGCTGCTTAGACACCTTCTGTTCCTGTGAAAGGGGATCCAAAATTGTCTATTCTGACTTCTGATTTCCTGCCCAATCAGAAGTTAAGTGCAGAGAATTAATAGTCAAGTTTTGTCATGACACGTAAAAGCTCCCACTGAGTGATTTCTTTCACGCTGTTGTTCCCTGCTTTGCTCTTTTATCGTAAAAATTCTCAGACGCTCAACCTGTTGGAGCTGAAGTCAGAGGTACAAAACTTTGAAACTCCTACTAAATAATTTCTTTCTCGCCATTGATTTGCACTTTGCTCTTTCCCTATAAAAAATTCCAAGTCCCGGGAGGCCCTCAGCCTGTCGGAGCTGAAGTCCGAGGTCGCCCCCCGCATCTCGGCCGAGGACCTGCTGGAGCTCTGCGACCTGGCCGGATCCAAGAACTCCCACAGCCCCACCAAGAAGAACAGGAACAGCAAGGCCGTCATGCTCATCATCGACATCAGGAGCAGCGAGGAGTATCCTTTGACTGCCGGGTTGCCATGGCAACCAGTCACTCTTGCCCTGTTTGAGAATCACATACCTGGAAGCCGCTAGTTCTAATTCTAATCTGATTTCATTGCAGCAGCACAACATGAATGGAAAGAGTAGATCAGTACTTGTTTGTGATCACAATGTTTCGTCACGATTACTGGCAAGATTAAACTTTGTAGAAATAGCAAAGTGCAGGCAGTTCCTGTCATATCAAAGTCCTAGGGACCGGCGGTTTTCTTTCATGATATCAAAATTTTTTTATAGCCAAACAAGTAAAGTATTGAAAGATATGTAGATAACAAATTTGGGAACTTAAGTTTTACTTCGTTGTACGAAATTTTCCTCGAACCGTGTTGGTTGTATCAGTAATTTCATTGATACTAGAAGTCTTGATCTGATTCAAGTAGCAGGATTAGTTGTTGTTTTAGATTTCTGCTCATCGTTTTGCATAGGTGCCGCACATTCCTTTCTGCTTTTGTAAGTATTGAATACTCGGGCTCTATTCATGATAGCGACGGTTATAGAGTGTCACAGTTACTTAAAGATAATATGAAGTTTTGGTACCTTTACAAAGTTTCCCTGAGATTGCCTTGTCTTAGTTTGTGTTTCAGGTTAAAGTACCTTTCATATAACCAACACAGTGAGACTTACTCGCCCCAAAGTGCTCTCATATCTTAGTAATCATGCAATAATGGTTTCGGATATTATCGACGCTGTACAACGTCAATAAATACTAACGGCTCGTTCGAATCGTTCGAATCTTTATATAGCTCCCTCAACGATCATTCTGCGTGTAACTCGTGAGAACCGGATCGCCAGCACAGAACTTGTGTAGAGTTCTGTGACCGCCAGTTATCCGGGCAGTGCCGCAGCGCTAACACTCCTCTGAAGCTGTTTGTGCGATGCGGTAATGCGTGCATGCATGCGAGCGGTATGTACAGTGCCGACAATGCGTGATCACAGATTATGGTACATGAGGCGAGGATGTACGACTAGGACTAGTAGTATGGTACACGAAGACGGGTTTGACATAGAACAGCCATTGCAGGAGGGAAACAAAAACAAATACGAAGACCATAAACAGTGGTCAATCCTGCCGGAGGGGGAAAAAAGACGAGTATAGCTGCGGCAACTTTGAGGCGATCAGATATGCATCAGTATACTTTGTATACTACTAGGCGCTGCGTTTTACTCACCACCGGCCACCCTGGTTAGATCGAGGCTCGTTATGCAGCGAAGCACGGATTATACATACAGATTGTACGCGCACACAACTTGACAACACTGCGGTGGTGAGAAGTGACTTGCTGTGCTGCCAAATAAGACAGTAGTTCCTACATGATATTTTAATGTAGTTAGATATTTTTAATATTGTCTGAATTCATATGTTGGTAAACTCTCGTGATTTTAGAGGCTCCACCACAGTGCTAGACTATCACGCGGACTTGCTATGAGATAGATGACATCTACCTTGTAAGCAGCCTTAGCATGCCCTGTTCAGCAGTCGATCGTTTTACCAGGGAGGTGGTTTACCGGGGAGACGGGAACTCTCTATTCATTCAGTACTGTACATGAAGGAAGACATTACCTCAACCAGCTCCCAGCCCGACCAGATGCATGCATGAATGCAATACCCGCTCGCGCTGGTTTACGTTTGGAACAGCAACACACACACACACACACACACACACACTCACATACACACACTCACATACACACACAGTACACACACACACACACACACATACTCACAAGCGCACTGACACCAGGGAGTGTTCCAGTCCACCTGTCTTGACACGGGTACAGAAATAGATCGAACGTTTATTGACCTTGAGTCGGGTCAGACTCACAAAAAAAGAGGAAGAAGAAACCACGCCAGAGATGGAGTGATCAGATTGCAGGGAGAGAGAGAGAGAGAGAGAGAGAGGAAGAGGGAAAGACACATTTTCACAAACCTGCCTCGTTATGACGCAATCGTGGAGAACAGTGCCAGTAGCTCCATGATACAGTCGAGGATGGAATCAGAGCTTGAAGCTCCTTGATGGAATAAAGCCCATCCCATACTCACGACTATAGGACTGACAGAGTTTGGATCCTGAACAAGTCACAGCAGCTTCAGCATAAACGAGTTGTTTTTTGTTTTGTTTTGTTTTTTCAAATCCAAAGTCGGTCAGTCATAGTCGTGAGTCGTATTCCAATAGTGTGCGGTGGGCTTAGGATATGTAGGTCACTCTTTGGCCTTTAGTTCGGCCTGCACTAATTTATTCATTTATTTATTTTATTTTATTTTTTTTTGTATTTCAAAGTTACGTTGGTGTTTTCATTATGCAGATGGTGCATTATAGTAGGCCTATGATAAGTGGCCTATTGGCCCCAAAACATGATTTTAGACTGAAAATAATCCGAGTTACGTGTTTGTTTTTTTATTTTTTAGTTTTACATACAGATTATATTCAGATTGACAGTGTAAATCATTAATCGATTGATTTTCAAGGAAAATGGACTTACCGGATTATTTTTTTCTTTCGAACACGCTCTTCTTCCTTCAGAGAAACACAAAACCTCCACATTCAACTCCAAAGGGTAGAAAATCAAGCTGCGCATACCGAGGTTGAGGTAACATAAGTAAATCCAAGTTCTGTGAGTTTCAGAGGAATATCGCAAGATCTTGTGGGTGGTATACTAGTACTTTAGTAAGCTTCAGTTTGATTGTAGTTATGAACTACCTATTTACGACGCCAGTGTAGCCACGGGTATGAGCATGTCGCTGTAATAATATTGTGCGACACAACAGAAGCCTGCAACATTGTGTGCGACATCCTCGAGAATTGGCGACATGCATGTTCTAACTATATAAGTGTTATCAAATTTGTGAAAAACACGTGTAAAACTTGTGGGACGACAAACTCATATGTTGGCTGAACTCTATTTCATTTTTTTTTAAAGAATATTTTATTCTCCATCAATGGTATTTCGTTTATGCATCGATACAAGGTACTCCATCATCTCTTTATTGTTTTAGGGGGTTTCGTGTTGACAAAGTCGAGTATTTGGCTGCAAAAATTGCGGTGAGCTACCTGTGGTGTATGGCTGGTGCGTGTTCCACGTGTTTATAGGGCATAGTGAAAATTCAAGGAAAAAAAAACCTACAACCCAAACGAATTGAAACAGAACGCGCAGTGGTACGGGGAAAAGACACTGCGTGCGAACATCTTCATAAAAAAAAAATGAAAAAAAAATAAAAATAAAAAATGTCGCTACGGCGACAGGTGTATGCCTCCGCAATAATGCAGGTCTATAGTACAATGTCTTGACCATGTGTGATGACAGTTTCACACAATTGGCAAGATATTAAAATGACAGGTTTGCCACAAATGTGCTGAATGTTCACTTTCCTAGAACTATCAATTGGATGAATGATTAAAACGTCAGAGTGCAGGTATTTGGGGGAACTGATGATTTTTACTGGACTTTTGACCCTTTTATAAGTTTATGCATTGAGTAATTTTCAAGGTTATGAGAAAAAATATAAATTCAGTATCAAATGGTAAAATATTATTATCTAAACCTGGCCTTTGACCTTTGACCTCACAGTTCCAAAGAGAATCACTGTTAGGTAGAACATGCATAAATATGTAAGTTTCATGATAATACCTTGAGTTACTTTTGAGATATGGAGGAAGAAGTGCAATATAGCACTTTCACTTGACCTTTGACCTTTTGGCACGAAACTTCCCGCAGAATATATATTGGGTTATACATGCATACATCAAGTTAAAAAAATCCTCCAGGCATTGCATAAATATAAGAAAAGTAGTGATATTTTGAGGAGTTGACCTTGAACTTTGACCCCTGACCTTTGACCCATGATCCCCAACTTCCCTAGATAATCACTGCCCATCGGTTCATATATATACTAAGTTCCATGAAGATACCTTGAACCATTTGCGAGATATGGAGAAAAACATGAAATTTCAACCTTCAAGGGGGAGGGGGAGGGCGGGGGGTAAACCACAAATCCGCGCGGTGGCGCATTCCTGCTGAGGTCATAAACAGTCTGGGGCCTGCGGGAATGAAAAGGATGTTTCGAAGCGAGCTCAAGTCGAAGACTCCGGGGAAGACCACTGGCAGGATTGCAATCGTTACCTGATTCTACATTTCTTTCAATCAATTGACGTAAAATAATGTCATTTTTTCTATTTTCTTTATATCTTTCCTGAAATATATCCCACTGCCCTCCAAAGGGGGAAGATTCTCTATCATTATTCTTTCTTTTCTGACGGTGACTCAGAGGTGCTTGATTATAAAAAGGGAAAATCATGTTACTGTTCGTCACTCTGCAAGTTCGTTGTTCTGAGAGAGAAACACTTTCGTTATTTTTATGGTTCCTTGATTCGAACACGGGTGTTCGTTCATCCTGAAACGAAATAAATTTCGTACCACGTATAGGACCTAATTCGTTTTCAGAATAAAAAATGTTCGGATTATAACTAACGCCTTCATATTCGGAGCAACAAATGGATCTGGAACAGGAATTTGGGGACCCGGATTGACTAACCTTATACATGACGTGTACTTATCACCCAAAGTAATGGATACCGTGCAAAGAAATTAACGATGTCAAAAAGGGAGATTAGTTTCCCGCCAATTCCCCCTTCCGTCAATACTAAGGCTCCTACTTCGGAAGTATAGGTCTGTCTCTCGTTGCTCGATAAAGAAAAGGAAAAAGAAATGAACAACGTCAAAATAAACAAGAACAGAATAAACGCATGTTCGCCTATCGTGGGGCATCTATGCAATACTGTTACCTTGGATGATATCCTCACCCTCACCATCGTGTAATTCCTATATAAGAAAGCAATTAATAATTATGTTTTGCACTGGATGTTATGAAAATGTATGTGATCTGGTATCCCGACGTAATGTAAATGATTATGTTACATGAAGAGGGCTGTTCGTGGGTGGTATTCGAATACTGTTTTGTATAATTATGATTTCGTTATGTGTAGATTATGTGCGTATAATAAGAGTTTCATTTTAAATGGAGTTTCAATCAATTTTATTATTCATGTCAAATTGGATTCCTCGGAAGACCATCACGACCATGAATGCCGAGCTGCGAGCAGGGCAATCCATACGTTTACCTTTGGTTGTAATACCATGTTATTATAGTTGAAATGTATCATTGTTACCTTGGGACTTTACGGTGAATCATTTATTAACAGACAATCAAATATCTCCCACTGCCCAAGGGGAAACATATCAAACTAAGAATGACATTCATTTTTGCTTTTAAGATTTCCCCTCCCGTCTGACAATAATTTTCTGAAACATCCACCAGTGCCGGATGTAGAATGTTTATTCCGAAGGTGATATCCGACAATGAAGTACAAAGGCTTGATACTCCGATGAATTAGAATCACAAGCTTACGCAATGCTATTTTACGAAGAACACTCTTCGGATATATGTTGAAGATTAGTGCCTAAACATTACCTATAAACCAAAACAATCGTAGCATATGTATACTAGCTAGGCCTTCTAAATAACCAATAAAACATTTAAACGAATTAATAATTGCCTATAAATAATCGGCAGCACCCCTCAAGTATTTCAAGAAACAACTATATGTCTTGTGCAAAACAATTCCTGCATATTTTTTGAATGTGGCAAGATATAATGCGAACATGAGATTGTGAGTTATAAGAACAATTTCAATATTGAGCTGAGTTCAGCAGATGTCATAAGATATCTTCGGATCTCGTTCATGAGGACATGCCAGCAGAATTTGGGTAAATGAAATGCAGCCATTTCCACTGGAACTAATGGTAGATCAATGTTATTGCCGTATCCTTGGAGTAAAATGTCGCCGGGGCGCGGGACAATTCATTGTGGTGTCTTCGAAGGAAACATCACCGGAGCAAGTGTTGGTGGTTCAGTCGTCGGCGGAGCAATCATTGTCGACGGAGCAGATGTCGTTGGGGTGATGTTGTGGAGCACATTCTCGCGGAGCGAATTAATGTCAGTGGAGCATAAAGACTGACCTCTCTTTGATACATACGTATACTCATGGACACAAAAGAAACATTAGCCAATGGTATAAAGGGTATAGTGGTCGGACATTTCCATCGCCTTGATGTTACCATTTTGCAAAGAATCTACAAATTTTAGTAACATACATTCACCAAAATTAATGTCATACCGTACATTTCTGGATGCTGAAAATAATTAGAAGCTGACCTATTTCACTCAGCGTGACAAAGGTGAAAAGTTTACGTTTTCTCTGTTGTTCCGGATTAAAGAAAAACAAAATAACGTCACCATGATTAATTTCCTATTATGACAATGTGTGGGAAGGGATAATGTGTTATTCATATTTTTTGCGGTACATCAATGATCATTGATGCGACTTGACTTGACATCATCTTGAAGTTCATCAGGACGTGTTTCCAGTGACGTTCATTTACTGGTGCTATATAGGGACAGCATGTCATGTTTTTACGGAGCGTTGTTCAATCTGTTAAAAACAATATAAAAAACATACATAACGATATGTGCACAGGAAATTACAATCCTCTGATAATTTATGACAATAATAATGAGATGTGATGTTTATGGCTTATTTGCAATACATTGCACTCCCGTTACAACGAACACGGTAATAACGAAGCAAAACTTCTGTTCCCAAAATGTTCGCCATTAAAGTCTGTGTTAAAAAGATTCGCTTATAACGAACACGTTTATAGCGAAATTTTCGTTATAACGAAGTCTTTTCCGAGCGCCACTGACAAAGAAAAACAAAAGAAATGTGCTCTGTTATAACGAAATGCGGATCGCTTCCGAAAATACGTAGCGGAACAAGCATTTTATAGCGTCTCTGCGTGGGCGAATGCTTCACAATACTGCGTTTTCGATCCGTGTGTCACGCACAAGTTTTCGAGGAGAACTTGCATTATTGTTAAACAATCTGACAATAATCTGAAATTGAGTAAGGTTCCTTATTACAAAACACAAAGATTCTGATACACCTAAATGTCCGTTAGTTCGGAAATGAAACAGTGTTTGTTCACGAACATTTTGGCGTTATTCCAAAGATTCGTTATTCCGAAAAAAAAATAAAAATATGGTTCTTATTACGACGGTGCGTTTGTCCGAAAATGATAGGAATTCCAAACATTCATTAATTGGAACATTAAAAAAACAACAACCTAAAACAACAACAAAACAAAAAAAACCCCAAAACAAACAAACAAACAAAAAACGTTTCGTTAATCCAGAAAAGAAAAGGTAAGTCCACTAACAAATCTTAGGAATTGCAAACCTTATAATCGTCTTATAAGAAAACTGAACCTTCGAAATACGTAACCTGTGTCATTTTTTTTTTTTATTAACAAACCTTCCACGGAATGACAAACTTTATTACATTTTCGGATTAAAAAACCTTCGCAACAACGAACCTTCGGAATAGTGATCCTTTCTCAGTTAGTAAATTACAAACCTTTGGAATGACGAACCTGATCATTTTAATTTCCGATCGACGAACCTTCGGACATTACAAACAACTTTATGCTCTCTTTTAATTGTAATATTTAAACGAAATTTAAAAGGTCCCATTCCATTTTACATAGCTTTCCAGTGTATTCAGCAAACAGAACATCATAATTTATATGCGTGGTTTCCTTGTTTTCGTGTAATATTGTATTTGTTCGGTTATAACGAAACTTCGTTATAACGAAAGAAAACTGCCCCCATGCCCCCTATAGGGTATAGTTAGTTCTCTTTTCTTTTAAAATGTATATCATCAAGGTTCTGCAGTGACCACGGGTATATTATTTTTTGATATTTGTTTTTAGGAAGGAAACAACCCCGTAACGAGGGGGCATTGGTTTCACGAGAAACTGAAGGGGAAAAAATGCATGGGGGAGCCTTTTTTTCCTATTCAGCCGATTAATCCCGAGTGGGGCACCAGAAAGAAATAAAAAAGAAAGGATGCAATATATATATCTTATATATATATATATATATATATATATATATATATATATATATATATATACGTGTGATACATACCTGATGGCATACGTGTAGAGCTGTCCACCGTTGCTTGTTATACCGGTCGAACACGAAGCCACCTCGATCACTACTGATTATAGCTTACTATAACACGAAGCCCCCTCGATCTCCATTGGGATTGTGTTATGTGAAAGAGATTGCATAAGATTATGCTCTTGTCATGACATTTGTCATCATGAAAAAAGGGAAAAGACGGTCGCACAATCACAGATGGAAGAGGTCTTTGATTTGCTTTGTTGTTGTTGTTGTTGACAAAATTGTCTCACAGAATCACCTGATAAGCAAACAAACCAGTCCTCTTCACATTAATTTTTTTTCTGCCAATTCTCTCCACAAAATTGGCCGCTAAGCAAAAACAACAACAAAAAATAATACAAACAGAACCAGCACATGACTGTGGTAATCAATTCCATCAAATCACCTGCCCAAACAACAAGCAAACATGTTATACATAAAACGCATATTAGGCCCTACTAATTGTAAAAACAAACAGTCAGTAAAACAACTAGAAAACATAACATTTCGGAATACGTCTTTCTTGGTCAATCAGGCCTGCGCATACTACGCTACGAAAAAAAGAAATAAGAAAAAAATGTCCGGCATAAAATGCTACATGCCAAGCGTCAATATCCATGATAGGCCTATGCCTACTCTGATGGCAACGTTGACCATGTAGATAATCGTCATTAACAATCGGATTTTCTATATTATGTTAGTTAGCGATTTTTTTTTTCTTTTTGACTAGACAGCCCATTCATTGTCAGAATGAGCAAAAAAAAAAAAAAAGGCTGTGAAGACTTTTTTAAAAAATAATTTCTTTCATTTTTTTGTTTAAATCTTGACCTGACAGCACATATGTCGAGAGAAGTGTTTTTCTTCGATAAGCATATAAACATGGCAATTGAACATTATTCTAGAAGAACGCTATACCATCTTGCAGCACAGTTCCATTACACACTCTTTGACTGCACACAGTACACAGGTACCACGTGAATGGAGCAATGAAGCAAAAACAAACAAAAACGAAAACAAAAACCCGAAAACAATAATAATCTAAACAGGATTAGTATTTCTGTACAATCTGTCGACAAATCATCTGCTCAAACAAAAAACATTGTCGCGTTCTGCACAAAACGCATATAGGCCCTACTAAATCTGTAAAACAACAACAATAAAATAAATAACCCGAACCTTTCGGAATCCATATAATTCTTTGACACTCAGACCTATGCTATTTACGCTAAGAAAAAATGGACAAATGGAAAAATGTCAAGCATAAATGCTACGTTGCAACTGATATACGTCGATGTAGGGCAATTTGTCAATCAGCTGCAATGAAAACATCTCGACGGAAGAATTTCATGAATTTGAATAAAATTAATGCTTCGTGCCAAGCGTCATGTACTGCACCAACTCTGGCAACGTATAGTGTATAGACGATCATCAGTAACAACCGAGCTGGGTTTGTTTTTGTTGTTGTTGGTTTGTTGTTGATGTTTTAGTTAGGTTTAGTCGGCGATCGTTTTCTTTTTTTACTTGACAGCTGATTTATCGACATAATCGGCCAAAAAAAGGAAAAAAAAAAGTGCAGACAATTTTTGATTTCAAACAACAAAACCCAAAATAATATTAATAGTAATCAAAACAGGATTAGTGGTCATCAATATTATTCTGTCAACAGATCGCCTGACAAAACAAAACAAAACAAAACGAAAACACAATTAAACACGTCTTCCATAAAACGCATATAGGCCCAACTAATTTGAAAAACAATCAGTAAAAGTACGCTGAGAAAAAAAAGAAGAAAAGGAATGAAATTAAGAAAGAAATGCTCAGCATATACAGGCTGAAGCGTCAACTATGGCAACGTTGACCGTGTGTAGATCATCAAGCTGTTTTTACTTCTGTAGGTTTAGTTGACGATATTTAGTGCATTTTTTTTATTGGACTGCTCATTTAGGCTATGGACAGAGTTGGCAAAAACGATGCAAAGATTGTTATTGATTTTTTGATTTGGCTTGTCAGCACTTACGGCGAGAGAATTGCTTTTCTTTCATCATAAATGATATAGTGTAAAAACCATGGCAAATTGAACAAGACCCTGTCGCCATTACACGCCGGCCGCAGTAACTACGCACAGAACACAGGTAGGCCCTACCATGCTGGACAAACAAATCCAAAAAAAAAAACAACAAGAAAACCCTAAAACGACAATAACACAAACAGGATTAGCAAATTTGGTTGTCAGTTCTCTCGACAAATCACCTGACCAACAACAAACATGTCCTACAATCGCAAAACGTATCTCAACAGGCCCCACTAATTTGAAAATTACAAACAATCAGTAAAAAAAAAAAAAAAACAGAAAAAAGGCAAAACAAAAATCCTTTCGATTTCGGATTATGTCTTTCTCTGACAATCAGGCCTATGCAACTAAAAAATTAAATAAAAAAATTAAAGGGTGTGTACAGTTCTGGTCGAGGTGAGGATTTAGCTTTTAACGTTTTGCGAGATATTCAGAAACTACTCTATGAGATGTCAAAGAGCATGCAGTTCTAAGGGGTATCAAAAGTTTATTCGATGAAAATCGGTTTTGAAATGGCTGAGATATCCAAAAATAAGGTAAAACAAAGATATCCTAATAAAGTTGGGGCATGTCGCCTTTTATTATTAGCACTTTTTTGGATATCTCAGCCATTTGAAAACCAATTTTCATCAAATAAACGTTGAATCCTTCTTAAAATTACATGCTCTTTCATATTTCATAAGAGTCTTTTCATTATCTCACTTAGGAATGTTCAAAACATGAATCCCTACCTCAACCAGTACTGTACAGTCCCTTTAAGATTAGAAATGAACAGCATGTGGTACGTGCGGAAGCGTCAACATCTACCGACTGCATGGCAACTTTGGCTGTGTAGATGATCATCAGTAATAAATACATGAGAGCTGTTGTTCTTTCTTAGGTTTACTTGGCATTTTTTCTTTACTTGATTGTGTGATCATGTATCGTCACTAACAAAAGGATCGTTTCCCTCATTTCAGTCTTGTTTTGCAGATGTGCCTTTTTCAGACAGAAATGTCTTTGAATAGATACAGATGATGAGGAGCAGCAATACCTGAGATCATGAGAAATTTTGTGTCAATCATGCACGGCCACCTGTAGGCCTACATCTCAAAAGCGTCTCAAAGACAGTTTTAGCATGCTTTAGGGTACTGCTTTGATCCCATGATTGTCACCGCAAGCAAGCCGGGAGAAGAACAAGATGGAGATTCGATAAATCTAAAACTATATGCGCAGAAGAAAATAACGCAGAAAAATCAAATGAAGTGAATGTGCAGTCTTGAGGTGTATGTTAGGAAATCATACCTCAAAGCAAACACTTTCGCTAGGGAAAAGCAGGCAGTTTTTAAAAGAAATGATGGAAGAATGATTGTCACTTGTGATCTCAATATTTCACTTTTCCGTAGCATATTCCAGAGCACAAAAAAAAAGAAGGAAAAAAAAAGGGATCGGTATTCGTAGAGGACAGGTATATCCTGTAGGGAAGGTATTATGCGTGTGCAAAAATGTGTACGATGAATGTCCTTGTACTAGTAGGCCTATATTAGGTCCATGGCCTGTCAACAAATCACCCGACGAACAACAAACATGTCCTTCACAAAACGTACAGGCCCACTATTGTTTACTCTTTTTTTTTTTTTTACTTGGAAGCTCATTTATCGACAGAATAACAAAAACAAGAAAAATGGGAGGGCTACCTTTGATTGTTTGTTTCAGTTATTTTATCTGTTCTTGTCAACACATAATATGGCGAGAGAATCTTATTGTTTATTATAGCATGAAAACATGGCAATTGAACATGCATTTCGGACCGCCTCTATATAGATCTGCAGAACAGTCCACTAGCACGCAGCTCGCAGCTGGTCGTATGAATACTAACAGTACCCAAGTACATAATACGTGTAATACGTTAGTAGCTTGCAACGGGGCGAACGAACGAAGCCAGCTCGCTTGCCATGGCCACGCATGTACCATCCACTAGTACAGTGATTGGCATTGTCATAGCGAACGGAAGCCAGTACGATATCGCCACGGACTACATTGTTCAGTGGACTGAATCCACTCTTTGGTGGAAGCATGACTAGCAAAGAGTATCGACTTTTTGGTGGATGCAGGGAGGTCTCACCTCCCTGGTGGAAGGCAAAGAGTGGGGAAAGCGCGTGGGGCATGTGTACAATATGGGTACTAGATAGCATGCTCATGGCCACCCACGTGCACAGTATACGGTTGGCCCATCCATGCCCCCATGATACGTACACACAACATACACCGCACAGGGGTATCGTTCGATCGTACACTACTGGACGTCGGACATAAAACGCACACAGTGGCTATACACACAATGTACGCAGTTGTCGACAGCTTGCTCTGCTATAAACGGATCGCGGATCGTAGCCTCTGGGATGCGGTCGCGCTTGTGTACAGTACACTTCAGTAGTATATCACAGAGCTCTCTCAAGACTTCTGTAAGTAGTATAGACCGATTCAAGCGACTGTTCATGGAAGTGCGCCCTCTTAAGGCGACGCCATAACTGGGGGCCAACCAGGCCGGGTCGGCAAGCGCCGTGCGTGCGTGGCAAGGGTGTCAGCGGCAGGCAGTGCTTTTACCACCCGGCGCCAGCCGGCCAGCTAGCTATCTCTGGCGCTGGCAGCAATCGACGCATCTGGCTTTGTGACAACTAGAGTCTACTTTTTTTTTTTCGCTAGCTAATTTAAAAAAAAATAAATAAATCAAACAACTTATACCGACTATGAGCGAATGGGTAGATGGCATAATTATACGGCTGTAGCCAAAATTTGAATTTCAAGGTAAATATCGGTACGATTCGTGAGTGTTTGTAGACTCTAATCGATGACTTTGGTACTCGCGTGTAAGCCCCATGTATAGGCCTAGATCTATTCACATTTGTGTAAGAAGATAAAAACACTTGGGGAGAACCATGGCTAGGCGCAGGCAGACGTCTTGCTAGTAAGCCTATTAACTGCTGAGAAGTTAACTGATATAATTAAATACAAATAATGAATCAGAATCTTGAGCTAGATATGATGCTATAAATAGCAACTAATATCAGTTAACTTAAACCTGTTTAGGCTTTTGCCTCTTCTTGGGCCAGGGGGGTAGAATCTGTCTAACGTTTTTAAGATCTTGTCTAGAATTCTAGGAAACAGACTAGATAGGCCTATAGACCCGTCTAGACCTATACTGACTTCTAGAACCCTAGCTACATCCTATTATATCATTTTCGGTTGTCACTAACTTCCGGCAAGCCTAACTAAGTAAACCAAACGGAAGGCAAATCTATAAACGTTTCTAAGCCGTATAAACTTAAGAAGTTAATTTACTTCGCCTGATGTCAACAACCAAAACTTCTACTGTTTAGGTCTAAGTAACTTTGCATTTAACATCGCGCTAACGCCTAAGATTATAATCTACAAAAGTGATTTTTCAAATCGAACTTTCTTAATATGATTATGAAACGGATGTTTGCCACCATTCATTGCAGTTTAATATTTGTAAGTATCACTTTATCAAAAATTAATTCAAATTCAGAGTTCCAGGCTAAATTGAATATGGTCAATTCAATGCTGAACACTTTAGTGAAGAAGTAAAAACAAATATATAAGAATTAAACACATCTTGAAACATTCATTTAGTTGTAGTGTAGGCTTTAAAATGTTTGTCATATATAGTCAGGAAGTGTATTCTATAATCTAACTTTGGTAAGTATTGCACCAAGCATTTAAAAAAAAATCAGTGAATTATCAAAATCTTTGATCTGAACTTGTCCTCTAAAATGAACAACTTTATTTGACGAATATGCAGTGATAGCCTAATTAAATAGAGAATCAAGTAGGTATAGGCCAAAGTTTCTTTCGAAAATTCGTGCATTTTTTATACCGCTGTATTTCACTTGAGTGTTTATATTCATCATGCGTCAGTGGTGTCTGAATTTCACACACTGACGTGCAGCTTCCATTTCCGGTTTCCTGTTATTTGTGCACCCAACAACTGCACGATATGTGTTTTTTTTTCTGATCTTTCCTTTGAAGCTTTCAATCTAGATCGATATGTCTGAATTACTCAATTTGTCCATAAGAGAGGCATTAAATGCCACTGAATGACTTTTCCACAGTGAGTAAACAATCACAATTTTAGCGCGGCGGTCGCCGGCCGCGGCGCAGCGGCCGCGCCCGGCTAACTTTGCGCGATGGGTACGCTATAGGCTGCTAGCTGCCAGTGCAACTCGCTGGGTAGCTAGCTCGCTGGAAGCCCCCCAGTTGGCCCCCAGTTATGGCGGCCGTTATAGCGCCGCTAGCGGCGGTAGGTGAATAGGCCATCGAAATTGAATCGGTCTATAGTATCAGTAGTATCCGAAAACCGACTTTCTTCTCGGGACCGCAAGGGGGCGTTGTGAATCATGCGCTCGAGACCAAATCCTTCCGTTTTAAACGAGCCGTTATTTTGCGAGAGTCACTACTGCAGTTCTCATCTAAATTGACGTTCTAGTAATCAAACATGAGTTATAATGCTCCCTAAGCATCATACTGACTAGCAGTTATATCCTGATACTTTGAATCATGGTTTCACTCGGTGAAATGCACCTTAACAGGAACTCCATTTTATCTTTAAAGATAATGTTAAGGCACCTTTCTTTTTCTCTCCTTTGGTGATTGCTCTTTTACTAGTTGAAAGTAACTCAAAAACATAAGAACCTGAATGAATTAATGTATAAGTAAATGAAAGAAAGAAAGAAAGAAAGAATGAATGAATGAATGAATGAATGAATGAATGAATGAATGAATGAATGATGTTAATGAAGGAATGAATGAATGAATGCATTTAGGAATGCACATAAATACGTACGTAAATGGTAATGCATGTTCCAATATACGTGTACATTTTATGTAAGTATGTATCATGCATACTTGTAGGTGCATGAATGATTTTGGTCAACAGCTTTCCCAATGGTTGAATGGACACAAGTGCACATTTTCAGAGGGAGAACTCCACAATCATAGCTTATTGTATCCCCCGAACAGAGTTCGGAGGATACTATGGATTTGGCCTCGTCGCGCCGCGTCCGCCGCTGCCGCTGCCGCCGCAGAGATTTCCTTGTGAGTGCTCTACCAGCTGCATTTCTTTTCCGATCATCTTCAAAGTTGGCATGAAGGTGTATTATGGTTACACAAAGACGCCTATTGTTTTTGGTGATGGCGCCCTCGCTGGTTCCGTCTTTATACATGAAAAGGTAAATCCAATAGGGTCTGCTTGTGAGCGCTCTACTGGCTGCAGTTCTTCTTCGATCATCTTCAAACTTGGCATGAAGGTGTATTATGGTTAGACAAAGACGCCTTTTGTTTTTGGTGATGGTGCCCTCGCTTGTTCCGTCTTTATACATGAAAAGGTAAATCCAGTAGCGTCTGCTTGTGAGCGCTCTACTGGCTTCAGTTCTTCTTCGATCATCTTCATACTTGGCATGAAGGTGTATTATGGTTAGACAAAGACGCCTATTGTTTTTGGTGATGGCGCCCTCGCTTGTTCCGTCTTTATACATGAAAAGGTAAATCCAATAGCGTCTGCTTGTGAGCGCTCTACTGGCTGCAGTTCTTCTTCGCTCATCTTCATACTTGGCATGAAGGTGTATTATGGTTAGACGAAGACGCATATTGTTTTTGGTGATGGCGCCCTCGCTTGTTCCGTCTTTATACATGAAAAGGTAAATCCAATAGGGTCTGCTTGTGAGCGCTCTACTGGCTGCAGTTCTTCTTCGATCATTTTCAAATTTTGACATGAAGGTGTATTATGGTAAGACAAAGACGCTTATTGTTTTTGGTGATGGCGCCCTCGCTTGTTCCGTCTTTATACATGAAAAGGTAAATCCAATAGCGTCTGCTTGTGAGCGCTCTACTGGCTGCAGTTCTTCTTCGATCATCTTCATACTTGGCATGAAGGTGTATTATGGTTAGACGAAGACGCATATTGTTTTTGGTGATGGCGCCCTCGCTTGTTCCGTCTTTATACATGAAAAGGTAAATCCAATAGGGTCTGCTTGTGAGCGCTCTACTGGCTGCAGTTCTTCTTCGATCATTTTCAAATTTTGACATGAAGGTGTATTATGGTAAGACAAAGACGCTTATTGTTTTTGGTGATGGCGCCCTTGCTTGTTCCGTCTTTATACATGAAAAGGTAAATCCAATAGCGTCTGCTTGTGAGCGCTCTACTGGCTGCAGTTCTTCTTCGATCATCTTCATACTTGGCATGAAGGTGTATTATGGTTAGACGAAGACGCATATTGTTTTTGGTGATGGCGCCCTCGCTTGTTCCGTCTTTATACATGAAAAGGTAAATCCAATAGGGTCTGCTTGTGAGCGCTCTACTGGCTGCAGTTCTTCTTCGATCATTTTCAAATTTTGACATGAAGGTGTATTATGGTAAGATGAAGAGGACTATTGTTTTTGGTGATGGCGCCCTCGCTTGTTCCATCTTTATACATGAAAAGGTAAATTCAATAGGGTCTGTTTGTGAGCGCTCTACTGGCTGCAGTTCTTCGATCATCTTCAAACTTGGCATGAAGGTGTATTATGATAAGACAAAGATGCCTATGGTTTTTGGTGATGGCGCCCTCGCTTGTTCCGTCTTTGTACATGAAAAGGTAAATCCAATAGGGTCTGCTTGTGAGCGCTCTACTGGCTGCAGTTCTTCTTCGATCATCTTCAAATTTGGCATGAAGGTGTATTATGATAAGACAAAGATGCCTATGGTTTTTGGTGATGGCGCTCGCTTGTTCCGTCTTTATACATGAAAAGGTAAATCCAATAGGGTATGCTTCTTGATGCTGTGGGTTCGGGGGATACATGTGCTCGGCTGCGCGACCCGCCGAGCACGAAATTTCTAGTTGAAGGCATTTCCTTAACCTCAAAATTAAAATCTCACAGCTTTTCCAGAGGTATGATCCCAGGTAGCATCAACATTCCTTTCAACACAGCATTCTCTCCCGAGGGGGATTTGAATCCCTGCCCTGCTGTCACCAAGCTCTACAACCACCGCAACAGGGTCATAACGGTGGTGGGACACAGGGGCAAGAATGCACCCAATGTAAGTAGCTTTTCACAACTTCAATGCAAGGATCATTCTTAATCGCCATGGTCAAAGGTCAAAAACAACTTTAAGAGTTGTATTGTGTACACAATTGCAAATTAAGTACAGTACTTAGAAATGACATTTATTTCATCAGCTTTGTCAGAGAACGTGATCAAGTTCGACTAAAATACAACCTGCACTCCAGGTTGAAGGTATTTCCTGCAGTCTGGCATTCCAAAGATACTTCACTTTTCCTTCCTTGCGTTAACCCTATTCTAACTGGGGTATTTGAGACCAAGTTTCTATGGGGGGTCAATTTGACCCCCCCCCCCCCCTTCAGATCTCGATGGCGTGATCGCCGCAAAATTTTGCCTGAACATAGAGCGGGATGTCAACTACAAGATTACGTGGTCATACAATAGAAAAATTTAGATTTTCTATTTTTAGTAAATTAATTATGCAAATTTAGGCATGAAATCATATTTTCACCTATAACTCCATTAAAAAGACTAAAGGATTGCTTAATTTTTGTGTCAGAGTTCCTCAAGACATATTGAACAATTTTCTTGGAAATTGCACAATCAAAATCAGTTTCTTTTGTTTTTTATTGTTTTGTTAATTAATTTTCTTATGTCTTTCCTTGTTTTTTCGACCTTTTGTTTTCTATTGTTTTTTTGCCAAAATTTGTTGCAGGCACTTTTTCAAGCTTATCTACATTAGAATTGATTAATTTCAATGGTTAAAAGTTTAACCAAAAAACACAATTTGCATTGGATTTGCACACAATATCAAGAATTGGAGCCGTTTTCGGGTTGACTTGCATATGCAAAACATTACGTAACTTCAGAACGGTGTACCTGGGCGTTGCAAATTTTGTCTCATGATATGCGGGAGACTTCAATGAAAAAAGTCATGAAACAACGTGGCAAAATTTCTGTGCGCTGCGGAATCATTGCGCGAAATGTCGAGGGGGGGTCAATTTGACCCCCCCCCCCCAGCTATAGAATAGGGTTAATCTAACTTCTTCCGTTAAACTTTTTTTTTCTTTCGTATCCATATCATCATAGTGCAATATCCAGTAACATACTGCAGTGTACAATATGTGATTGACATAGAAGCATACCAAATATTAGCAGATTAGTATGTAAAGCCAGATTTTGGGGAGGATTTAGCAGTTTTCAGAAATCAAATAGTGGACCACTTCGTTCCTAAATTTGTAACCCCATTGGCTTCACTGAAATGAGGATCAAACTTTTGCTCTAGTTTTTTTCCTGAAGCATCATTCGAAGCGCATGGTAGTGATAAAGGGATGTATGCTTCTACAGAGACAACTGCTTGTATGGACAGCACACAGTCGTTTTCTTTACAAGCTCAAGCTTTACATACAATAAAATAATGTTCATCCTTGTCCTTATTCAGTTTGCGACAGAACTCATACGCCTGGGCTTCATGAAGGTCTGTGTCATGCACGGTGGGATTGATTGCCTGCGGCCAACGGGAATACTCACCATCTCCTCACCCGACCTCTGACCTCTGTGACCTTTGACCTTGTGTCCAGTGACAGCCCATCCCATTCTGAGCCATCCGTCTCTTTTTGCGTTCAGAGTTGCAAGTGAAAGACAACGATGCAGCGCCACCTACTTTGTTGCCAAGCCAGAAGAATCTCACTGGAGGAGATTTCAGCATGATTGTTCAGGTTGTGGGGGCGAAAGAAATGTACATTTAAGAGTGAAGTTTATCCAAAAACATGTCACATTTCTGGGAAACTTTTTTATGCCTCCGCCACGAAGTGGTGCCGGAGGCATTCTGTTTTCGGGTCGTCCGTCTGTCCGTCCTTCCGTCCGTCCTTCCGTCCATAATCAGTTTTGTGGACAGCATAACTAAAAAACCGTTTGAGATATCCTAATGAAACTTGGCATGTATATGTATGAGTGGGCAAAGTTGTGCCTATCAACTTTTAGGTGCACATGCTCAAGGTCAAAAGTCAAAAGGTCAAAGTCAAATGCTCAAAATTTCACTATTTCCCCCATATGCATGCAATGCTTGAAGGTATTTTCTCGAAACTTGGTGTATATATGTACTACCGAATAAAGATTCTCCAGAGAGAGTTTCGGGTCATGAGGTCAAAGGTCAAGTCAAAATGTTGAAATTGTATGTGTTTCTCCATATCTCGCAAATGGTTCAAGGTATCTTCGTGGAACTTAGTATGTATATATGCATGTGCTGACTGGCAGTGATTATTTAGGGAATTTGGGGGTCACGGGTCAGGGGGTCAAAGGTCAAGGTCAACTCCTCAAAATGTGACTACTTACCTCATATTTATGCAATGCCTGCAGGATTTTTCTTGAAACTTGAAATATACATGTATGACCCAATAGTTATTCTGTGAGAAGTTTCTTGCCAAAAGGTCGAAGGTCAAGTGCAAGTGCTAAATTTCACTTCTTCCATATCTCGAAAATAACTCAAGGTATCGTCATGAAACTTATTACATACTTACATGTATGCATGTTCTACCTAACGTGACTCTCTTTGGAACTTAAAGGTCAAAGGTCAAGGGTCAAAGGCCAGGTTTAAATACTAATATTTTACCATTTAATACTGAAACTACGCTTTTTCTCCATACTTTGTGAATTACTCAATGCATAAACTTATAAAAGGGTCAGAAAAAGTAAAAATCCTCAAATTCCCAAACACCTGCACTCTGACAACTTAGTCATTCATCCAATTAAACCTAGTTCAAGGAAAGTGAACATTCAGCACATTTGTAACAAACCTGTCATTTTAATATTTTGCCAGTCATGTGAAACTGTCATCACATATTGTCAAGACATTGTGCTATAGACCTATTCGTAGAACCATGTATTATGGTGGAGGCATACCAGTCGCCATAGCGACATTTCTAGTTGACTTAAATTTTGGGAGGGGCTTACATGTCTTTCTTTTTTTTTTACTGTAAATTACTTCTGCTTGGGAGTACATAACTAGTATGCCATGAAGGCTTTCATTTGTTTTTGTTTTTTTCCTTATTTGAACATCATGCTGCAGTTTTTCTGTTTGGGTGTTTTTATGAATCTGTACATTTAAGCATACACCAGCTCTTAGGCATATGATATTGTCGTTTGGTTCACATGAAATATTGCAATATATTGGGACTAGATCGCCTATCAATAAACAATTTTGATATATCAATACTATTTAACTTTGATTGGATAGTCATAAAGGTAAAACAATATAGCAGTCAATTACGTTGGCAATTTGGCACCGTAGCATGGAAAATCATGTTTCATATCCAAACAAAGAGATTAACTTTCTGATTGGTATGAATGAGATTTCATCAAATATCTAACATAGAGTATTCTGTAATGGGGCCATGGTTTGACAAAAGCCTCTTCCACAAGTTGTATGGATTTGTGTTCTCTCCTGTTGATCACAATTATTTTTTTTTTTTCACTGCTGGTCAGCGGCACAAGATTAGCACACAAGTATCCATGACATGTGACCAAGATACAGGGTTGCATACACCTAGCATCACCATGTACAATATCTTCCAATAAAGATATTGTCTCGCAATCGTGCAATGTTAGGAAAAGAATTTAGTGACCCACCCCTGTGTCTGTGCATTGGTTGTACTTAGGAAGCAACTCTTAGTGACATAATACAAGTATTGCACAGTCTTAAATTGCATTTTACTGGTGTCCATGTATTACTGCCACAAGACCAATGGCAAATTATCTTGTAGGTGCTTTCAGGTATGTCAATGTCAAAATAGGACCTAACCGTTGCCGGACCCGCATTGCAGCACCTGTTATTTATCATCACTGTTGGTACTTTGTGGTGCATAGCGTATTATACTGGGCAACTGTGAGCTGTATACAATGTGCTGTGTACAGTTGTGTAGAAAAAAAAAAAAATTCTGTACAAAAGAATGATTACTCGTATATATTAAACATGTGCAAATTAATATTATTCATTGGATTGTTCTTGTTTGAGGATGTGATGGGTCGACTACTGTATATGTACATCATTTATTTAGCAAGTCGAAGTTTTTGCGAATCGGGACTTCACGACAATTTCGTGAGTGGTTAAATTCGCAATTGTAGAGTACAGTAACGAATGGAGAAGTGCTAGCATACACGCCACATTCAGGTTGGGATCAGAGTTAATATTTTTGCGTGTTTTTAAATTCACAAATAGCTCCCGACTCGCAAAATTCGTGAAAATAAAAACCTCGCGAAGTATTCGGCGTATGAAGTATATGAAAAAATCTCACTGGCTGACAGCTTTATGCCTGTATACACCAGAAAGTTGGTACAATACATACAATACGATCAACTTTGCGTAAGTCAATGACGCGTATGCCAAATTATCGGCTAATGAAGTTGACGAAAATAAAAAGTTCCAATTCATATTCACAGCCTTAATTCACATGTGCTGTTCCTCTACACACAGAAATCGGACATCACCTAAGGCAAAGCATTTTCCCCGGTTCCTTCAAGATCAACTTACACAAAGTTGACTGTACATACATGCACGCATACATACATACATGTACCTCTATATATATATATATATACATGCTCATTGAATTTAACAGACATACAATGTATGGACAACTTATACTGCAACACGGAGAGAGAATAAGACGCGAGAAACCTGAAGTCGAGTGAGTAACATGTATTTCTGTGTGTCATGACACATATATCACCTGGACATATACAATGTTCATAATACATGTTACATGTTGGACAATCATAGATATATACACCATTTCTATGGAACTTTGGTAACAAATCATTTGCAAAAAATGTGAGGATGATATATATATCGTTTTACAGAAATAGCCCCCTGTCTTCCACCAACTTACACCATAAATTAGTAAATATTTCTCTTCTGTTTTTTTAGTTTTCCTTCTGTATATAAATGGCTGAAAGCAGTCTCTTATCCTAAGACTTCTCAAAAGCCGCTTGGCGTATAGCTGTATACATCGTCGATACACGAGCTCTCCCGCGCATTTCTCGTTACAACACCAGATAAAAAAAAGCGCTCTCTGCTACTTACATGAATACTATGAATGTCTGCGTCCCGCTACACGGGAGAGCGCAGACACTTGACTTTAATGCAGCCACTTGCACACACTGAACCAGTTGACAAATTGAAAACATCCCACGTCTGGTACAATCACCTGTACCCTCGCATCACCTCGACAGCAAGTCTCGCATTGCTTTCTGAATGTTAAAGAGAATTGAATGAAGTATACATAGAAAGAGCTCTACCTATGCAGCGGCGTATCTGCAGGGTCATTCATTAAAAATGCACAGTGTGAAGATAAAAACTCTTGCATCCTCCGCAAGAACATGAGAAGTGGACTTCTTTTTTTTTTTTTCCAGCAGCGACAAAAAAAAGAAAAGTAAATATTTAGCACCACTTGTACCGACTATGAACATAATACATCGCAACTATTTGAAGTAGAATAAACTGTTACATCACTGCTGGCCACAGGTCATCGCATACACTCCACAGGCCAATTTGCACAATGTCAATGACTGAAGCCATGACCTAGCCTTCCTGACAAATATTTGAGAAGCGTGAGAAATAGATTCAGTGTGACAGTCAACACAGTGAGTTACTTCTGCGTGTCAGCATAAACACAAAAAAAGAGATGGGTGTTTCAGTTTGTGCATACAGTACCTTGCTTCAGCCATTAGTATATTCCCCTCTCAATGGATATATGTTGAAGGGCCATTGTATGCATTATCCAATGATGGGAGAGACAAAAAAATGACCCCTTTGTCTCTTAAAATTCACAAAAATAGAGAGTAGTCTCCGAGTCTCTCTCAAAAATGGCCAGCATTGCATCAGTCATCAAGTCAACAAGATCCAAACTCACTGACATAAAGAAGAGTGACTTGCGTGCCTGTTCACAACAGTGTGTCAGCGGAGTGGGTACCTGTGCAACAGCAGCACAGAGGAATCGAGTGCAATGGACGACAGCACAAAGTGCAAACATCACACAGGTTTTCGACTCCCACAATCCCCTAATAAGTAACCAGCAACTCTTGACAGTGTACCTGTGATAAAATTTGAAGGAAGTCAAATGGACTAATACTCGTCAAAAAGAGAGGTATCGAAATGAATATCGTCAGAAATATTGTGTACTTTGGGATTTATGGTGATACATACAAGCTTGTATAAGAGCAAAGTGGGGAATTGCTATGATAGGGGGAAAAGACAAACATTTCAAAACTTAACATGTGCTTGCATTAAAAAAAAGAAAGAAATGCAGTACTACAAACCAGACATACCATAGCATATAATATGTATTGTATGTCCAACGTGCAGGTATTTCATCACACAGACCAGTTCATCAACACAACATACAGTCAAACAAATCATACAATGACAAAAAAAACAAACAAACAAACAAAAACCAGTACCTTGAAAAATACAGAGCATAATACATGGCAGTGATTCAACAAAAGAATGTAGGACACACTGTCGACAAAAAACGTCGCGGTAATAAAATCATCACACCGATAGAACTGAAAGCGACAATCAACACAACTTTGGCACGAATTATCAAGTCTACTGAGAACATAACTTTGCCTGATGGTCACAGAAATTTACATATGTCAGTTTTTTTTTTAAATGTACGGTAGTAGACAGAATTGGAGAGTGTTCTGTATCAACAAGAGATTGTCATTTCGATCAAAAAACAAAAGTCATCCCCCTGTCTTCCCACTTTTACAGGAAGCATGGCAGACAGTTGACACTGTCACTTTTATCACGTCATTGCACAGCAATTGTTTGAACTGTTAAACTACTGTTCTTTACATATACGACAGACATTTTCCTTCTTTTTGCATTGCATACGAGCTAAGCAAGTCAATACTGAAGTAACTGGTTTATCAGCTGTCAAAAAAGAACGATTAAATAGTCTCGATAGACGCAAGCTCTCCCTCTCTCTCTCTCTCTCCATCTCTCTCTCTCTCTCTGTCTCTCGCTCTTTCTCACTCAACAGCACAACAATTTACCTCTTACTGGGCAGTAAATGAACAAGTGTCGAAAATAAAACACCAGATGTCACATCCACATATCAGGAAGAGGAATAGCATATACTCGATTTTGTTTCGTCGTGGGACAAATTAGCTCACATGGTGGGTAAGATAGGTATAGTGATGAACACTAGCATACTACCCGTTCATGTACGTGGTATTTCTCCATATGGAGTTTAGTTTTGTATTCAATTAACATTATAATAGTGAGTGTAATCAATGTCATTATTACCATAATAATCATCAATGTTGTCATCATCATTTTCATTGTCATTATCATCATCATTTCATACAAACTGTAAGTTTCTTACAATCGACATCACTTTCCTGAGACACAAAATGAGGATATGGGAGTACCTAGTAGTGACCTTGCAATTTTCAAATAGATGAGCCGAGCTTGTGCGCGTATTTCTGCAAAGCTAGCTGCGGATGGTTAGGGCCGATTAACAGCATGACCTGGGCATAAGGGAATGCTGTCTGCAAAATGGAGGGGGAAAAGCACTGTGCACCTTGAAAAAAATTCCTACTCTCCCTCCCCTTTAGACCGTGTAGAGAAAATACTACTACAACCATCATCATCATCATCATCATCATTATCACTTATGTATGTCACATCATTTTGTGAGCAATTCACCTACTGGTTGTCACTCAATTTGTCAATAGCAACATATAAACAAATATTGAACTCCCTCCCCCCCCCCCCCCCCAAAAAAAAAAAAAAAAAAAAAATTGTGGAAGATGGGGCATGAGATATTCAGAAGTAGAATTAAGATGCTTTGTAAATACATCTACATCAGGTACATCCAAACATACCTGAGATGTCAAGATATACCACGGGTCAGAGGATAGGGTTGTTGCATCCAAACAATACACCACCTTATACATGTAGATGGTGTTAGGGCAACTCTGGCCACATAAGGTAACCCTGCTGGGGCTTGGTGGATAAGACTATAGACTCTCAGTCTTGGGGAACCCAGATCAAGTCCCTTGCACCCCCATTCCACACAGGGCAAGACCTCTGAAAGACCACTAAAAGACCACAAAAATTGACAGATCCCTCGATGATCTGTCAGTGAACTTTCAGTGATCTCTGACATCTTTCATTATTACTTTATGATCTTTCAGTGAATTTCACGGTTTCTGTGGTCTCCAAATTTTTTTTTGAAGTAGTCCCAAACAGTCTTTAGGCAGTCTTTCATGAAAAATTCAGTGGTCTTTCAGTGATCTCTCAGTAGGGCCTTACTCCCTTCTCATTGTGTTTGCTTGCTTGGAAGCACTGAACTGCTCCACCAGTGGAAATTGGTGATATGAATTCAAACTCAAAACAGAAACGTGTCACTTTGGCTGGAGAACATGATTTACATTTCTTCTCCATGTTGCAGCAACCCGAGCCAATACCACACAAAATCAAGCTACTGTCTTACTCGGATGCTTCAGTACATGTCAAAAAATCCCCCCCCCCAAAAAAAAAAAAATAATAATAATAATAACAATAATAATGCATAAACAAACTGAAAATGAATAGATAAATAAAATAACAACAACCACAAACAATATAAACACCAAATAATATTCAAAGCCACAGCCACTATTCTTACTGTTTAAGGATTTTCCCAGTTACACATACAATCTTTTTTTTTTGTTTCACAAGACCACTGAAACAAAGCAGCAACGACATATGCACACATTGTAGCTTGTGAGAAAACACATGTCAACGACTTAAAAACAAACACAATCTGACAATCCTCACAGTGCTGGAACCATACATTATCTGACTTGTGTGAATACTGTGACTCCAAATCTAACTTTCCAGTACGGTCTATGCTTCCTGCCAATGCATTCATTTAAGATCCAATCATTATCTGGTAAATTGAGTATCTACTAAAATTGTTATTACTTACTTCTGGGTTTAGCAATTTCAGCACAGAATGAAGACAAAATGATGTTTACTGCAAGCCCTCCCCCCCCCCCCCCCCCCTTTCAGCAAGCATAAGTCAATTACTCCAGAAACTGGCATTTTCAGTGAATATTAAGTCAAATAGTTTCTGCTCTTACTACAATTAATGTAAAACCTCGCCAGAGGTACAACTCCTGAAGAATGCCAGATGTGACTGCTGCTGCTTGCTCATTTTTAAGAAAGAAGACACACTGGTAAGACATTTCATGCACGTAGCAACCTTACAACATTGAACTTACAATGGCAATACGATATCACAATGTTCCGACATCTTATGAGGCAAATTCTGGCTTTCATCAAATAGACAGTACATCAAGCTTATCAACAAAAAAAAAAAAAATGATAATAATAATATTAATAAATGAATAAATAAATAAATGAAAAATAGAAACTAATATTCCCAATAATATTTCATGGGAATACCTTGCCAATATTTGTAATTTTTCCCCTACCACACTATAAAAACAGAAATGGACCTAAATTTGATTTGTCAATTCAATTTCATCTATGGATCATTCACACAATCATGCATGACCTAACCTGACAAAGGAGATCTGTGGATCACAGTTCCCTGGGCCTTATGAGATCTGAATCCACTCATGGATACCTAGACGGAAGACTAGCAAATTTTTATTGCGTTCTTTACTCTTGGACGTGGTCTATCAAAATGTAAAGGATTAATATCGCTAGTATTTTGTGTGAGTGCCACTCAAATGATTTTGGTGGTTTGGTTTATTTTTTTCTTCGCTTTGTTTAGTATAATGATGTGATTTTGTCTGCTCTGTATTGTGTACCTTATCATGAGGGGCCTGATAAAAAGAGTACCTGGTACTACACACTCCTTTTCCCCGCTTGCCTGGGCAACTACATCTTACTGTTGGGACAGTGAAAAGCATGGCCACCTACATGTACCTGTTCAGACATGAGTATCGGGTGCTTGGCCTATAGCTTATTGGGGCATGAGAGGGAAATATTTTCTCTTTTATTTTTAATGTCCTGTGGTTTACTGAAAAAAAATCAGACTCAAACCCTTCCCATGATAAACTTTTCAATGATTGAATTAAAAAAAAATAATAGTCACAAACAAAGAAATTGCAATGAACATTTCAACACGTTATCTGGAAAGAATTAGAGAAGAGAAGCATTTTTCCATCCTAACATTGCAGTCTTGACGTCCAACAGGGTTAAACAATGGCCCTCGCCATGTGTACGTGTGCACCAGATCCACTAGAGGAATCAATCCAAACTTTCACACAGCCTCGATTTCCAACAAAAATGGCAGTCACGCTACAGATGATCACAACCTACAAAAAAACAAAGAGCGCTTTCCACTCGCAGTTCCGTGCACCTACAAATCGATCACGAAAGAAGCTCACAATTTGAGCATATTCTGTCTGGATGGTCTGGGCATTAGACGACTTCAACTAATCTTCATAGTCTTGTGCGGTAACGTCATTTCATGTGTGATGGCTGCTTTTGCGATGAAAAAAAAAACCACATAAATTCCTGAGATGACAACAATCTGTGAAATTGTGTTGCCGAGAGAACTTTCCCTTTAAATAAAATTATAGTATTCACCTGATATGCCTTGTATGCTATAAGTTATCGGTTTTGAAAATACAAAGAAAAAAAAAGTCATTTTTTTTTCAGTTCATTTCCATACCCCAAATGCACATGTAACAAATTTGTGACGAATTTCATTTCCATAATTTTGAATTCATTTTAAAAGCAATATCAATTTCATAACTGCTGAATAAAAAGATTAAGAACATCAAGCTATTTTGGCTAAACATCGCATATCTTGACATATTACGCTCTTGCTTTTTCTAGTATTTGAAAAATACCATTTTGCTCGTATCATATAAATTTTTCCCACATCAAATGTCCTAAGCCTACAAGCCTCTCACAACCCAACCAACTTTTGCCACTTTCCCATACCTGTTAACAACCACCACCACCACCATCCATTTCAAATTTCACCTGATTCAAAGGTACCTTTTCAAACGCAAGTTCTTACTTTCCTTTCCTTAACAAAAAAAAGAAGCAAAGCAAAGCTCTTTTTATTCCGTCCACACACACACACACACACATACACACTTCTACCAATCACGTCTGCTAAATTTGTGGCACTACCCCACCGTACGGACACTGGCATGAGATGGCGAGCGTCAGAGCAGAACACATTCGACGGCAAACACACCGTCGGGCCATGCCGCCACACCTACTCCTCCTTCCATCTCGGCAAATGCGCCGGCCCGGAAGCTCCTTCGAGTCACATCCTCGACAAGCAGCACTCCCATTTCAGTTTCCTCCTCCTCCTCCTTCTCGTTTGTCCTTCCAAGCCCTAGTCATAGCTTGTCGGGCTCAAAGTCCAGCACCAAGAGTTTCGTTTCCTCCGTGCCGTTGCGGCTGCCCACTGCGCACACCAGCTTGGTCTGGTTGGCGCACACCCTCCACACGACGCCTCCGCTGCCCCCGCTGTCCAGCTGCACCAGGTTGCGGATGAACTCGCCGGTGTTCAGGTCCCAGAGCTTGACGGTGCCGTCGTCCGAGCAGGTGATGACAAACTTGCGGTTGAACTGGAGGCAGGTCACAGCACTCTGATGCTTGTTGGCACCTGCCATCAGACAATTTGTACAGTGATATCTTCAGTGAAATTTGGACACTTCTAACCTTGTTTTTCACAGATCGCATCATCCATATCTTATGTATTATATTCATCTCTCAACTAAACTACTCAAAAAAAAAAGTTCAGATCCACTTTTTCTTTTGTGTATAACTTTTTTTTTTATATCAGGTACCGGTATTTTACTTCTGGAAATACCCCATTACAACTTTCCTGAATGACTTCAAACACACCGTAATCAATGTCACATCTAGTTGGTTTCAGTTGGTGTATAATGTCTCTGTCATTATTGCACTTCATGGAGTAACAGCTGACCACATGAAGTGATACCAAAAAAAAAAAGTAGTCCTTAACTTCTTTTGAGCAGTTTATAAGCACATACTGCGGCTTCAATCACACTTCACAGACAAGTAATGTCCATCAACTGTTTCATACAGCAGCACAAAGTGCTATCTTTGATACCCATTTCAGGCATGGTCAATATGCTTTGCACCAACACAGAGGCAAATATTAGTTTGTCATCTGTGTACACTAAGCTTATATTTTTTTATCCAGTTCCTACATCACAGATGACTACAAAAGTTTGATCTGATCATTTCTTGTTTTTCATTCTTTATCAAGAATGCAAAATCAGGTGGGACTTCATACCTTGTAGAGTCTGCAAGCACTGGCCCGACGTGATGTCCCAGATCTTGACGGTGGAGTCGGCATTCCCTGATACCAGGATGTTGTCCTTCAGTTCCATCCCGCTGGTGAGGGACTGGTGACCAGTCAGCGTGTGCTTGCATTCACCCGTCTCCGCATCCCACACCCTGATGGACGTGTCCAACGAACCACTCACTATGTGGACCCCGTCAAACTGTGTGGTATACACAGAAACACCAGCGGACATGGATTGGCAAAAATTTTTGACATGCTGGTGCGGCAAAACATGACATCAATTACCTCATTTCTAGCATTCTGTAGAAACGTGCACAAAGTCACTCCCAGATCATCATGGGTTCACTGTTCCTATTATTCTGTCCTCCCATCCTTCCATCCTCTTATCTTTCCATTCTCCTATCCTTACATCTTCCTACTCTTCCATGCTCCTATCCTTCCATCTCCCATCCTTCCATCTTACCTTCCATCATCCTATCCTTCTATCCTCCCATCCTTCCATCCTCCTACCATTCCATCATCCTATTTTCCTATCCTTTCATCTTCCTATCCTTCAATCCTCCCATCCTTCCATCCTCCTATCTTTCTATCCTCCTCCTATTCCATCATCCTATTCTCCTATCCTTCCACCCTCTTATCATCTATCCTCCTGTCCTTCCATACACCTATCTGTCCATCCTGTCCTTCTATCAATCTATCTTTCCACCCCATCCTTCCAGCTTCCTATCCTTCCTATCCTGCCATCCTCCTATCTATCCATCCATCCACCTATCATTTCATCCTCATTTCCTTCCATCCTCTTATCTGTCCATCCTATATTCTCCTATTCTTCCATCCTCTCTCACTGACCTGTAATGAGTAGACCCGATTGGTGTGACCTTGTAGCGTGTGCAAGCACTCCTCAGTCTCTGGGTTCCAGACCTTCACCGTGTAGTCATAGGCTCCGCTGACCACCCTTCGGCCGTCGTACTGGACGCACCTGACCGCCGCCACATGACCCATGAGCACGTGGAGACATTGACCTGTTTCAATGTCCCAGACCCGTAACGTGGCATCTCTTGACCCACTAACAACCCTGCAGAATACAAAATAGTAAAGGTGAATATATATATCTTCATTGTACCTACACCGTGATTATACATACACATATGGCTTGATAATTTATCAGTGCCAAAGCAAGTTTCCAATCAACATGCTATATCATCACATAGTGCTCTGACTGAAAAGGAGAATGCCCTTGATTTCTTATATGGTGCATCAAGTCACATCAAAGTGTTTACATGTATCTTTCACTCGATATTCAAAATTTTAACTAACTGACAAAAATTTTGCAAACATTCCTCTTAGCACAAATACAAACTGTCACTATCGCCACTTCTGGATCATGTGCCCGTTTGTGAAATTACAACTCTCACATCTCCTCAGTCATGTGCCATTCTTTGCATGGTGATGTAGCAAGCAATTTATTAAAAAGCATAAAGTCCACATATTCCCAGAATTTTTTAAACAAGTTTGTTTTGGTTTGGTCTCACAGAAACAACTAAAAATGGCTGGCAAAAAACAACAAAAACATATACAAACAACAGATACAGAGTCATAGCTGCCAAACAATCTTGCCACTCTGTGGTTGCAGCCACTACAGAATGACATCACAGGAAACTTGTTGTAGTTGGAATTTCCCTGTCGTGACTGTGGGGATTTTATCAGCACTGTCGGTACCATCACGCGAGGGGACTCAAAATTGTTTTTCTCCACAAAGCACCCATACTGGACTCTGTGTTATACTCCCTGTTACATTGCCAGAAGAAGGCCATATGCACAATGTCAGTCTTTATTATGTTTCAGGTATATTTTTATGAAAACCTATCATTCACAGGTACAATATATGGCTAAATACTTTGGACAATAAGTTAAACGTAGCATGAATGCTGTGAATTGCTTGTACACCTTTACAAAATGTAATACAAGAGGAATATACATGTACTATCAACTTCATTATAAAAACTTCAGCCTTTGCACTGTTATGGATGTGTCCAACAAGTTTTGGTGGCAAAAATCTTCTTTTTTTTAACCCTATATCTGTCACATACGCCGTAGCCAGACTGCTCAGACATTTTGCAGTGCACAGACACAAGATTGTTGATGGCCATTTCTGATTATTATTATTGACATTAATGTGTCATGTTATACATCATTTGAAAGCTTATGGTCTAAACTTTAATTTTCCGTAATAATCTGAGTGAGGGCGCACTTCAATTTTAAGTAGGACGCCCTCTTATGTCACATAATTATCAATGCAGACATATTTCTACATGTTACCACCTCATTTTTCCACACAACATAAGCTTGCATCACAAAAAGGTCTCATAGATGTTGTAGAGAATTTATTCAGCTTTCAGATGGTATGATTTTTTCATCAATAGCATCAGTACTTTTCATTTTATGAACAAAAGTCTGTGGCAATTACAACCTAGATTTCACACATTTTTGTAATTTCTGATTTTTTGAGTGACGTTGGCCTGAAAGTAGACAAAGCATGTTTGTATCCTGTCAAGCTGAAAATATAAATTGAATTGTGCTTTTTTCTTTCAAATTTATATTAATCTTGTCCTATGATAATGCCATAATCATAAGATAATCTAAGGATAAAAAATGTTATTGAAAATATCGACGTTGGATTGTCCATGCATTCCAGTTGATCATCATATGCTAGTCTACGACTTTCTGCACTTTCCTTATTGAAACAGAATTAACTATCACAGCAGTCATTTTCTTTATGATAAACCTGCATTGATCTGAAGTTTCGCATAGTGACGGTTTCATCATGTAATAATAATAAACAGTCAAACATACCCCAACATCAAGACTGTACAGCTTCAAGCCGCCAGCAGGAAGCTACTGTAACCCTATTGCTCCTTCCACCTGCCCCGCTGGCCCCGGCTAACTAGAGACCCATTGCACTGCTGTAACTGCTGCACCGAATGAGCAGTGTTCATCTATTCTTCAGATCATTTATGAGGCCGATATTACTGAAACTATACACCTTCACAGAATTCAGAGATGTTGAAATCCCTAATCTGAATGTTTTCACTTCATGTTTTACTATTTTGACTTAGATAAAATAGATGAAAATTGACCCACGTGTACGATCTTTTCATCGCTCGCGGCGATCTCTATTACAGTCCCACATATACAGATTCGTGTAAGTTCTCCACACATGGCAAAACTGTACACAATACATTGCAGTCTGAATGCAAATGAACATGGGCGGGGCCACCACAATTTCTTGGACTTTGAGAAAGCTTTCCTGATTGGTTAAAGGTGGAGAAGCTTTTTTCACGCTGGAAGTCGTTTCCTTACACTGTCAGCCAATCACAAATGAGTTTATAGAGTGGTAGTGTCATAGCCTTTGAAGTAATCTGTCAATCAAAATAGGGCCGATAATATCGGCCGAAGCATTTCTATTGCAGTTTTTGGGCCGATTTAATCGGCCCGTGACAGAGATAGGGTTAAAAGAGTGGAATAAAGAAGAGGACTTACGAACTCACAATGTTCAAAGGTTAGAAAAACAAATGTCTACATACTTGTTGCCATGGAGATGCATACACCTGACCGTTGAGGTATGGCCATAGAGAGTATGTATACAGTGACCAGTGTCAGCATTCCACACCTTCAGTGTTCTGTCCGTCGACCCACTGATGACAATGTTGTTGTTCATCTGCGACGACCAGACACCCCCCGTGTGGCCAACCAATGTTCTTTGGCACTGCGTAGGTAAAACATGCAACAGGAAACCAACAGTCAAATCAAGCATGCATATAAACATGGCTGTAATTAACACAGAGGACATGTGTACAAAGTGCAGAAGTAATTAGGTGCTTTTACCTTGATGCATGATCTGGCACAGGGCCAAGCTACGGTGTAACCTTTTGCAAGAACTAATCTGAATTTCACACAACAAAGCTAATTAGTCTCAATCAGTAAAAAAAACTATTACTTGTAGATATCAAGTAGGCACATGAAAATGCAAGTTATATTGCATTTGAAAATCTAATCTGCTACTGGTGATAACACCATGCCACATGTGACAAAACACACGAAGACACAAAAAATGTGCCTCCAAACAAAAATGTCTTTTGCCAGATCAGCACTGCTCAGTAAACCTAAATAGAGACAACACACACAGTAGGTACATTCATCATGGCAATTTCATGCATTGACACCCTTTAAATGTCCTAATTATTATGAAAGGAAAACTTATGACACCTGAAACCTAATTGCCTTTCACAGCACTATTCCATCGCTCTCATAACCCATCAACACAGAATCACAACATGTCAGTGGACAATTGTCAGGACGTTCACAATGAGCTGACTCACCTTGCCGGTCAGCGCTGACCACACCTTCAAGGTGTTGTCGTCTGACCCGCTGACTATCCTCTGACCGTTGAACTGAAGACAGGTGATCACGTGGTCATCGTGTCCCTTTAGAACCTGCACAGCCAATGAGAATGTATTGAACACATGCACATCTTCATCCTCTTGTCATAAATACAGTACATGTATGGATCAGATATATATGCACATTCAACAGGTAGATCAAAGATCATGAAGACAGCCGATGACTATACATATCATATGCATGATGATCATAGAAAGATACAACAGACTATCATTAGACAGGCCATAGATAAGGGGGAAAATTGTTGCTGTGTATTTGATGCTTCAAGTTCAAGATATACTGTATGAAGAGAACAAAAAACTGCATGGAAGCCTACCAGGGTTACAATCACACACACACACACACACACACACACAAAAACACCAAACACAACTATATTACCATTAATACTTTGGCATTTGCTTCAAATCATTGTTGTCCAGTGCACGTAATCACTTGGTCCCACATACCAATATCTGTGCAGGTACTCCCCCCCATGGATGTGATCAACCCTGGTCCCAATAATATTGTGTGTACCCTGAGTGGGCCAAAGTATTTGTCGTTCTCACCTCATCTACATCATTTCCTCCTTTTGAGTGCATAATCTAATTAGGGTGAGCTCGCCATTCCCAAGTGTACAATTAACCTTTCTGTTCCCTAGCAGTACTAACGAATGCTCTGTTGTTGTTGTTGTGTACTGTCAATAGCACATGCATTCAACCCACCAGGATACAATACAATACGCTACAGTATGTATGACACACATAAAGCTTTAGATGTAGCACTGTTACTCTTTTTCTTTTAATACCAAGATACATGCAAACATGCAAACATGTGAATAACTTTAGATCGATTACTCTGATGTCCTCTCAAGTGCATACCTAATAGGGAAGTGTGTGCAATTAAGATATAAATACACTGACACATTTACTGATAAGTAATCACTATAATCACCTTCCCCTTGAAAAATGCATTGTCCATAATCATGAACACTGATACTTCATTTCACACCTACAAAATCAACACCAATCAATGATACTTGGTACATATTTACTTCCTTCTTCATAGCCCATGTACGTACCATTCTGTGTTCTTCCTGAAATTTGTCCTTGAGTTTCATGGCTTGATTCTAATCTGATTTCACTGTCAATTACACCAGCCTAATAATCCCTTTAATCTCTTTTACTTGGTTTTATAACTATGCAGACAAATGCTAAGCAAGGAGTTGTTGCCGATTGTATGCCGATCTGACAGTATTTTTGGCTCATGGAACTTCTTTGAGAATGCAATCAACTCACCTTCCACGGCTTGATGTCGCCAAACCTCCAGTTGTACTGGATTTGGCGCTGCCTGAGGTACATGCTCTTCCAGGGGCTCCGGGGCACGCCGGAGTTGGAGCGGCGTTTCGTCTGCTTGCCGTTGAGTTCCTCGATGCCCGCCTCCCGACACTTGTCCTTCCAGAGGAGGTTGTCCTCACAGAGAATGCGCCAGTAGTGGCAGGTTTGGGCAGCCCTGAGCAGATCTCGTGGCTCCAGGAAAGACAGGACGTAGAGCGCCAACTGGAGACCAAAAAAGAGTAGCACACGGCATGAAATAATCCTGTCTCGAATGGCGAATAGCAACCCTCAAAAATATACCAGGTATAGGTACAGATACAGGCATATCGAATGCAATCTCCAATGTGTCATAACTGCACAGAGTACCCAAGTGTTATATCACAGCTGTTTATCATCATGGAAACTGGTTCTAAACAATCTCACCCTGGCCCGACTATCAGTGAACACCATTGCTGCTACATGTATACCATGCTTTCAACCAGTACAAATCCAAGCTATAGACATATTCGATTTTGAAACACTGTAACTTATATCAGCCATAACTGAAGGGCTTCCAAAAGATCAGAAAAGAAGATTCAAGGTTAAGGGTAAAATGCAATGAGTCAAGTGCATTGCTATGTCTGTGCATATAAGTGTATATCAACTACACATACTGCTATAATAGTAGGCATACTAAAGACCCCCTCCCCCCCCCCCCCCCCAAGTTACAGCTGAAATAGACAATAACATAAAGAAAAACAGCACCCAAACCGAACAGGTCCAAACAGAAGACTGACATCATCGCTTTGGTACTCTATTTTACCTATTGTAGAGAATTTACACTCTATGGACAGTCAGCTGGGGGCAAGTACACAGTAGTTTCCTGTCATTGATTGATAGATAGCTGAACATTCACTGAGTTGACCTTAGAGCTAAAGAGGTCCACTGTCAGCAGTATCAATGTTTTCTCCATAGCTGACACATTTGATCAGAAACATAAGGTTCTGTCAAACATTATGACAAAAACACTTGAGGAAACGTGTGGTTTTATTGTTTTATTTGTTGAGAAGAGATGACAAATGTCTGCGAGCTATGCTAATAAACATTTCAGCCTTACTCCTACCATAGAATATCTGTGTACTTTGTACTAGCTAACTTTGATAGCAAATAGGGGCACTGCAAACAATAACAGAAGATAAATATTTCTCTTTTGTGAAAGGTTGAATAAACTACAAGTATGAATGATCTTCCTCAAAGCTCAGCTACACAATCGTTTCTTTCTTCTGATCCTCAAGTAAGCAAACATGCATGACTTCCCTGTGATCCCTAAGAATACAGAACATGCATGACCTCACCAATGTGTCGGTCATTCAACTATGTTTGCAGCCACAACCTACATTATTGCAACTTCATAGTACAAGACATTGTACATTGTAGAACGGCCTACACCTTTGTACATGTACATGTACTTGTATCATGTCTTGCTGGTTGGTAATGGTAGCATTATTACGAAGTGAACCTGTTGAGGACTTAGGAGACAAAACAAAAACAAAAACAAAGGTGAAATGGATGGGTCCATTTCAAAGGTGTATGATCTTATCACCTTTCAAGGCGTACAGAGAGAGAGAGAGAGAGAGAGAGAGAGGTAGAGGTAAAAGCCTCTTCTTTCATTACATTGTGATTTGACTTTTGACACCTACATGTACTATCACATGTAACATGTACATTTGATTTCTAAGGATATCAAATGTACAGTATCTTCTCTGAATGAAAATGAACTGATATGTAACACTGTGGTGTCTTCATACATACTGTATATTGTAAAAAATTCCAAAGTAATTTATTTAAATGATGTTCAAATAGATTTTTAAAAATAACACTCAAGCCTACAGTACATACATTTCCAAGTTATGTTGTCACTATTAAGACATCAATTACACCTAGATGACCAAATCGCCATGCTAAGAAACCACTTTTTCCCCCCTTTTTTTAATGGTTTCCTGTAACGCTACCCTTGGGAAAACTGAAAATAGAAGATTTTAGAAATCACTCACAGATTTCCACTTGATCATGTATTAAGCATTCATTTTCAACTGCAAATGTTTTTATTCATTTTAACAAGTGATAAGACACACTGGTAGTGTGTAGGATCATGTACAGTAGCTCAGATTGTTCAAACTGGAACTAGTGTTCAACTGTGCCTCTATTAATGACAACTTCTTTCTGTTCCACCATGAAAGAGTGTGCATACAAGAGAACGCATCTAGGGGACTCCAGGTTTCTTGATTTTAGCTGTTACACAAACCTTACACAAATCTGGTAGCTGTTACACAAAACCTTACACAAATCTCATGGACATGATAAAACAAAATGTATGGTTCCCTTCAAGCATATTTCTAGATGGAAATTGAAAGAAAAATTAATAAATCTGCATTGTAAATGTTTCTTGTATTCCAAATATTGCTGACAATAGTGAATGCTTAGCAGAGAGAGTTCCAGCCCCTATATGTTGTACATTACAGTTACAACTGTACACTGATAGCCTTGTTATGAATTAACAATCATGAATAGCAAACAGTGCAAGATTAGGTGGTGTGCATTCTGCTTGACCTATTCAGCGGAAAAGGCAATTCAATTCTAATCAAATGAATTGATGCAGCGCACACCTAATACTAAGCTGCTATTCGCTGGAATCCCTCCTTCTCCCCGCTCCACCCCTCCCCCCCCCCAAAAAAAAAAAAAAAACACCTCAAGCTTAACAATAACAACAACATGAAATCTATGATTACGTATTTGTTCTACAGCACACCGATTTTAATCACCTCTGATCTTCGGTAAAAGTGACAAATGTATTCAAGCAGAATGACCTTTGCTTACAGTGTTGATCAAGGTTGCCAAATCAAATCCCTTTTAAATGTGATCTATGTCGTGTGCATTGTATGGTGAACATCCCACGCTATCAGCATGACGATTACACGCCAGGCGTCAGTGTAGATTTCAATGAGCTCAATTCATGAAATACCTGCATCTGCGTGTCAGTAATCTAACGAGACAAAACAATGGCCATTCAGCTGTTTCCATCTACATGGGCTATTACGAAGTGACATCTGTTATCAGCAGTGAAATAAACAGCTTTTATTGTGTTTCCATTTCAGACAAATTGGAAAGGACCGCTAGTTTACAGACCAAAATGCAACCCACGTAATGTACAGTTACAAAGTGCTCTATAATCTACACCCACCGTAGGCATCACATTTTGAAATTGAAGAGACTGCCGTACTTAAACAGCTCTGACAGTAGTGAATAGAGATGTTGGCAAGCGAAGGTTTTTCATTTCAGTCTCTTGGGTCAGCATTCTGGAAGATGGCCAAGAATCACAGCTTCTGACACATTTTCAGTAGGCCTTGAAAGGCAAGTTTATCCCCAGATTTAACTGCCACAACAAGGAGTTTAGCATGCAAACATCTCCTTTTCCCCTTTCAAGTTTTTTTTTTCCCTGCTTCTCCGATCCGTGGTCAGTGATACGTGCCAGAATGAGTCGCGAAAGAGGAGTATCACGTACATGTACATTTGTATTGGGCACATTCAAACTCAAGCAACACTATTGAAATGAAAAGCTCTCCAATTGTATTAAATAGCCAAGCCAGGTAAAGAACTGACATTTCAATGGGTATCACAGGAGCAAATACAATTCAACATCTGTTTAATCTAAAGTTGTAGGCAGCGGCTGCATGCACACTTCAAATCCTGTATTAACTGTGCATATGATACAAATACTTCAGATATTGATGTGACTGTGTTTCTGTTTTCGCTTTCAGCGAGCTCATCTTTCATTACAAAGCAGAATCATAGCAGTTCATTTGACAGCAATCTAAAATACCTATAAATTATCACCACTACTGACATCTACTGTACATTACATGCAGGCTTTTTCAGAGTGCCTTCATTGCATGCTTAAAGGGAATGATCACGTGCAATATTCTGCAAGCATCATAACAACAAGTCATAGCAAAAACATGAAGTTGCCTCTAGATTTATTTTAAACCTAAGCTACAATGTAGTTCTATTTTCTCTCTGTATGATTTGATTGACATGTGGGGGGAAAGAGTCAATTCCTGTACCGAAATGTTTCACAAGATCGGATGATTAACGAATAACACATTTCTACATAATCCAAAAAAAGCAGTAGTTATAACATACAATCACCACCGCTTATTCAGAATGACGTGGGAGTAAGACCTTCATCCCAATTAAGTGAATGTTTCTGATTACGGGAGGTCAGAATTTAAGTTACAGTATGTGCTCTCAACACAAAGTTCAATACATGGGTCTTCATGCATCACACCATAATTTGCACCCATCTGAATAATGCCAACAAAATCAGATTGTATTTGTATCTGCATGCATACTGCCTGCTCAGTAAAAATGGCATGCCTTACACATGTTGCTATGGTATTCTCCCAATCATGCAGCCCTCCTATGTATGAGAGTCCTGACTAAAAAGCAGCGACTGTACTTTGGAAAGGGCAATGAATTATTTTCTTTCATTTGTTTTTTCTTCTGGGACTTGATATGACTTGATTGACATACAGTACATTGTATAATAATGAGATAAGATTTTGTAATCACAGAATGAATTTTTATTGACTCATAATGAACAAATGCAAGTCAACAACAATGAAATTGTATATATCTTTGCAACGCATTTCGTTACGCTAATTTTCCATAACTTTTAAAATCGAGCAACTTTCGACAAACTTACCTCACGTGGAAGCAATGAGATGAAATCCCTCTGAAACTGAGGTTCAATGATGGACATGATGTGCCTGACTTCAGAGGGCTCACATCGCTCTATTAATGCATCGAGTGCTTGCCTTTTCTCAGACCCATTCCAGTTCTGCGAGAGAGCAATGCCGTATCAAGTATCAAGTCTCGTTTGAAATTAAATTAATACGAAATTAATCTGAAAAAGCGGCAGACAAGGGAAATGCCAACAAGACCACTCTAAACAGCAAGTGCAATTCTGGATGGGATTTCATTTTGTCTTTTTTGCTTGTCTTCTCACTTTTAAATTGAGATGTGGCATTCCAAGAAATGCATCGATACCACATCCTTGCACATACATACTTATACAGTAAAGAATGGATTGGCGATAACATTCAATACTTGAGCACGCCAGTGTACTGCAACCGGACAGATCAATAAGAAACAAATGTACACACTAATTTATATTTTTCAGCCCCGCTCACGTATAGAATTCTCATGATGAGCTCAGCAAACTCTTCAAACACAAGAAATGACATAAATGCTGTTCCATTCATTTCATTTTATTTCAAACATTGAACAAAAGAGTAAAGTCCACTGTCTCACAGAATTTCTAAAAAAAAAAAAAAATACTACAGGTAGTTTGTTCAGGTTTAAGATATGTTTGGTTGTTGTTCTTCGAGGGGAAGGGCATAAAGTTGAAATCATTATTTGAAATGCTGGATTATAACATGTAAAGCAAAAAAAAAAAAAAAAAAATACTCAGAGTATCACACAGTTCTGTGCAAATTCAGTTTCCTACACATGACTTAGTATTGATTTTCACTACAGCAAAAAACAGAAACAAAAACAACAGCAGCAACAAATAAACAAATAAACAAACAAAAAACAACTGAAAGCTATATTCATTCCCAGGACAAAAAGGTGGGAACTCATCAAGCAGTAGTCACAAATCCATATATCTCACAAACTCCTCCAAAGCTTGTGACTTGTAAGTAACCTCTTAAAGCATTTAAGAAAGCGGGTCGTCCCTGGCCAACACCCAAGTGAGAATAAGCCAGGTATTTATTTTGGGAAAAGAGCCAATTCAACAGGAGTGCAATAGCCAAAAGTCTAGCCAGAAGTTGATGACCTCGTGACCTTACAGCCTAGATGCCCTATTTCAAAGTGCACTTGGCTGGGGAACGTAAAAGCTGCAGCTAGGCTCTGGGAGAAACACACACGTATACAAGATAACGGATACGTGCTGTAGGCTTAAAATTCTTGTTTCCTTTTAAAAGAGCCAAAGAGAAGATGGGGATGGAATGAAATGAGGACTCAACAAAGCAAACTCTTATCATTTACCGTTTGCAGATGAAACAAAAACCCAGCCTTAGTGCTTCAAAATAGTTCTAAAATGTGAGTTAGGGATAGAAACGAGTGTGAAAAAGCTGATCAATATAATCAATGTTAAATATTGTCAAATATACAAAATGGGGACAATAGTTATAAAATAGTTTCTAAACTAAACCGTCTACAGTTATGGTTTAGTGGTAAAAATAGTGATATCTCCATATTTTAGGCTTTATTGCAAAATTTCTTTACGGTATGATGTTTTGTGATACAAGTGACCTACACATATGCATCAAATGTGATAACTCGAACATTTTTAAAATCACTGCTCCCAATGGTAAACAGTACCTTTAAACAAAACTGGAGGCAGAAATGTCACAGTGATAGTAAAAATGACAGAAAATATATTTATATCATGGGGAGAGTATGTTACAAAAACAACGAAAATGGTATAACATACCTGGAACATTTTCAGCCAAGGGGACAAGTTGGACGGAGGGGTTTGATGCTGGAGTAGAGCGGTGAGGCGCTTGCGCGGCGGCGACCCGGAAGAGGAAGACCCACTTGACCGCAGAACCGGCGATAATGGATACGGGGCAATGCTGCCACTCCTGCGACAGAAAAATCCATTCAGATACCGCATTTTCCTCACACCTGAAATTTGTAGGCCATCTCTAGAGCACACTTTAAAATCTTACGGTCAAGCTTCTCTTACACACCACTGTCCTATGCACAAACAGAAGTTCTTGATGACTTACATTTGAAAAAAAAAAATCATGCACAACAAATATCAACCTCTAAATATTTTTCATATTATATTGACGTACACCAGTACTGCATTTCTCTAATTCATAATGATTCATAAATCCATTACCATTAGGGTCAGATACATACACGTACTATGGCAACAGGCTGGAACGCTCCCCAGGGAGTGGAGAGTGAGCACTGTCAGTGCTGGTGGGAAATAATATCTCCAGAGACCAGGGTAATAATAGTATGTACAATGTACAGTGTATGTGCTTTGAGCACCCTATCGTACGTCAAAAAAAAATTACAACGGGACCCTCCACAAAGATAACTTTAAAAATAGTGAATCAATCCAAATACAATTTCAGGATACAAAACCATAACTCATTGTCCACATCTTACAGAAAACCCCATTTGATTTGCTTCAGTGGTCAAAGAGAAATTAGGAATTTTGTAGAGCATGTGAGGAATCTCTTCCCTCCAAGTTCTGACTATTGTGTTCACAAACAACAGCATCCAAGTGCTAAACTTGGAAGAATCAGACTCATGACATGCTTCACAACAATCCACATTTCTCTGTGACCGCTTAACCACATTGAATGGGGTTTTCTGCAAAATAGAGCTAAGATGTTACATTTTAAGCCTCTGAAGTAGCATTTAGACAGTTTAATCCACTTAGGTGATATCAATGCGAAAATCTGATTGTAATTTTTTTTTGGACATTCTCTATAGAGTGGATTTAGCGCAATATAAATTCATATCATTATTACTATGATTGTTAAATAAATACGACGATATGACCTCAATAGCACTTTTTTTCATGAGGACGTAAACTGATCAAATGCGCTAAAAAAGCAAATGGACACTTCGAAGAAGGCACTCACTTGATGATTTTGTGTGTTTTGCATGATTTCTTGCTGGTTGATGCTTCATCAGCCCCTGGTTGTAAGTCTGCTGACTTCCTCTTTACCTGTAGCATGAAATAGTTTCACAAAGTCAATTTCCTCCTACAAACACAGCCATGTAGAAGTACATTGTACATTGTACATTCACACTACTGATCAAATGTTCTGAGGAACTGGAAGTTAAGAAACAAAATATTTCAATATGAGCGCTACAAAGTCTCAAGTTGAAATATAAAACTCTTTCATAGCCTGCATTCAATTCCATGATACTGAAATGCTGCAGTATGTATTCAAGTATTCACTTCAGTTTCAGCAACAACACAATATACCATAGACTCATTGTCACATTTTCTGAACTAGTATGATAAATACTGATTACATCATTTGAATATTGACACATTTTCACAAAATTATCTAAGGCGCACCTGGTAAACTAGGGACGGCGAGCGACGCGGTGCGACGCTTCTGCAAATTTCTTTCAATTTCCGACGTCAAAGGACACCCAGCGACGGTTAGCGACGGCGTACAATCACTAGTTTAGACTGCGTGTCGGCGGGCGCCGCCGAGCGTCGCAAAGCGTCGGCTAACTCCCAAGTATACTTGTAAAAGACGAGCCCTCACAAATGGACCGTTGCATGTACGAAAAGGAGCTTACCTGGTGGCCGTCTCGCTGCGTCCGCAAAATAAGCTCCTTCCCTCTACCCTCCCGATGCGTCCCGATGCGTCTCGAAGCGTCCCTCGTTGAATGGCGACTATTGTTTCGTAATGAATAGAAAGCTAAAGTGCTACAGTGCTAAGCGGAGAAGCCATCGGCAATCCAGGATTTGGGGCCACGCACTGTTTTGACATGAAAATTGCACTTACTGATACATGTGCAAATGTATCTTAGGTTACAGAAATGAATTGTGACATGATTCAACTCCTCAGCAATGCAACTGCGAACCAAATTCGGCAATTAGTATTAAGGAGGAAATGCCATAAATATACTATTGCTTGATGCTTAAAAAATCGCGAGTTTACCGTTTAATTCGCGCTACTCGCTCGCTACTCATGATCCGAATCCCCGATACGCGTGCGTGTACGTAGTGCAGCGTCCGGGTCCGAGTATACTTGGGCACACAATCTGCGCCCTGGGCTTGCGATGAAATTTTATGAAGCACAGCTGTGACTTGTGCTGAGAGCTAAAACATCAAATGCAAGTCCCCGCACCGTACGTAAATTTTCATTTAAACGCAAGGAAGTTCATTGCTAAAAGGAAGCGTGATTCCGTAGGCAAATATAGAACGCAACCTTCACTAATGAAATGGAATAGAAAGTGCTACATATTACTAGCAGACAAAGCGGAGAAGCCATCGGCAATAGGACAGGGTTTGGGGCCACGCACTGTTTTGACCGGAAAATTATACTTACTGATTTTCTAGGTTACAGAAATGAATTCTGACATGATTCAGCTCCTCAGCAGTGCAGTTTCGAACCAAATTCGGCATTAAGTATGAAGGTAGAATTGCTGCCCGATGCTTACAAAAATCGCGAATTTACCGTTTCGCGCTACTCGTTCGCTACAACTCCCGATATCGATCCGAAAAATCCCCGATACGCATATTAAAGTATTATGTGTTATAGCGTGTGGTATAGTGCACATAATCTAAGCACTGAGCTTGGGAAATTTCAGTAGTTGTGAGAGGTGAAGCATCAACAAATGCAAGTTCCCGCCCGAGAGCGAGCCGTACGCAAATTTGCATTTTATTGCAAGCAAGTTCATTGCTAAGCGGACGCTCGATTTCGTAGGGAAAATATCGAACGCAACCTTGACTAATCCAATGCCAATTTGCGTTTGTTTCTAATTCAACGCAAAGTTTCAGGCAAAACTGTATTACTTATTTTCAGTTGCAAGTCAAATCTCTCACAGGGCCAGCTGAGCCCTGGTCCCAACAACTTTTGTTACTGTCAAGGCACGACGGACATCCACTCGTTGGTATTCGATATTCCAGAATGCGTTCGGAATACCTTTTATCTCAGTGGCGCAGCTGCAGCTGCAGGCATGCACTCGAGAATGCGCGCATTCTACACCCATTCCGGCCGTCGCCTGGGAATGCTCAGCGTATTAAACTCTAGGGCCTAGAAATAAGCCGGGCATTCCGGAATGAAACTGAGAATGCATCATTAACAATGAGGGTGACTTTGTCTAATCTCTCTATTGTCTGTTAAAACCTAACGGTAACACTACCAACAGGATTAATTTGCCAGGGTTCACAGCCTTTGTCTTCTAGAATGCATTCGATCAGCCCCACGCTTTCACCAGTGAGGTGCATTACGTACATCGCCGCTACTAGCTCACCGTTTTGCTTCCTTCGTCTGTCGCTAGCTAGCTAGCTAGCTCTCAACGATCGAACAGAAGACGTGGCTCTAGCTGGCCTGGTACATACATTGCGAAGGTACCAAGGTAGTCTTTATCCAGGCATGCTAGATTTCGAATTTTCTATCAAAGGACATTTAATTCAGTTTTCGCCTAGAAGGGATAAATCAATCCTTTTGCATGGCTACGTGAACATTTGTGATATCAGGGAGGTGAGGTCTGTTCGCTATATGCTTTTTTTTTAGGCGAAAAGAAAGACAAAACAGTATCATATGACGTTTACAGGAACTCAAAAGGGGCTTTTACTCAAGACTAGTGCTAGAGACATGTCCCTGGCTCACTCCCACTCCCTTCCCAGGCCAGACTGTCTAATTGATATCTACACGTGGTTTACAACACAGGTGGGGTGTGAAGGAATGCATACGCGCATTCCTTTGCTGGCAGGCAACACTAACTTATTGATTGATCCACTCTGCTTTCATGGAAATTTCCACAAGCTTGGCCTGGCTGGGGCATAGGTATCATTCCCATTTATTCAGCTAGCACATGTTCCTTTGTTTGTTTGTTTTAGTTTTAGTTTAGTTTTGTTTTTGTTTTTGTATTGTACCGAACTTCTTCTTTGTCGGGTGGGCTGGGGAGAGGAAAGATCAAAGTGAGCTGAGAGGGAATGAGACCGGGAGAGGGGAATCAAAAGGAGGAATCGTCTGCTAAGCATGTTGTCTCCTATACTTTTGCACAGTTCCATATTAAATTGTCATCAAATGCCGATCATGTGAAATTAACCGGATTTGGATCAAACAGAATTGAACTGATATGAATAATAATATGAAAATCAGTGCTGTTGCTACAATACAAACGCATTCTACGTCACTACGAATGATAACAAGTTACTGATCTTATACTGCAGGACATATAATGTATTACAAAGCGTTTTTAAAGTGACAGGGCTGTATGAAATTACAAACCAGCGTGGCTAACGAGCTACCCTCACAACCATGAAGCAAACGGGCAAATTACAGATAGGAAAATTATTCGACATGTATTCTAGCATGTTCCCGAGCTGCATGTTATTGCTATTTACTTTCGAACGTAAAAGCAAACATGTGACATTGTATATATCATCATACGGAGTTGAATATTATCGTTATTCATTTCCGAACGTTAAAGCAAACATTCAGCATCTTCCGGGGCCGAATGCTGTTGCTATTTACTTTCGAACATAAAAGCAAACATCAGACATTTATTTTACCATCGTCCGGAGTGGAATATCATTAATATTCATTTCCCAACGTCAAAGCAAACGTGCGATATTTATTTCAGCATCTTCCACAGCCGAATTATATCCTTATTCATTTCCCAACGCAAAATCAAATACTCGACATTAATTTTAGCACCGTACGGAGCTGAATCTTACCGTTATTCATTTCCAAAAGTATAAGAAAACATCCGACATTTATTTTAGTATCATACAAAGTCAAATATTACCGTTATTCATTTCCCAAAATTAAAAACAAATATCCGACATCTATTTTAGCATCTTTCGGCGGTAAATGTTATTGCTACAGATTCGAACATAAAAGCAAACATCAGACATTTATTTCATCGTCGTACGGAGTTGAATATTATTGCTATTCATTTCCGAACGTCAAAGGGATCATTCGACATTTATTTTAGCATCTTCCGGAGCTGACTGTTCTTGCTATTTACTTTCGAACGTAAAAGCAAACATGCGACATTTATTTCAGCATAGAGCCGAATGTTATCTTTATTCATTTCCGAACGCAAAATCAAATATCTGACATAAATTTTAGCACCTTAGGAAGCTAAATCTTACTGTATTCATTTCCAAAAGTATAAGCAAACACCCGACATTAATTTTAGTATCATACAAAGTCGAATATTACCGTTATTCATTTCTCGAAAATAAAAACAAATATCCGACATTTATTTTAGCATCTTATGGAGTGACTGTTAGCGCTGTTCATTTCCAAAAGTATAAAGGCAAACATCCGACTTTTCTTGGTGGCCCGACCGGTCCACCAAAATCTTCCCTCGGATAGGACATAAAATGGAGGTCCCGTGTATGAGAGAGTCACAGCTCATGCACGTAAAAGATCCCGCTTCATTCATTCATCGCAAAGAGCAGGGTGTCTAACCCGGTGAAGTGGTCCCACCCCACAACCAACTGGACCCCATGGAAGACCAGCTTAGTGTAACTGAATATGGGCTATCCAGCCATCTTCACAGATGGAAAATGAACAACAACAATCTTCATATATGAAATTTTGGTGCCCGACGTGCGTTTTTTGATGGCCCCGGGCCACCGCTAGTGTCGAGACCTGACGGTATACCTGGTAGGTATAGCAACAGGGTTGGCGTCTCAATCTGGCAAGAAAAAAATACGAATGTATCGAACTGCGGTACGAAACGCAACTTTAGGCGACGAGTATTATGTCGTAAAAAACAAACTAACCAACACACAGAAAAATCGAACAAAAACAAAATCTCTGTGTTAGAAATCCGTTTCCAGAGACACTTTTACTCATTTTTTTTTCACACTGAAACACAACGTGTATAATAATATGGCGCGACTTTACTTTCTCACAACGCAACAGGACGGCGTGTCGTTCTTTTAAAGGTCAAAGACAATAGTAGAGGTGCACGAGGCCGCTATCATTCTTCGTGAATGAATGGTTTCAGTAACGCGTCTGCATTCTCGGACGCATGAATAGAGGATTTTATAATCCCCATTCTCGGAATACGACGGAATGCCTCTATTCACAAGGCTGAGGGGAGTAACAATAGGGCATTCTCAGTGCAGGCAGAATGCGTGGACCCGGAATGAAGTAGAGAATGCCTGCATGCCGGACGCATTCTGGATTACCAGCGACTGGATGTCCGTCGCCACAGCATACAATTCATCACAGATTTGCTTTCTGCTTGAATGTGCGTCATCATGCGTCCCGAGGCGTCCCTCTCTGAATGGCGACTGCTGTTTTTTAATGATAGAAAGCGCTATACACTGACTGGCAAACAAAGAAGAGAAGATTAATCATTATCTTACAATGTCTTAATGAAGTGTAAAGTTACTCTAAATACTATGGATTTGGAAGTAAAACGTGATTCGTTTTCTTCTCCTAAATGCGTTCTTTGAGACCTTCAGCAAATTGTGATAGTCGTCTCTTACGTGCTACTAAGTAGGGTATAGCTCGTTATTCCGAAGGTTCGTTATTCCCGAATTTCATTTTCGGATTAACGAATCTCCGGAATAACGCCACAAATTAATGTTCGGATTAACGAACCTCTAGGTATAGGGAATTTGCGTGTTTCGGATCAACGAACCTTCGGAATAACGAACCTTCAGAAAAGCGAACCTTTTGAATTTTGAATTGATTTGATTTGATTTATTTCATTCTCATTTTCATTTTTTTCCTTTCATTCCACAAAACATAACACCAAGTAAATCTCAAATTCAATCATAAGCATATATACATTACAAAGTATATAACAATCAATGGTATAACAACAAACTTACAAAGATATGCACACATTATGCATACATACTGGAATTACAAAGTTATGTTTTAAGGATTAAAAAATGAGAACTGAGGGGTCCACTAAAAAGCATTGCTTGTAGATTGTGGACCACTCTAAAATATCTTCAAAAATACTTATTATACAATGTAGTTACAAGTCCATGTACATAATACATAATACAGAAAATAAGACAAAATGAAACAAAGAACAGAGACACAACAACATGACATGGCTAAACTGAGGGGGATACGATTGAAAGGAATATAGCAACAAAAAAAAAACAAATTTAAGGGAAGAAGGGAAAGAAAGAGATAAAGAGAGTGCCTACACGCTGGACAGAGAAACGGAAAAGGGGATTGTGGAAGTATTTCGGACAGCTGGTGACTGCACGCGCGGCTGTGGAAAAGTTAAGGATATAAAATGCCGAATTTCTTTACTTTGTAATGCCATTCTTTACTTTATAATGAATAACGAACAGCACCCACTAAGTACAGTTGTATTTAGTGGCAAGTATAGATACGAGGCCGATTGTAGTCATCATCATGAAGCATACTAACGTAGTATTTAATCTTCCAGCGCGCGTTGGTGCGTTGTTTGTAATTCTTGGTAAAAACCATTGTTTTCAAAGAGAGAACATCATCTTGCTGATACAGATCTGCTCTACATAGCTGTCACATTAATGACAGCAGTTTTAAATTCTGTATAAACCTATGTCATTAAACCTTTCGTCTAAATTTCGTCTTTATATACCCACTGATTAAATACAAAAAGATTTAAAATGTTCATCAAAGAAGGGGGTCTGGACATTCACATGTTGGCATCAGTGACTGTTCATTCATCACGATTTATTTTTCTCTGTCCATTCACGAATCAACAGTATCATCATTCATCTAGTATTAAGACAAAAAGGTAATTTATATAGATAGGGAACACAACTGCATCACCAATAAAATGTTATTATCGATGTGTATCACAACATACCTTGGTACCAGTGCTCACACTCGTGTTCATTCATTTGTTTTTGTTTTCATAAAATTCATTCTTTCCTATCTTGGTGGTACCTTATAAGCAGCCGTTGGGTTTGCAATTCCCTCGTCGATTGAACGTCGACGGACTCTTCGATGATTTTCAGCGTCGATTACTAACTTACCTTAACACCCACAGACACGCACGACAGCTTTCAAAGTCCCTTGGCGGTAAACTTGGAGAGGTGCTCACATGGACTTATCTCGGTGTCGTAACATGCCGAAACACACAAATTCCCTATGCCTAGAGGTTCGTTAATCCGAAAATGAAAAAGGGTCTGTTAATCGGAACATTTTGTGGCGTTATTCCGAAAGTTCGTTATTTCGAAGGTTCGTTCATTAGGAAATTAAATAGGGTTCGCTATTCCGAAATCTCCTTTATCCGAAAATGAAATAGGGTTCGTTATTCGGAAGGATCGTTAATCCGAAATTAAATACGGTTCGTTATTCCGGAGGTTCGTTGATCCGAAATGAAAGAGGGTCCGTAACGAACCTTTGGAATAACGAGCCTTATTTTATTTTCGGATTAACGAACCTTCGGAATAACGAGCCTTATTTCATTTTTGGAATAACGAACCTTCGGACTATTTAAAGATCCTTCGGAATGACGAACCTTCGGAATAATGAACAGTAACCCTGCCTTACGGGGGACGGGGAATGCTTTCATCTTCTCAAGAGACCTCTTTGTGTGAGAGAATGCAAAACTTTCTAAGGATGTTTTCAATTATTGTTTACTAGAAAACATAGACATGTGTTGTTTTCAGGCTTTTTCATTTTTCAATTTATTGGATTTTAAACATCATTTTCCGAAGTGAATCCAGTTTCTTTTCCTCTGTCATTACTGAAAGCAGAAAGTCTGCCATAACAATAATTATCGCTAAATGCCACGCTGTGTTTGGACGTGCCAGTGTGCGAAACACGTGGTTTTACTTTCAAGTTCAAAGGAAGGCTCTATGTGCTTCTGGCTTCTTTGAGGTTTGTATACTGCAAGTTCGGATCCATGGATCGAATGCGCCGTAGTAGCTGTGCTTAATGGCTTGGTTACGGTAAACAGTTTACGTTCGATACGAAGAAATATTTTTGAATCCAGTGATTAGCAAATCCCTTTTTATAGTTCAGTGAACATTTGAAATGCCTGATTTAATACACTATACAGACAACTGTTCGATATTTCTGTTATGGACCAAAAAGAAAGGCTATAGAACCATGGTGTGTAGCGTAGAATCATGAGTTCACGAGCTAGTTCTTCCATCGATTTAACTTCCAGGCTATTTACACGTTGTTTACAACCAGAATTCCAGTGCGCGCATTCTTTCGTCTGGCCAGCACCTGGGGTCTGGTGCATGCTTCTTTGGAAATTTCCCACAACGGGGGCCGGGGGGGGGGGGGGGGGGGGGGGGGGGTGTCGACCGCATACAATCCGTTCGTGTTTTTCCCCTTATTTTTTCCCCTTTGCTGGTAATGAACATTTAGTTTTAACTTAACGAAGGTGAGGTGTATGTATTTTTTCCATCATTCATGGGAAGAGAAGAAGAGTGAAAGAGGGAGAAATGAAATCAGACGGAGGACACGTAGCTCAACAAGCTGTCTTTTACACCAGCATCAGTAATTATCATTACCATCACTCAGATCATTTGGCCCTTTTCGTATCAAAATTAAGGAACACGACCACCATCATCACTCGAGATAACACCTAAGCAAACTAATCACAAAGTACCAACAACCTCTCAGACAACAACACAAACACTACAAAATATCACACAGCACACCGAAGAGGCTGGGAGCGAACTTCCTTCGAAATACACATTATACACTACAGCAAATCGGAGAAATCGCCGTTACGAAAATGCACGTGCAGTAACCAGAGAGACACCTGAAAGAATTTTTACATACCGGTACTTCGAAACAAAGGGAACGAATAAAGTGACATTAAACGTAAGAAATCGTACCAAACGAGGTATGAGAAACAGCGGAAATAAAACAATGAGTAAAGGCCCTCGCCGAAGTTTGCAGCACCGAACACCACGCGAAAATTATACAAAGTCAACACGTGGCAACTCGCTATGACGAGATCTTTGAGACAGACATATTTTGTTCTTTGTAATCTTTATCAGTAGGCAATAAACAATATACAAAACAGAAAATGAATTCATTGGGACCGGAGAAATTAGTTTGTTATATCGGGTATTATTTTGTTACATCAGGATCTCCAATGCCTACATCGAGTTTCCACGGTACACTGGAATCAAAGTTCGAACGCTTTTTCACATGCACAACATACATGCAAGAACAATTATCGCAGGAGCAAATGATTGTGTCATCATCCAGTTCATTCCCAAAATTGTTTTTTTTTTTTTTCAGTCACAAATTATCTTAAATTGTTGTGAAAATTGTCCTAAAACGGGAGAGTGCCACAGAACTTCTTTAGAGTTCTGTGGAGAGTGCCCGTCACCTTCTTCTGAGGGAATTGCTAGTAAGCCCGACCAGACGCAGTGCAATTCTATGCAGCGACAGGGCTGGGTAGTTAGTGAATGAGTTGCCTCCTAATCCGTCTTTTGTTCGCACGAGGCGTGGCGTGGACATTCTGTTTTGAAATCGACAAGCCTTAATTGTCTTTGATCAAAGTAATACTCTGTACAATGTACTTGAAAGTCTGTGGTGTAGGGGTCATTGAGACACCTTCCTTGCAAGACACAGTGCGATGTGTGAAAAAAAAAAAATTTAGTGCTTGTTCATTAATTTTCTATGCCACCACGCCAATGTGCTGAATACGCATTGTATCACGATGTGCACCATCTTGTTGATGAACCCTATGAATTTGTTTGATCCAATCGTTGCTGACCGTAAAAGAGAGGTGGAGATTATATTTAAAGTCACAAACTGCCAGCCGCATGACAGAAATGTACCAAGCAAGCAAACAAGCAAGCACCAGTGAATGCCGTTTACAAACGTAAAAACTTGAACTGTTAATAGCAAAATCGACTGAAATCGTGTTTAGACTAAGTAAGAAGCTAAAGGGCCTACTCGTACATTAATATTGCAGAGATCAGTTACAGTCATGATTTCTAACAGAAAGAAAACTCGCCTTTTAAAATGCAAGGTAAAACTCGCTCCACATCACAATAGGGCAACGAGTAAGTTCAGATTGTCTTTATTCACTTATTGTTGTCAAATCACTACCCTGATTCAATTTTGGCTAGTCCTCAAAAAAATTGACTAAACAAACATTACGACATATTAGTATGCCTTAGTTATTTTAGTAATAGTATTGTCCAGCTTGTGTACCAGCAGCACGATTATAAAGATTCTCGAGTACTACGTGTTTATGTACTGAGCTACTGTACGCGATGTATACATGTTTGTGGATTTACAGATCAGCAGTTGCGATCTGAACAAATTTAATTTGCAGAGGGAGACAAAGTGAAGAAACTCGCATCTGAACCTTCACCCCTCTGAATAATATCTTTCTTTCAATGTAAACTTTTTTTGGGTATATTCAGTTATTGTTTACTATAAAACATAGTCATGTGTTATTTTTCAGGCTTTTTCATGTTATTTATTGGATTCTAAACATCTTAACTATTCGAGTTTCTTTTACCCTGACTGATATCACAAAGTCTGCCATAACGATGTTCGCTAAACAGTTTACGTTCCATACGAAGAAATCATGTCTTTTAAACGAGGAAAAAACAAAAACAAAACAAAAAACAAAAAGAACGAATGTTGATAGCCAAATAACTTCACAGTTCGTAGGTGAAGTTCCTTCAAAATTTCCAAAGTAATACGTAGTTTTGAGCGTGAAATTGTCAGGATTTTGCTGTCTAACCGGGTAGTGGCTGCATCACATACTCGTAGTGGATTTGTGTGGGCATACGAGGCCTTTCGTATATTTCTGTGAGTAATCAATCCCTTCCTATACAATTTGTAGTTCAGTAAACATTTAAAATACTCAAGTAAGTACACAATAATAAACTGTTCGATATTTCTACTAACGGTCAAAAGAAAGGCTATAATTAGAATCATGATCTTTGCGATGACAACTCATGAGCTAGTTCTTCGCGGGTAATTGCCCAGGGGGTAATTGCCCTAGACCCAGTTCTTCGATCCATATTTCCAGGTTATTTACACGCGGTTTATTCCAGTGCGCGCATTCTTTCGTCTGGCACCTTGGGTCTGGCACCTGGTTTTGTGGAAATTTTCCACAAGGAGGGGAGAGGGGTGGGGTGTCAAGTTTCTCGTAATGCCAGAGAGTGCATACACAATCTCTTTGCTTCAGTTACTGTTGTGTTTTTCCCCTTTGCTGGCAATGAACGTCTAGATTTAACTTTACGAAGGTTGCTAGCACGTGGTTCTTTTTGTTGTGAGGTGTATGTATTTTTTTTTTTCATCATTCATGGACCGGAAGGGAAAGAAGTATGTTCAGCAAAAGCTGTCTTTTACACTCGCATTAGTAATAACTTATCATCACCATCACTCAGATCACTCAGCCTTTTTCTATAAACAATCAGAAACATGACCAACATCATCATCAATCAAAGATTATTCCTTCCGTCTATATTTCTTTTCTGAATTATCCTCCACTGCTCGCTTTAATGATTAACAAAAGATCGTAACTGTTCGTTACTTTGAAAGTTTGCAATTTCCGAAGTCTCGTTATTCGAAAAATAAAAATAAAAGCAACAACAAAATTGTGTTGCTGTTTTGAAGATTCGTCAATTCAAAAACGAAGGAAGGTTTGGTTTTCTAAATGCTGCTAATCCGAAAACAAAACAAATTTTTGACCACGTTATTCGTTTTCAGATTAACGAACCGTATTTCCCATTTTCAGATTAACGAACCTTCGGAATGTCACAAAATGTTCGGATTAACAAACCCTAGTACACTTTCAGATTACTGTAGGAACAAACATGGAATTTGCGTTTTTCGGATACTGAAGAACGAACCATCGGAATATAAGTACACCTATTATCACACCCGACTCTTTTTGGAATAATAACCACCACGCAAAGAAATTAACAATGTCAAACTGAGAAACTGATTTCTTGCCTCAAAATTTTCCCTGATGCCGTCTATATATTTCTTTTCTGAATTACCCTTCCCCCTCCACTGCTCGACTGAAAAACAAACAAACAAAACAAAACATAAAGTTACAGTTCGTTACTTAAAGTTCGTTATTCCGAAGGCTAAGATTCGGAAGAACGAACCAATGGAATAAGTACATGACTCTTTCCAGAATACAAACATCACGCAAAAAAAAAAAAATTAACGATATCAAACTGAGAATTTCACTTACTTGTATTTCTTGCCTCAAGATTTTCACTCCCATCTACATTAATTTTCTGAATTACCCCCCCCCATCCCCTAATCGACTGAAAAAATAAAAAATAAACATAGTTACAGTCATTCCGAAGGCTCGTAAATCCCAAATTGACGAAGGGGGGGGGGGGGGGGGGGGGGGGAAAGTTTCGTTTTTTGAAGAATCGTCGACTCGAAAACGAAACGGGGGTCGATATTCTCAACGTTGTTAATCTCAAAAGATAAATGAATAAATAAACAAATAGATAGATAGATAGATAAATAAATAAATAAATACATTTTCGTGCCGGATTAAGAGTTTTCAGACTAAGGCACATTCGGAATAATCCCACACACTGTTAGTTAGTTAAAAGTTGATGCCTATTTAGGTGGTCAAAACTTACGTTTGAAATGAGAAAGTGGGAGCATTTGCAGACATTTAAAACATCCGACATTAACGTTTTAGCACTATAAAGAGCCGAAAGTTACCGTTATTCATTTCCGATTGTAAGAGCAATCATGCAACATTTACTAGTATTTTAGCACCTTACGGAGCCGAATGTTACCGTTAATAATTTTCAAATGTAAAAGCAAACTACCGACATTCATTTTAGCATCTTAGGGAGCTGAATGTTATCCTTATTCATTTCCGAACGTGAAAGCAAACATCCGCTATCTATTTTAGCATCTAACTGAGCCGATTGATACCGTTAATCATTTCCAAATGTAAAAGCAACAATCTCTTATTATTTTAGCATCGTACGGAGCAGAATATTACTGGTATTCATTTCCAAATTTAAAAGCAAACATCCGACATTTATTTCATTATCATACGGAGCCGAATGCTGCTGTCCACTTCCGACAATGAAATGAATCATCTGACAATATTATTTTAGCATCGTACGAAGCCGAAGAGTAGGGCCTACTGTTGTTCATTTTCAACGTCAATGCAGATATCAGACATTTACTTTCCCATCAAACGCAGCTGAATGTTACTGTTATTCATTTCGAAATGTAAAAGCAAATATCCAACATTTATTTTAGCATCGTATGGAGCAGAATGTTGCTTCTATTCACTTCCGAACGTAAAAGCAATCATCTGACATTTATTTCAGCATCTTCCGGAGCCGAATGTCATTGATATTTACTTTCGAAAGTAAAAGCAAACATCCGACATTCATTTGATCATAGTACGGAATTGAATATTATTGTTATTCATTTCCAAACGTCAAAGGGATCATTCGACATTTATTTTAGCATCTTCCGGAGCTGAATGTTATTGATATTTACTTTCGAACATTAAAGCAAACATCCGGCATTTATTTCACCATCACACGGAGTTGAATATTATTGGTATTCATTTCCAAACGTCAAAGGGATCATTCAACATTTACTTTAGCATCTGCCAGAGCTGAATGTTATCGCTAATTTACTTTCGAACGTTAAAGTAAACATCCGGCATTTATAGCATCTTCCGGAGCTGAATGTTATTGCTATTTACTTTCAAACATAAAAGCAAACATCAGACAGTTATTTTATCATCGTATACGGAGTTGAATATAATTGTTATTCATTTCCGAACGTCAAAGCAAACATCAATTTTAATGAATCAATGTTACTGTTATTCATTTCGAAATTTAAAAAGCAGACATCCGACAATTATTTTAGCATCGTATGGAGCAGAATATTACTGCTATTCGCTTCCGAACGTAAAAGCAATCATGTGATAGTTATTTTAGCATCTTCTGGAGCCGAATGTTGCTATTTACTTTCGAAAGTAAAAGCAAACATGCGGCGTTTATTTTATCATCGTACGGAGTTGAATATTATTGTTAATCATTTCCGAACGTCAAAGCAAACATTCGACATTTATTTCAGCATCTTCCGGAGCCAAATGTTATCCTTATGCATTTCCGATCGCAAAATCAAATATCTGACATCAATTTTAGCACCGTATGGAGCTGAATCTTACCGTTATTCATTTCCAAAAATATAAACAAATATCCGACGTTTTAGTATCATACGAATATTACCATTATTCATTTCCAAAATTAAAATGAAACATCCGACATTAATTTTAGCATCTTGCGGAGCCGATTGTTGCCGCTGTTCATTTCCAAAAGTAACGGCAAACATCTTACTTTTTCCTCCGGGAGAAATAGGACGACTTCGTAATACACTGTATTTAGTTCTTGAGTCACTTGACTGATAAAAAAAGATCTCACCTCATGCATGCAAAATTTTACATGTATGGAGCTGCCTAATTAAGGTATACATTCGCGTATGAGGGTAGACCTACATGTGTTTTCATAAACCCTCTTCGATCGCTACTTTTAAAGTGTTCCCCGTTCAGTGAGATCACACCCCATAATTACGTTTTCTTTTCACCATCTTATAGCCAAACGAAACGCAAATCAACTCATAACCAATGTTGAGACAAAGGAAAGCGTCGGGACACGTCGCTCATCGTCGGGCTATCGCGAGCATCATTTGTAATCAGGAGAGGTGCGTCTGGACACGTCGCTCGCTATTCAATTTGAGCACTGGCCGTGACCATTCAGAAATCTCGCTACAGCTCAAGCGCCATGTCCCGAAACGCAAAACGAACACTTGCGTGAGCGGAGGTCACGCAACATAAAAATAATCAACAGCTTCTTTTGAGGGTGTCGGCAAGTGTCAGCAAGCGTCGGCAAGCGTCGAGGTATCATCAAAATGATGGCGCGTAGTGCTTTGACCGACGCTTAGCGACGGAGTAAAAACATACTGCGACGCACTTCATTGTTCTCGCAATATGTCCCCGTCGCTGAGTGTCGCTCTCCGTCGCTCGCAGTCCCTAGTTTACCAGGTGCGCCTAATGCAGTATTGCAAAAGTCTTCAGACATCATTTATAAATGTACTTCAAGTCCATGTACACTTAGTAGGATAATGACTGACTGACTGTTACTGTGTAATATATGTTTGGAAATGTACAGTAACTAGTCTACATTGTTCATGTAGGCAACTGCTGGGACTTTGATGCCCTTTAATACTATCTGGCTCATATTTCAAGAAGTCTGTCAAAATACAGAGAATTGGTCGAGTGGGCATTCAAGTTTTGTCAGTCAAAAACCAATGAATGTGTGTCATTACTTCATTAACAGCGCACCTCTTGAGACTACAATTGTATTGCAACAGGAAATGCTACTGGTGCACAGAACATTGTCTGTTTCCATACTGCGTATACTTTACATATACAGTACACTACTGTGCACATGGGGTATAAAGTATTGTTTACTATCTACAAAATAAAATGTTTATCAGTGAATGAAATGGACACTAATGAAATCTTAAAATAGATGCACATGTTTACCGGCACACAAATTGTGAAGTTATCTTTGCATTTGCATATATTGTATTTACATGTACACTTCACGCAACCCCTTCCTGAAACACTCATGAAAAAGTGTGACATACATCGTAGCAATGGGCTAATCACGAGTATACACGATACAGCACAGCTAGCTGTTCTTATGGTCATTTTTTTTTTTCATTTTCTTTCTTTCCTTATTTTTGTTATTTATTTATTTATTTATTTTTATTATTTTATTATTATTATTATTTTTTTTTGGGGGGGGGGCCACGAGAATGCCATCAATAAAACCAGAATGGGTAAATATGAGAAAAGAGATGTCTTTTCAGGGAATGACTTTGTACACTGTACAAATTCCTCCATTTGCAAAACACGCAGATTCACTATACAATGTAATGCAACTGACCACTGACCAAGACTGACAGGCAATCACCTTCCATTGTACTAGTACCATTCGCAAAGGGTCAACAACAATCTACCTAAAGGTCCCAGCTGTCAACGGTACAATGGCACAACTCCAACTTTCACAGCATTAAGGGATCGGGAATTTGGGCGTCGATGCAGCAGTACGCTTTAGGACAGCATGAGCTGTCACTTTTGTCATGCTTGCATCAACAAACACATGACGCCTTTCCATTTGTGCTAAAAATATGCCGAAATGAACAGCCAGTCGTGCAACAATCTGCCACTGCCGTGGCCCTCGCGGTAAACAGGTTTGTTCTGAACACTATCCCTGTGACTACGGGCCTCTTGACTTCTGGATCATACTGCTTTATATGGATATTTCTGACATGATGCATAATAACACTTGCATTCTGACTATAACGTGGGCTCCTCAACAACCTGAGGCGTATACTGAACACGTGGCTCTGTGTAAAACCCAGTACTCGATCTAAATGTGCACACAACCAAGCTTTTGCTGTGCCTTTGCAGAGGCCAATCAGGGATGATAATATATTTTCACGGTACTAACATATGTGTACAATGTACTGTACCTACAATGTATTGTATCTGTATCCCAGCAAACAAAAGGAAGAGGGCTCTGGCAAAGCACAGTAGTTTCTACCAGGTACAATGTAAAACTTACACTGTGTACATGTGCATTAATGTACAACATACTACTGAATACACTGTATAATTAGCAAGTCTGATTTTTCAACAATCGGGGATTCCCGACAATTTTGTGAGCGGATAAATTTGCGATTGTGAAGTACAGTGCTGAAAGGAGAAATGTACAAATGTAAACCATGCGTGCACGTCACATTCATATCGGAATCAGAATTAATATTTTTACATACGGTACTTTTAAATTTGCGAATAGCATCTGACTCGCGAAATTCCCCAAAATGAAAACCTCGCATAATACTCAGCGAATACAGTATGTGACTTTCAAAACCAGAAAAAAAAAATGTTTTTATGAGAAATGAATGAATGATCCACATACTTGTACATGAACATTGTGAAGTGAAATGAATTATGAACACTATCCCTAAAAAATCAGGGAAGTTTGGAAGTTACAATTGTACATTATACATTGTATGAGCCTCCAAGGCCCCCATATCATAGAAATCACACATAAAAATGGCATGTGTACACAGATTTTGTGAGGAATATGGTTATGATACATTTTCTGAAATATTATATAATGCATAGTTTTTCATTAATTTCAGTTGGCTTTAACATGCAAATTTTGGGCAAAGTTTGCAACACACTGTATCTAAAACCTTTATCCATTCACATGTAAAAGTATTCTGAAAGCGCAACGATGGCGAGGAATTTGGTTACTACTGAACAAATTGCACTCATTCGAACATATTTTTGCAAATTTTCTCACACATTTCTTTCTCATTTTCCAATTCTTATCACATAGTTCTTTGTTGTTCTTATGCACAGTGTATACTGTACACTGCATTTCTTCTTTATTTTGAATTCTTTAAATGTTTCACCATCTAAAAACATCAATTTGAGTGTGAATAATGACAGTGATTACATGGCATTGCTTCGCAACAGGACAGCTAACATGTTTACACTGTATGCAAATGTCCCTCAAGCACTCTCTTATTTGACAGACATGTCATCCTTTTGATATTCTAACTCGACACATGAACCATACACTTATGCCTGATCCCCACAAATTTGATACCATATTGTTCAAAATGAGTCAGGGAGGAATCACAATGAAAGATTACACACAAAGACAATAGCCATATTGAAGCAGCAGAATAAATTCTGGGACAGGGGGCCCGGGACAGCCGCTGGTTCTATCATTAAAGGTGAAGATGCAAGTGGTGACACGACAGTTGCTTCTGCAACAATTGCTCCGGTCTTTGATATTTTCTCCAAGGACTTTATAGGGTAAGGGTTAGGGTTGAGATAGGGTTTTAGGTTTATAGTTAGATGAGAAGATTCAGATAGGGGAAGGGTTATGTTTGTGGGTAGATGTATGTTTGGTTTAGCATGAAGATATTTCATGGGAGCAATTGAAGCAGGAGCAAATGTCATGGAACCATGCAGAGAGGCATCAATATCCATTTTTTTTTTTCACACACTTGCAGTGCTTCTCTGTGTAGGCAAGGCTCCCAAGTTTCCACATATTGTCAGTAATCAAACTCAAAAGAAAATTGACTTTATTCTAAATTAAAGAACACCTACATGTACACCGTTTGGGTATTCTCATTTCATAAGTTGTTTTTAAAAGGAAAATATTTCTAGGGGCACATTTCATCCAAACAGTGATATCATTATCATTCATTATCTAAATCAACCGTCAGTCCTATCTTTTCAGTTTATATCAGTTTGCATGATTCAAGCAAATATCGCAATGTGACAGTGCTTGTTTACAACTGCACGATTTATTATTGTGTGCACGTTATTAGGACCTTTGATTTCTTGGCAGCTTTAAAGAAGAGCTGGAAAGACTACAAAAATATAAATTTGGTCACAAACAAACAGTAACATACTAAAAGGGCACTGAGACCATTCAACAAATTGCTACAGTATTTGAGCAAAAAAAAAAAAAAAACCGAACATAAAAAAAGTTTGAATAAAATCACTGCATTAGTACCTAAATGCAGTAGCATAACAGTTATTACTGTAGGGAGCTTTCGCAGGCATGATGCCGCCGCTAGTTGAGCGTGCAGTGTGCAAAATTTGTTTCAGCGCATGCTTACAAGAAGAACAGTTTGCGGCCAAAATAGCGTCCGATCCCAATGTTGGGCATGAATGAGCAGCCAATCAATCAGCCAATAAGCAAAACTGCTTTAATAGAAATGGGGACGGGAGTCCTAGTGCAGGGACCGTTACAGCTGATTGCTTCCACGTCCTCTCGATCTTCGACTTCCCGTCGTGTAGCGAAAGCTCCCTAGCCATGCAACCATGATTTAATCTAAGAACCATCCCAGATTTGTTTTTTTTACACAAAGTACCGCTTAAATGAAAACAAGGTGGTCATGAGTTTTTACATCATATTGAACTCAAATATACTACATGCAGGCATGCTCTAATTCACAGAATTCATGAGCCCTATCCCTAACATGGATATGTTTAAAGACTTCAGTCTGGATGCCAAGTTGCCTTTTATCATCTTCCCTGTCAAATGACTAAGACACCATTTTTCACCTTCCCACAGGATGTCAAATTATATGTGATAATTAAATCAGATTGTCAAGATTGTACTTTCATTTTCCATGCCTAATTACCAGCCCCATTTATAGCTGAACTTTCTGATGACCTTTCATTCTACTTTGTACCAATACTTGCTGTGCAGGAAATCCCCATAAACATGAACCTGCAGAGAACACAATCGGTTGAAAGAAGTTTGGCTCTTCATCAATAGTGCAATCTGACTTACCAATCTGCTCTCAGAACTTGAATGTTCCCCATCTCCGCTGGCAGTGATTGAACCAGACCGTAGGACTTTGCCCAAGGCCCTTGGAGTGACACCCGACCCGGGCCCATTCACCGCGTGCATTCCTGAGTCACTTTCATTTTTTGCCTCCAAGGAGGTGCCTTGCCGGGTCGATCTCCTGCGCGAGCTGACGGCGACATTGTCCGCTGACGGCTGCTGCTGGCCCGGGCAGGCCGAGGACGCACTCTGAGAGTGTCTAGATGATCGCAAAATGGGCAAGTGGCCACCGCTGCTGTTTGTGGGCTGCGACTGAGATGATGATGATGATGACGATGAGGATGATGATAATGATGATGACGGGGCTGATGAGGCGGCAGATGATGCAGAAGAGGATGATGATGATGATGATGATGTCGCTGAATGTGTCGAGTGTCTGAGATGAGATGACGACGATTGCTGCAGTCGCTCCAAACTGCGGCTGTGACACTGGAGACGATTCCTGTTGCTGTCCACCACATTGCTTCCAATGCCTTGGACTGATGTCAGCTCCTGAATGTTGTGGAAGGCGCCATGTGTCTGCAAGTTGGAAAAAAAAAGATAACAACATTACACAGTTAAAGGGATGGTATAGTTTTGGTTGAGATGGGGCTTCAGGTTTCCAACTTTTTTGTGAGATGATGAGAAACCTCTTATGAAGTATAAAAGAGCATCCAATTCTAAGAGGAATTCAAAGATTATTTGATGAAAATTGGTTTGAAATGGTTGAGGTAGTCAACAAACAGGTCATAATAACAGGCGGGATCCACTTTTTATTACAATAGGACTACTTTGTTTTACTTTGTTTTTTTTTCTACATCTAAGCCATTTTAGTACCTATTCTCATCAAATAACCTTTGAATACCTTTTAGAATTGTATGCTCTTTAATATTTCATGTGGTTTCTAATTACGTATCTCACAAAAAATACAAATCTGAATCCCCCATCTCGAACAAAACTACACAATCCCTTTAAAAGCACATAAGGACGACACTGAAAGTAAAAAGACTTCACTTTCAGAAACACATAAGAATTTCATGTCTTTCCTATTGTTAGCATAACCCTATTCAAATGAAAAAGTGCTTGCATTTGAAAGAATTCGTACGACTGCATACATGTACATGTACAAACTGTACAGTGTAGTATACTGCAGCCTAACAATCTGTTATGAGAAATTATGCCTGTACTTGATTAACAGTGACCAAAACATTTGGTACTCTTTAATACAAAATTTGTAATAACAATTACTTAATAAAACAATTATTTCACACTTCAGTACAGATTTCATGTTGAAGGAAATCCAGCTGCTGCCATTCATGCTGTTTTGACGATTTCATTCAAGCTTTCCTATCACTCTATGGTTAGAAGTTTAACATCACAATTTTGTCCGAATAAGAAATTAGTACGAAGTGATGAAATAAAAAATTAGATGAAGCTATTTGCCACGGAGTACTCATGTGAACATTCTACAATCAACTTTGTAATTATTTCCTATCTAAAATAACATCTTTTTCATTGAATAAATGTATTCATTTTGGAAAGTTAAACGGACAAAATTATGAGAAAAATACATAGCTAAATCAAAAGAAAGTTACATTAAGTAGCTGTACCCTTCTCATGATCAATGTACAACGTAACTATCAAGGTATAAAAGAGTTAACATACAACTGTAGAACTTTGCATACTTTGTTTTATTTGTTGCATTCAGTGACTGGGTAAAATGTCAGAACTGGGACATTAATGTTTCACTGGAATAGCACCTACAGTAATGAAAACCTACGCATACAATATTTTAAGATGACAACAGTAGTTCCACATACACACATTGTACATTGCACCATATATGCACAAAACTTTCCAGGCATATTTTAAAACTAAACGTACCTCTCTGCGCTGTACTATCGCTTCAGCACGTGTTCTACCAACACCGAGCAATGTTGAGAGTTCGTCGACCCCAGCTGAGTTGATATCCACTTTTCTTGACATCATCGGTCCTTCAACACTGCATATCAATACATCAAAATGTTGACAGAAAAGGAAATGGTCAACTGTAGTAAAAACAAGCAAAACAAAAAATTCATGCACCCATGATGCAAAATACATGCATTAAATTACTCAGGAATACATTACATATTGTACAGAGTGTATCAGAGCATTTTGCATATACTGGATAGTGACTTTGAAGCAATATTCCACATGTTTTGGAAGGGAAGGTACAACTAGACAAGCACTGTAGTATTACTGCACACAACTGAAACCTTGATTTAAACATACATGCATGCATACAACACATTTTCTATGTGCATTCTGTTTATGCACATTGGGCTGCTTAATACAAGTTTTGGAAAGTCCCTGTTGCCCTATGGAAAGAGACTGCACTATGCCCCATCTGGTACTGCCAACTTACAGTAGTATTGGACATGAGCCCAAATTCTTTTTATCTGTTTGATGAGCCCTAAATACATCTACTGTTCAAGGTAAACTGCAGTAGCCCAACTCCACAAGTGTACATGTGTTATGGAAGGGAGAGAAAGGCATACGATGTACAATGTAACGAATCAAGTTTGAACATTCAAGTGATCATCACAACAACAAGCAGATTAAAATACTAGTAGCACATACACATATAACTAATATGTTGGGCAATATATTATTATTGGAAAGATATGACAAGCCTTGTAAATAATTAATCTTTCCCCTGACATCCCTTTTCTGTCATTTGAACTTTTCATATCTTTCAGAATTTTTTCAATATAAGAATTTACACTAATTATATACTGTATTTATACAGTGCATTCCCGTTATAACACACACAGTTAAATAGCAAAATTCCAGTTACAACGAAGTAAAAATTCAGGTCGCAACATCATCTGCTCTTTGTTTTTTATCGTTTATTTGTTCGGTTATATCAAAATTTTGATATAGCGAAAGAAAACTGCTGGTCCCGAGGACTTCATTATAACGGGAGTCCACTGAATTTGTAATAATTTCTTTTTCTAGAAATGTACCTCATGTGGTGTCCTACATGTATCTGCTCAGTCAAGAGAGGGGTGTGTGTACAGACAGTGTATGTATACACTTCTATTGGTAATGCAGGGCTGGACATACTCTGTACAGCATAAGCTGTGGCCTGTATCTTTTGGTGGCCTGCTCGGACAAATAAGACTGGATGGATTGTATGTTTCATTTTATTTTGGGCAACTACATATGGCTACATTTTCTGGCTACAATGTCAAAGTCAAAGATTTTAGTGGCCCAAATAGGTCACCAAAGAAAAAGTTAGCACTGCACCCTGTAATGTAAACAAAACAATGTCCATTGTGGTCCACAGTAATTAAAGTTGCAGTAACCCACTCCCCATCTCAAATAGCAACATAATTTCTGTGAAATGTCAACGCTGTTCCTGCTGTCACAATTTTGTTTTTCTCAATACAGTGCAGCTCTAACTCCAATATTCTCTGATGCAAAAGACAATGCTCAAGTCCTGAGGCTATGCCAGTATACCATATGATGCCTGTGCAAATATGAAAACTCACCGTCCTTAGAACAAAGCAAAGTGATCCCTAAAATAGACATTTCACTTTTACATTTTATTTACATCAAGATCTGTCACACATTCTACAGTTACCTTACAACTTGCTACTGTGGACATGGTGTACTGCTGTACAATTGTACATTGAACTGTATCACAAAGTGACTGTAACTCCGTCAATATCCTAGTTAGCGCAAGGAGGTTCAAGAGATGGAGTAACAACAACGTTATTCCCTTTGATCCTATGTTTGATGCGGCCACTAAGAAATATTTGAAGTACTGTATATGTGCTAAACTGGAGCTGCCTCACAGATAGGAAGACAATTGATTCATGTGGCATTGCATCATGACTCGTCACTCTCAATGGAAGATATATGTCTTTATGATGGTAATTACTTTTCGCTGTCCCTTCTTATGAAACATGAGCGGTACATAAAGGTACAATATGTACAGACACAGGGATGTGCGAATAAAAATTCCACAAAAATTGATGAAATAAGAATCAAAATTACCTGACTTTACATATTTTTACACTAATCTAACATATAAATGAATAAAGAACTACACTTGAAGATTATACCATATCAGTTTCATTTGTTGGAAGTGATCAATCGAAAAGATGATAAAATCGACTTTCCAGTAAGGGTGCAGTCCAAACATTTTTACAACGTACAGCTCAGATTTACACTTTTTGACGTACAATCCTGGACAGGAGTTACTTTCCTTTTCATATGCCTTCTCATTAGCTAAAATTTAATCTCCTTTAATACAAAAACAAACAAAATATAGCCGACATTATGTTAGCGTTCCAAATGAATCATCTCTTTGCTTGGAAAGACGGCGGCATTGAATCCCGATCATCAATAGCTGTGTTCAGACGGAGGCAGTTTTGGTCGGAGTAACTTTGGAGGGAGGGTCGGAGGAAGCTTGGTCAGAGTAACTTCGGAGAATACATAGGTCGGAGTTGTGCCCGTTTGAAAAAGGTCGTGGTAACTTCCTCCGATCAGAGGAACTTACCACAACCTCTTCCTCCGAACGAGATACTCCTGAGTTTTCTCAGGAGTATCTCGCTACCACGACTAGCCGGTCGGAGTAAATTGCCCGTGCGGACAAGCCTTCGGAGTATCTATGAACTTACATACCTTACGACCTAGGTACAACCTCCTGGGTCAAATCGTAATGTTGACATTTTGCGAGTACACGTGCGCGTGTAGTGCAATTCTAACCTAATCGATCGCGACGAAGAAGCTGCCGCTCTTGCCAAAATTTCCATCCACAAGAATGGAGAAGACAAATGGCACTGGTAAAAAACAATCGCATGGTCGACGTGCGCAGCCCTGCCACTTCCGGGAATTACACCGACCCTTGCACATAAATTGGTTGAAGTTTCTTCCCACGACCGTCATGTGGACACAAGGGTCGTGGTACTTGAATTTTAATTGCTGAGCCATAAATTCTAACTCCGACTAGAAATACGTCTGAACATGGCTAAAGTTACAAATGCACATCTGTGGAATTCTTTTGTATGTCAAAAGAAAACTGACAGCTGTTTGAATGTTTACAGCCAGTTGGAACTCCATTTCTCAAACCTCCTTGGTTAGAGGCACAGGTGGACAGAAGAAACAGCAGTCAATGTGATTTGGAATATGTACAAAGTGGAATGTCACTACTGTTATTTTTGGATATTTTCGCACAACTAATTTTTCGCGCTTGGCCGAATTAGAAGAGTTTCGCGTGTTTTTTATTCTGCGGAATCAAGACATCAGCTACTAGAACATATGACACGCAAAAATAAAAAGGGCATTAGAACAATGCAAACGGTGTGGCTTTTATTATGCACACACACACTGCATCCCATGGAAATACCACACACATGCACACAGCACAGTATCGGAACACATGCTCTCGAAGCCATGGTATAAATACTCTACCCGACACTTGAGTCGCACCGATTAGAATCTAGTGTAAGGCCCTAAAGTGCATGATTGCCCAGGTCTTTTTTGCACAAACATTTGACAAATGGAGTTCCAGGTGACAGAGTTCTACTGCTATTGTAATATTAGACACAGCTGTTCTTACTTACGGTAGAAATTCTTGTTACATCACATGGTCTAGGATTTCTATCTTGTATCTATGTCAACATTTAACACGTTACTAAATATTACTTTGTTGACATTTCGAAGCACACAAGATGCAAGAAGATGCAGCTTTAGTACATGAGGTTATTGAAATCAGAATTACTGTAAAATTCTACGACTAGAGTCTCAAGTCTCAACGTCCTTATACAATGTAAGTTTACTTGAGAAACAGATCAGATGGCCCTAGCTAGGCTACTGACTAGGTGCTAGGTGCCTACTACCGCCCCACTTCACTTGCACTGCACTTCACTTTACCTATCCGCATCACGCCACACGTCAAACACATTCGACGGATGTCACCGCAACCGCGATGGCTACCGAACCAACAAGGCGTTGTTCGCTGGAAACGAGAAGTTCAGTCGATTTGGAGCCACGCGATGCCACCACTCCGACAATATGATCATTCTCTACCAAATCTGGCATCTGAAAAACAGAACTTTTAACGCATTTTACAACCTCGATGAAGCGATCACGTCGAATTTTAGCAAACAACCGCACGTAGCACCGGCACTGCGCTGGTAAACAAGTTGGCCGATTAGCTTTCGTAGGCAGCTAACTAGCTCCAATAAGTTGAGGTGGATGTCCAGTTGGTCGGTGCAGTGTGCATGCTGAGCGTGTGGTCGTGATAAACCTTGTACATAGCCGAGTGTGTGTGCTTCGTCGTCGTAAATGCGTGCGTGTTTGTGTGTTTGCAGTCGTCGAATGGTGGCGCTGCAATGAACGAGCCTAATTGGAATCGATAGTTACCTAACTTATTAGTCTTGAATCGATCAACAAGAAACTACAAACTACCTGACTTGACATAAAATTCGAAAAACACATAATTTTAGCACTTGTAAGAGTATGTCTACATTAGTATTTCTATATATAAGTTTATTTGTTTCCCCATGTCTGATATTATGAGAGTAATCATTTTCAGATACACAAACATAACTGTTTTTCAAATGTGACCAGCACATCATATATATTTTTTAATCATTATTAATTATATTTTGAAACAACAAAAGGTAAAAGAAAAAAAAAATGATATATAGCATCATAACTGAGGAGAATTCTCTGAAAGAAATACTACCCCAATGTTACCCCCGTATAATTAGGAAATTTACTCTACAACATCTACCACTAACCCTATAATGGCTAATCAGTATAGACCTATTCCTACAAAGACTATTCGGAATCCAGGACAGATTCCATTTTAGCCTCACACCCTATATAACTAATGATCATGGCTGATAACATCAATTCCAGTCATGTACAATATTTGGAGGAAGTTAAAAGAAACACTTGCCTCATCGTCATTAAATGCAAGGGATATTTGTGAATGAAAATGAAAATATTATGTGTCAAATAGTGTAATGAACCATAATGAAATGATACGGTTGTTATCATGAAAAAGTATCTATTCCAATCTCAAGTCAAATAAGATCTATAGCAGGTTGTAGAAAACCTCATTAATGAACTAATTCCCATTGTCTTACACATTATATATATATGAGTTAAGAACTTATTTAAAACATGCCTCTGATTGAATATGGTTTAAACAAAACCAGCAAAACTTAGAATTTTCTGATTTTCTGAAGTAAGTTCAAAGTTAATCACTTACTCACAAATTCATATACATTTTGTATTTCTTCCCAGCTATTCATAATAGATACCATAGCATTATGTTCACTTCATATCAAATGATGCCTGTGTTTGCTGTTCATGGGGTACGATTATCTCTTCTTCTTCTTCTCCTTCTTCTTCTTCTTCTTTTTTAATTCTAAATACAACTTAACAAATTCCCTTTTAAATGTAGATTACCAGTACATATTTTGCTTGCTTTCACAAGCTTTGTTACGGTACCACATAATCATCAATATACCCGGTATATTACAATTGTATGATTATGGTTACTGTAATACTTTTCTTTTCACATAATGTTAAAGTTGTGTATGTTTATTACCTTGTTATAAATGCTTTTCCCTTTATGAGAAATATATGAGAAACATTTGAACTGAATTGAATATCAACAGAGAAGTTTGTGTCAATGTCATATATAATGTCGGGGAAGTAAATGGCATTAGTTATGTAATTCTGATGAGATATGATCGTGATATACTATGTGTCTTTATACAATGCCCAAGTAGATCCTTGTAATTTGATTGGAGGATTGTTGGTGACGTGATATTCAATAAGTACTCCATTCAACACGCCGTGCAATTTTGGTTCTATTTTTGCGTGCAACTTGGTTCGATTTTCTCGTTCTATTCCACACGATTCGAGAAATTGTACAGTACTACATGTACTGTGTGTTGCATAATTGCAGCTAGCGCGGTGAACGTGTGCGGTACATCCCATGCGCGTATGTAGGCCTACGTACGTACTAGTGCTAGTGTACGTGTATGAGCGCTTGCTGTTACCTGTATCTACACTGATTGCACAAGCCAGAAAGAGAATCACAGTGGATCCACATGTAAGTATGGCTATATTTTTCATATAGACTTCTAGGCCTACTTAGACCTACCCAACAATCCTCCACCCAAACAGAGATCTACTTGGACGTTGTATAAATCAAATAGTGTATGGTCTTTACTCGTGCAATGGAACGAGATTTCGCACTCGGTGAAAGATGAGGCGCACTATTCAACTCGGCTTCACCTCGTTGAACCAGGGGTGTGAGATGTCTCACCTCCCTGGTTGAACAGAGCGCCTCTATCTTTCACCTCGTGCGAAATCTCGTACCATTGCACTCGTGACCATTCATTATTTGTATACTATTTGTTTGAGCTCTCCCTTTAGAGTCACCCTCTCTCACCAACATCCTGTTGCAACATACTCAGGCTACCTTCTAGAAACAGTATAAGTATTTGTTAAGATGTGTATGTATTAGGCAAAGATATGCTCACTGAAATGAAAATCTGTTCCATGTTAAAGTTAAGTTTAATGAACAGAATGAAATAAAAAGGGTAAAAGTTTCATTAAAATGGCACACAAATAGAGGAAGTCACGATAATTTAATGGTTTATTTGTATTCATTCTCTTCATTTTTTTTTCTTTTAGCACATTGTTCCCTCTGACATCACAAATATCTGTAGTCTTCTTGAATATTCAGCAAATATTCATATATATATATATATATATGTATATATATATATATATATGTATATATATATATATATATATATATGTGTGTGTGTGTGTGTATATATATATATATATATGTGTGTATATATATATATATACCAAAACTTGTAAAATTAATAACTTTTGAAGGGACTATCCACATTTCCTTAAACTTGACTGATTTATTCTATTCTATTTCTGCATTCACTCACTCCAGATACAATGTACACATGTTTGGGTTTCATTCTTCCTTAAAGGGGAAATCCAGTCCAAATATAAGTTAGTCTGATAAAAAAAAAAAGATAAAATATCACAAGTTCAGTGGCAAAAATTTGACTGAAATCGGATGAAAAATAAGGAAGTTATGACATTTTAAAGTTTTGCTAATTTCTGCAGAACAGTTCTTGTACAGTGGATATGAATATGCAAAATTAGCATTATTTAATTAATTAATTTATTCAATTTATCATTTATTCATTTAATGAGTGAGCTAACCATGTCATAACTTCACAATTTTTCATAAATTATGTTCAAAAAATGAAAAAAAAATCAATGTTTCTGTCATTGAAGTCTGAATCATGATGCTATTCCTGGTTGAATAACTTCAAAATAGTGATTACAACTGTAGTTAGATATACCAGGATCTGAGCCTCGGGCATAATTGTGTTTGAATGAAAACTAGAAATTTCAAAATTTTATGTACAAATTATATAGCAAGTTGTGAGGTGATGACATGCTCACTTTGCCTATTTGCATATTCAGATTGACTGTTCAAGAACTATTTCCCGAAAAATTGGCGAAACTTCAAAATGTCACAATTTATTTCTTATTTTTCACCCGATTTCGATCTAAATCTTACCATTGAACTCGTAATATTTTACTCTATCTTATCAGACTAACTTATACTTGAGACTTGAGACTTGTATGTCACAGAAATAAACATGACTTACTTTTGATGAGCTTTGACCTCTTTCAAATTACATAATTATATATTCTATATAAAAACAATAAAAACAGTAAAGCATAAAACTATAAAAGAGCAGATGGGCGGTTTCGAGCGGTTTAGGAAGTAATCTGATTCTGACGGGTGGTTTTGGGAGGTTCAGTAACTATTGGGTTAAGGCAACCTTGGATGACTATCATGCAGCTGCCTCAATACATTTTGTTTGCGATTGTTCATCATCATCGTTCAACCATCCTTTGTGAAAAGACTGAAATAAGACAGCAAGGAAGATAAAAAGAAAATAAAAGATGTGAAGTCAATTTGTCTTCTTTTTATTCAATATTTGCGACATCCAACCCTAAGACATCACATTTCATCAACACGGTCCAACATTCCTTTCCCACAGAAAAGACAGATATACCATTTCAAGGCATTAGTAGAGTCAATGTACATACTATAAAGAATGTGTACGTCAAGAGGAACTTTACGTAGATCTATATTTTTGTCTTTTAAAGTTTAATATAAATCCTATACATATCTATGTCACAGTATATGAAACTTTACAAACAGTATTAAAACAGATATGTAACTCTGCATCATACATACATACAAACACACATACTTACATACATATACACATACATAAATACATATTTGTACATACACACAGTGTACAATACACAAATCTGCAAATACACAAATATTTCATGATGACTACATATCTTTCACCTTGCTTTGTAATCAAAGCAATTACAAAAATTTTACACTATCAATGACCCATCACTTGGCAATAAAAATACACATTTGACAATTTGACTTACAACACGGACATACTCTCTTCCATGAATATCTCATGTTTTAAAGTTATCAAACCATGTGTGAAACTTAATTAGATTAGCAACAAGTCATATATAATCAAATCTATTTGTAACACTCCACAATAAAATTAAGGGCAGATCCATGAATTTTGACGACTGTAGAAGCAAATATTTTTGTGTCAGTAATTTTTCACAATTGGCCGGGAAGATGAATTTCATATTTCTAACTCTGCGGCATCGAGACATTTGATAATGATACATATGACAAGCAAAAATATTAGTGTGCTTTTATTTTCAAGCTAGTCTCTGGTTGCGCAAAAATTCCACTTTCACAGTATGTTTCTGCCACTTTGGACTAGGGCACTACCTGACAGTTTCAAATAAATTTTTGTGTCAGTAATTTTTCACAATTGGCCGGGAAGATGAATTTCATATTTCTAACTCTGCGGCATCGAGACATTTGATAATGATACATATAACAAGCAAAAATATTAGTGTGCTTTTATTTTCAAGCTAGTCTCTGGTTGCGCAAAAATTCCACTTTCACAGTATGTTTCTGCCACTTTGGACTAGGGCACTACCCGACAGTTTCAAATAAATACAAATTTGGTTCTAGATTAAACAGTCCTGGTCCACTGACATTTTTAAAGTTTAAATCCATCATTCTCTAAACCAAAATCAAGTGAAGTGAATTTTTAGCCCTTACACAATACTCTTGCCATCAATTTTTCTAACAGACTTGAGTTAAATTAAGTAATTTGCCACCTGAATACCCATCTCAACATTTGTGGTCTTTGTGCATTACACCACAGGCCTACTTCTGTCATAAAGTCAACGCCTCCACAGTGTGCAGTGTATTACGACCCTGTTCATAATTTGTTATCCCGTGCACACCACAGTCTGAGGGGTAACTCCAGTTAGTCCCAGTGCAGAATGTATACGTGGTTGGATTTTTGTTTTTCATTTTAAACAAAACTTTCCATTATGACCAGTCAGCATGCATGCAACATATTCTGGTCTGATGCGATACTCATCTGCTTTTGCTCATTTGAATGTTTACAAAAGAAAATAACACACATTTAACAATTTATAATGGAACATAAATACTACATCATAGGAGGTACAGCATTGTTAAGCTTACAAGAGTTGCCTAGCTTGCATTAATATGCCATGTCACCAACAAAAAGAGCTACATTTAAGGAAAATTTACCCCTAAAGATTAAATCATTTTGAAGGATCACCACAAAACAAAACAAAACCAAGCAAAACAATCTGACAGATGATAAGGAGTTCTGTTTGAATGATGGCCTGAATATCAGTAAATCACCTGACACAATGTCCCGATAGTTGCCATCTTGATCACATGATTGGAACATCCCGAGTCACACTGTCTCCTAATTTGCCTCACATACACAGACGTAACACTTTGTTTTCCTGGAAAACTTACCAAGGAAATTATTTGGATACTGTAAAAGCTGTTATTTTCATGCCAGTTTAATTTTCATGAATTTCAAGAATTGATGTTGGGTCACGAATTCAACAACATGTGAAATATTGCCCTGTACAGTAAAGTGGCGGAGCAAACAATAGCCAAATTGCGAAAAAAAAAACAATCTTTGGAAAATGTCTGTGATCTCCTCATATGCAAAATATGTATACAGAAATAGCAGCTTTTACAGTATGTAAAATTATGATGTATCTATCATTTTGACAAAATGAAGGAAAAAAAAGGTACCTTCCTTGAAAGTTGTAAATCTGTGCACAGAGCAAATATGAGAATCACTGTCAGCACTTTGTTAACCCATTCAATTCAGGAACCCGGTGGCCTGCTTATCAAGTCTATGGGCATTTCAGAATTCAGTACGGAATGGGTTAATATCATGGCAACATGACCAGGACAGCTACCATTAACTCTTGGTACCTGCGGGACGCCATCTTCTGAAGAATCACTAAAAGTTCAAACTGCCACAATTTTCTCAAAATCCACTAGAATTTGCTCGGATTTTCAATATATTGCTGGTAATTACAGTTTCATTGCTTTCAATCAAAACAGCTTTCTCCATAGGGCAGTTGTTCCTTTTCATTGCTCTTTTTTTCATACCCAAGTAACAACCAACGCTCGCATGCTCACAAGAATCCAGTCCTTTTCAATTTTGTTGTAGCACAGATATAAAGCATTCACTTCACACATTGTTTCTTTCAATACCTGAATCTTCACAATGCCTGGGTTCATGATTCAATAACATCATGATACTAAAATGTATACCCGTTTCTTATCCCACCTTAGACCTCATAATTATCGTCACACCTACCCACCAATATAACATCACTTGACATTTTTGGAAATACAGTAGTTTCAAAAGTCACTGCAACTCACTATCAATGCCCACGTGGCACCAAAAACATCTAAAACTGTCACAAATCGGAACATGAATTTCCAGACTTTGAAGTTTACTCAACACAGTTCAAAGTTATACAAATCCGTACAATAGTTTGATTCATGCTGACAGAGAAAATACTGTGGTATTTGGGTTTGAGTTGCTTGGCAACTGTGCCACAGCCATCCAAAACATAGGCAGAAAGATTGCTTGTCAAAGTGTCATTTTTCCAAGTTCACAAGAAGTATGCTGTGACACAAGATTATTCAATGCAGAAAAAGAAAAAAACATTATTTTTGTCACAAATTCCATTTGACATTGGAATTCCTTCTCACGCTCACACACAAAACATACCACCTAGTTGCCCCGGCTACTGTTACATTGTAGTGATAGTTGCGGGCAACTGACTTCTGAGCCAAATGTGCATGCTTTATCACGGTGGCAAAAAATTCCTGACTTTTCTGTAGTGCTGTAACTTCCCAACCTTTCTTTCATTGCAGAGGAAAATGGAGGCTCAAACATAGAAACTTGCAATATGGCCACACTTTCCAGTGAGAATATTTTGCCACTTTTTGCCGCAACAAAATACATTGTGACAAGGGATGTGAGTTTGGAAAATCCACCTAAAATATGTCTTTATGCAACCGAGCCTTATGTTAATCAAACTCATGACTTTAACACTTCTGTTTTGTTTTGGGGGTTTTTTTCTACCCAAGCTTATGACTAAATCTTCACTGAGTGCTATTGGACATAACTAATAGAACTAAGCAGTATACAAATAATGCACAGGTGAGAGGGCATTAGCGGAGATGCACCACACTCAAGGGTAATAGCAAAATGGTGTGACATGCATGAGGCGCAGCTGAGTACATGCTGCACAACATCGTGAGTACCCGAGAGTGAGCGGCATCTCCACTAATGTCCCAAACTTAAACCTGTGCATCATTTACTCTATAAAATGGTTCTATGAACTATTTTTCATTTACTTTTATGGGTAAATACTAGTCAGGTACACACAGAACTCGCCTTTGAAACAGCCAAAATGTCAAAGGAAATGTTCCAAACACACCGGTACTGAACATGAATCTGTTTGTGGCAAATAGGTGATTGAGTGCCGCCTTGTAACTGACTGCACATGCGTTGCGAAAGTATGCAATTGTGATGTCACTGGGCATGATTATGGCAAGCCACAGTCACAGATGTATCTCTCAGCAGTCATTAGTATGCAGTCAGTGATGAAAAGTTGAACCCGCTGGGCACGTTAGGCAACATAAAAGACTGGTCATGTGACTGCTATCAGCCAATCATTTGATTAGGACCCATACTACCAGTCTTTAAAGCAGGATAATACTGATTGAGCCAGTCATGTACAAAACTTTCATGATATATAAATCTATCAAATGTCCTTGGTCTATGTTTAGATATTTTTACCTCTTGAGATAAATGAATGCAAATCTCATTACCACTTCTGAATACTATCTCTGTGCAATAAAAAGATGTGGAATTCTTGTTTTCTGTGATATATAGATGCATCATATAAAATCTTTAATAGTTATCTATAATAGAATATAGGCTTTAGAAATCGTACATAGTTTTATGTTCTTCATTCATCAGATAAAGACGGTCATTTCTCCTTCAACCACAGAAGAACAATATGTCTATCTGCACAGATAATAAAATATGATTAATTTGTATACTTCTTCAAAGTTTAAGGGCAGGACTTGTGTGATATCTTCCCCTGTTATTCATTTTATCATACATCCTCCTCTTCAAAGAGGTACTTTCTTTGGTGAACTTTGGTACATATAGGTGTACAAACATTGTCGTGAAAATAGATATTTTCCGGACAGTACATTAGGAAAGATAATTCTGCTACAACATTGCAAAAGCATGAATACTTTATGTGAGTCCTTGCCGAGCACAAGACGTATCGATGTGGAAACACAAAGCTATCAATGTTTGTCTAAATTAAGACACTGCTTGATGTCGACGAGGTTAAAAAATAAGAAAAGACAAAAAGATTGTTGATTTCACTTAAATTTGTATTTGAACTCTACTGCCTTTGGGAACAACTGAATATGGTGAATAGAATGTAGTCAATTCAAAAGATATCTCCCTTTTTTTATTATTTAGCTATCATTTCCATATGCAATCTTTTTTTTAAATAGTTTCATACTTCCAGTGGCAACAGTACAGTTTGGGTCCATACAGCATGCATTTTCTCAAAATGTAAACATTGCTAAAATGTGTCTTTAACCCGTTGAGGATGGACCGATTTTGCTACAACACACATTTCCTATAGACACTTGCCCGAGTATACCCGGGACTTGTCCTCAACGGGTTAAAGAAAGAAGTGTGCCTAGATCTACTAGTCAGTCATTTGCAATCCACTTAGCCTGCTACCATATCACCAGGTCGACAAAATTATTAAAGGCAAAAATGCACACAGCCTCACATATAAAGTAAATTACAATAAGCACTACATTTCTTTCATACTTTCCTTGCTATACTAAATAAATTATGACCAAACACGGCAATATAATTGTATTCTGTAGAATTCGACATTTTGTAGAACAAAAGACAATAAACATTTTTTTAATCTCCTTTTAAATACTCTTAGCATGCAAATGTCATTTTCAATGGGCATAAATCACATTCAGGACTGGACCCTCTATTTGTCTGGTGCATGCGATTGATTGAAGAGGAGGATAATTTTAGAAAATATATTGGCTGTTTTGGGGTGTGAATTGTGAACTCACACTGTACAAAGTGAGGCAAGATCTATACTCATCAATTGCAAACATACTTTGGTTCACACTAGGAATGGAGAGGATATGAAAAAGTATGATATAGGTGGAGAGTCTGAAAAAAAAAGAAGAAAAGAAAGTGAAACACAATTTGAAAGAAGAAGCAGTACGAGAGTTTGGAAAAGTGGCAGACAAGGTCATACATTGTATATATTTTCATACATTTAATATTCAATTATTGCCAGATGAAATAGTTAACTGAGTTGTCAATATGGACTGTTAACATTTCATCTAAACATTCATTCAGCACCATGATCATCATACAAACTCTACAAGAAATAATGATATATGCATCAAATAAATACAACAAAAACCATGAAAAATGCACATAAAAACAGATTCTTCATAAAGTGGCTAGTAAGCATGGATTTATATGTCATCACTTGCACTATACACACTAGCAAGGGTTGGAGAGTGTTGAATCTTAGTCATGATACACACTTGATGATGCATTGTTGTCTTTTCCACCATTACAGTGAAATATGGTTATTTCCCTGATTACTGTCATGCCCAATACCTTTCTCCTCATTCAAACTGACCTTATGAAGTTGTGCTACTACCTATCATGATGCACTTCTGTATGAACTCACAATTAACTCAGAAGAGCATTGTCTTTAAAACCATGAAAAATTCAAAACAAAACAAAACCTGAACACACAAAATCGATAAGATAAACAAAGGCGAAACCCACTATGCCAGGGTCTGAATTTGTAATCTCCTCTACACCATTTGCAAATTCCATTTCTTGCATCAAATTTGCATGGTGCATGCGTTGGGGACAAGAGCATCTTCTTGACAATGTCACTATCAGCAGTGAGGCTGGAGATTTCAGAGAGGGATCGCACACCATTTGAAACAATTTTCTCTTCTTTTCTTTTCTTTTTTTTTACAACCAGGTGTGTGCTCCTCTTTACTTTGCATGTGCTTGACTTCTGCAGCTTGAATGGTGAAACAGTGGTAGGGGCTCAGAGCACAGAACCTATCACTCTGCTCCTACATCGATCACGCCAGTAATCCACTGTGTTATCTTTAAAGGAACTACGCAATTCAAACATATGTTGACTTGTACTGATTTATGATAATACCCTGATCATCACTTGAGTAGCCAAAAGAATATCTAAATATGTGTCATGGATTTCTAATATTCCTTTTCAGATTATTTGGATATGCACACACACAAAAAACACAAACTTCCAAACCAAGATTCTGTCAATGACATCATCTACCAATCATGGCCAAAGTACTAATAGTACTAATATAGACCAACAAAAGTCTTCTACCCAACCTTAGACAGCCGACGACCACAGAGAAAAATTGATATTTGAAATTTCACTTGTTTTCTAGAAATTGATCTGTGCATGCTAGAGCACTTTCTGTCCATTGCATCTGACTGCAACATTGTCACTGTGGTTGTAAAGTGTACAGGGAGGAATGCTCCATTTAGACTGCTTTAATATAAGCTTTCACATTTGTCATCATATTCAAATTTACACAATATCAATAAATTTGATAAAAGATTTGGGGGCAGTAACTGTGATTGCATGAAGGAGATATCAATGACATCACAAAATTTTAATCTAAAAGGAAAACTTTTCTTTAATAATTCAACTCACTGCTAATAACTGCAATGGATAGATGTATGTGTACCTGGAATGCAGATCAACCAGGATGTCATATTAACAATACATTAGGTCAAGTTTGAAAGAAAACTTTAAACCATGTACACGGGGTACGCATGTAAGTATGTGCGCTGGTGGGCATGCAGCAATAACAATCCTACAAGTGTACTTTTGTAGCAGTGTATTGAGAATCTCTGTAATACACATGGCATCATCACACAAGTACAGGTCTATTTAAAACACAACCTTATACAGGCAAGAATGTCTGTAATACCAAGTCTGGCATTACATCTCTGTCCACAAGCCCACTGTCATGAGGTCTCAGCTAGTTGCGTGCATCTCAAAAAGAAGTGGCCCTGCACGTAGTCATATAATACAGTCATCAGTTTAATGCCACAGACTATGTAGCTACAGCAGACTTTGTACACGTAAAATTCAGACCTAACATGGCTCTGGCATTAAACTGACAATTGCATAATCTGATGCACTACACAGTTTATGCCCTATGCATACAATAATGCAGAGGCTGTCAAAAATATGTGCCTATTTTCACTCAATATCCTTGATTTTTTTTTTCACTGTCTTTCCTTTCAATACCAGTACACTGTAAGATCCACTCTTTCTGTCAAGCATGGGCTACAGCTGAACAGCCTCAAACATGCTATAGATGCCCTCTACTCTAGAGGGCAGCAGACTGTATATCATTTGTACAAGAAGCTGTGCACTGCACTGTACACAATCACCGCACCCTGTTCACCTCTCCCAGTGAGTGGTGCTGCAGATACAGTGGCTATTTTTGTTAATAAAGTTAGGTTTGAATCCTATGTGCTACCCGCTCAGTCCACAGTTGTAGGTCATTATGCTCTTACACATACATGTACATGCAGCATTGATAGGACTGAACCCCTTCAGAGGTGTGGTAAGCATTTCGTACATCATTGGCTTGAATGTGTCTCGAAAATAGCAGACAGTCTCGACCCTTGTGTGGGCATTTTTGATCCTAAGCACTAGGATCCCTCCACAGGATGTCTGTCACAAACACAGTCTCCTTTCCAGACATACTGCACCGAAGGACAACGTGCTTAGACATGGATGGGACTGTGAGCCTTGACTCATGGGGCTTGCACAGGGCAGCTTCATGTCTCATCATGGGGCTTGACCTGAGTGTGCACAACCCTGCTATGTCACCACATTCTTGCCGTAGGTCCCCTCCGGAGGGCGGTAGAGCTTGGGGAATGCCTTGAGCTGCATCTTGTTGAACGCATACCTGTTGATTCCCGTATTCTTTCTCGAATTATCTCTCCTCGTACCCTCGCTGTGGAGAGGAAGAAAATATTGGAAGCGTTGCAGGAGTGAATGACATCGTAAAAGAAACAAATTAAAGCAACAGCTGAAAAGCAAGAAAAACCTTCTTTTTTTTTAACGAAGCATTTATGGATGGGGGTACACCAACAAGAAAAGGAAGAAAGTTACATCTATTTGAACAAATTAATTACCTTGCTAACCTAGAATCAAATTGCAGCCACACATATTCTCCCTTGCATATACATATGCAAGGCAAATGCTCCCAGCAAAGACCTGGCAAATTCAATTACTAGTAGTATACTAAGCCATGAATCTGCTACAATAATAAAACGCTATAGCAGTGAATCCTTATATGAATGCATATTCATGTCATTCAGAGTAAAGCACACTCACGTGGACAACAAACAGAATAAGGTGTCTAAAATTGCTTTAGAACTGCTCAATTTCTACAACCAAAGTAAATTGCCCTTCTGAAGAAGAAAAAGAAAAATGAAAGTGACAAGTCGAGCCATCAACGAAAGGCAATACCAAACACACACACAAGAACAAATACCTGGGCAAACCACAAGAGGCAGATACTGCAAAACAAATAAAAACTAAATTCCATCTCCCCTCTCCCCCATCCCCCCCCCCCCCCCCCCCCCGCCAAAAAAAAAAATAAATAACTGCACTAAAGAGGAAAGAAATCTGTTGCAGAACAAGCATCTTAAAGGTAGGGAATCCCATTTGCATGCCTTAAATGAAGAATTGTATAAATACAGTGGTATGTTGAAGAGAGTATAATTTTAGAAACTCCCATAAAGTATTGAAAGTGGAAGGTAACATTTAGTACATTTTTTTGACCGTTAGATTTTGAATTGAATTTTTTTCGGGGCTCACCGTAAATTCCAGTACATTACTAGGCTACCTTTGCAGACCCATGCACCGCATGTGTGTCCATCATGTATATTTTGTGAAGAAAGTTCATCAACACTTACAAACAGTTCTATATACATTCTTGCCACACACTCTATATGTTATTACATCAGCTCTTGTACTTTTAGATTTGTGTGTATAGATAACAAATACAGAAGACTGCAACAAAAAGGCCTAAGTGTGGCTGACACACAGAACTACTGAGTAGTTGAGTTTTGTGCATCATTCAAATTTTAGATAACTGTTGACTTCCAAATTTCTAAGCAGTGGCCTAGGCAAGTCCCCTGAGGTTCATATTTAATGTTTTGCTGCATTTTGGGAGGTCTGTAAAAGGTATCCCCTACCTTTAAACCCTTTGCGTGTACATTCATTTCCTGTCCAGTGGTTTGCGAGTAAGATTTATGCACATTTGACTCACTTGCGCAGAGAGGGTTAAACAATGTGACGATAAGAAGAGGGCACTTTAATAACACCGAGGGAGAGGGGGTAGGCGGGACAAGATGGCACTGACCTGCGCATGGTGTTGAGAAGGTGGACAAACATGTGGGGCTCCATGCTGTGCTCATCCTGCAGCAGCTGGCACTGTTCCAGGGTCACCGACATGCCCGTCCTGTCCTTGGCGCTCTTGCAGCTGGTGAATCGGATGCCGTTGATGCGCCTCACCAACTAATCACCATGGCAACAATAAGAATGAAAATAATAATATTAAACATACAAAAATGTAACATATATTTCACCATTTTGAGAATCGCTCTGCTTTAAGTGTGGAGATGTTCATTAAAAAAAAATTGAAAAGCACTCAGAGAGCGCAGACCTCACCCAAGCAGCTCATTTCCACCCATAGGTTCCAGATGGTGATGCGGATCACAGCCATAATTTTATCATCTGTTCCTTGTGTCTTTATCAACTTTTCCTACACAATTTCACCCAAATCCATTCATAACTTTCTGAGTTATTTGGCACACAGGCAGACAAACAAACAAACAAACAGACACTCCCAGACAGACAAACAAGCCAATGTGGGCAAAACCTAAACCTCCTTGGCAGAGGTAAAAACGGAGATGTACAATACATGGAGTGCATGGATGTGAAAAAATACCCACCTGCCTACTTATATGAAGAATCTCCACATTTTTCTGCCTCTTGGACTGCACGTGGTGTCTCAGACTCGTCATGAGGAGCCCCACCGTCAGTGAGCTGTTGGAATGTGGTCGCTCTGAAGCCAGCCACAATACAAAGTTGAAGGGAAGAACGAGATCAATTTTTTTTTTTTTTTAATGGATAAAAAATGTACATTCCCTCAATTTATTACTGACACATTATCCCCCCCCCCCTTTCTGAAGCAGACAAGTTCAGTGCTCTCTCATTATGCTAGAAAAATGAAAATACGCAACATTCTATTTACATTTTCTTAATATTGTTTCATTACTATGATATTTTGAACTGCTGTAGCCATCATATTCAGTGATGGCAGCACAACAACTTTAGAAATTCATAACTTTTGAATGGACTGTCTGATTTTCCTCAAAGTGATGTGTTGTCCTAATACTGCTGCATTCCCTTAATCCACACATACATTGTACGCTGTTTTTAATGTTAGTTTCTGCTTGAAGTTTGTTCAAAATCTGTCCGTGCAGACTAAATTTTGACCGATTTGACAAATTGACGAGAAAAGCTTACGCTCCTCGGAGATGAGCCTCAGGTAGCGGTCAAAGTACAAGTCCAGCTTGTGCATGTTTTCTTTGTTGATGGCCTCTTGGAGTGAAGTGTCACCAAACCTGTATCAGACAGCAACAACAAAACAACAACAACATAATCCACACCTGCTTTGTAAATAGAAGTTCCTACTGGTTGGACAATGTCTCATATCCAGCACTCATTTCTCTGTCCACAGTCTGGATACTGCTACTGCTGGATACTGTATGCGCTGAATATTTTGCGAAGTTTTTATCTTTGTAAATTTTGCGAAGTATAACACTTCAACATCCTGTATAATTCATCAATCAAATTTGCTTGACACAGCTTAATAACAAATATTGATATTGATACAATGTATATACATATAAGTGAAAAGATCATATCACAAGATTCAGAGACACCATGGTTTACACTGCAATCGATGATTCTGCAAAACCAGAAATTTTCAAAAGCACGAAAACTTATGCCAATTTTGTGAGGGGCCAAGATTCCAGAAAGTAAAGTGCACGCAGAAGCGCCTGTAATCACAATGCACTGAATGCCAGTGGCACTTCGCAAAAGTTTCATGCCCCTAAAGAGGCCATCAGCTCCAATTCAAGAAAGCTTCATGCCTTGAATGTGTCTGGTTTTACAGCGTTGTTCTAGCTACCATACCCCTTTCCAAATAGCCTGACACTGCCAACCTGAAGCCTTACAATGCATCAATCAAATTTGCTGGATGCAACTTTGAACACAGAGCCGAAATTGAACAGAGCATATTGCGAGATTCAAAAACAGCACGATTACGTGCCAACAACATTTGCTTTGCTGAGCAAGGCGGAGGGGTGTGGACTCACAGTTCGGCCAGTGACTGCTCCTCATTGATGCCCACTGTGAAGAGGACCGGAGTGACCTTGATTGTCTGCCCCCGGCTGAGCTCGTCGGGCAGCTTGGCCATGGCGTTGATGTCCAGCGGAACCTCCACGACCACGTTGCACCTGGGAGTGTACGAGAGTAGACAAAAACATACCTCTAGTTGGGCATTTCTACGACAACAGGGCTGAGATTCGGGAAGCAGTTTGGTGACTACCTATGGTACTTGAAACCCACGATGATAATGGGATATCGATTGCAAATGAGAATGTGCTGGCAAAGATACTCGATACTGCTGCACACATAAAGAATTTCACATACACACACAAAAAAAAAAAAAAAACCAACAACAACTCTGAGTTTCATTTTCAATTCTTGTACATTAAGCTACAATTATATTCTTCACTAAAGGGAGTTGATCCACACACTTGAAGGCTGTCAATATCAAGGCTGCAACTACGGAAATGATTTGGTGATTACTTAAAACCCGCAAGTGAAAATGGAGATCGATTGCAAATGGGAACATGTCTGCTAGGCTACTGGTATACACACGTATTAAACAATTTGACAAAAGAAAATTCAAGGCACATTCTCAATTCTTGTTGTACATTACACTACATTTAAGTTCTTGACTACATATGTGTGAGTTGGTCCGCTTGCTTGATGACTGTCAGGTGCTAACTTTTTAATGCCATGCAAAGTCTAATGACCTTCATGACTTTCACACACCAGCACACTTCTATGAATCAACATGAAAGACAATTTGCTATCTTGGTGCAAGTATTATCAAAATATGGTTATTCATCTTGAGCATATCAACAAATCTATAAAAGGCAGGTTGAAAGGTGGTGATGAACAATGCATCGTTGAAGACAAAAGACATGAGACTAGATTTGTTTACATTTCAGTCGCATTTAGCAACGTGAGTCTCACAAAAACAGAAACTCCAGTTTCACATATGTTACCATCATTATGCAAGAAAATATGAAGAAATCATCACTTCTGTAATATTTCGCGAGGTTGTTACTTTCACAAATTTCACGAGTCAGGTGCTATTCTTCTTTTACAATCTTCTTTTACAAATTCCAACATGTAAAACAAAAGTAACACTGAGAGACAGAGCATTTGCCTGTGCTGCTCCCAAACTCTGGAATGATCTACCATTACAAGTCCGGAAATCCCCAACCGTAGCAGTTTTTAAATCACGGCTAAAAACACATCTTTTCATTGAATTGTTTCTTACTATCAAGCACATCAGAAGCTTTTGCAGCGCAGAAGAATATATGTCTATAGGTTTTGCGCTTTATAAATTGATATATTATTATCATTATTATTATTCACAAATCTAAAAACACGCAAAAAATATCAACTCTGATCCCGACATGATTGTGACATGCATGCGTACATTTCTCCATTCAGTCCCATGCTCCACAATCACAAATATAACCACTTGCACAATTGTTGGGAAGTCCCAATTCGTGAAAAATAGACTCGCTAAACATATGTGGCATATATACAGTACTTTATTCATCACTAATGTCATTCTCTCGGATGTAAGATACCAATGAATCGCACCTGCTTCCAGTGATGACGGGTTTGATGTCACTCTCCTCCGTCTGGTTCGGGATGAGCTTGAAAGTGACGCCCTGGAGGTCCTTTACAGCAGCAGCCATGTCCTCCAACATCCCCATCTCATCACCTGTCAATACAAACAAACAAAGAAACAAACATACAGACATATGTATGCACATACATAATAACAGACATACACAGAAATAGACAGAATGACAGACAGACAGACAGACAGTTTGGATTGGCAGATTGAAAACTAGATGGATGGATGAATACCACGGTAGATAGATGGACCGCAATAAAGACAGATACATTAAATAATAGACAATGAAAATAATGGAAAAATGAAGAGATTGATAAGATAGAAGGATAGGTACATAGATAGATACTGAGTTATGGACAGATAAATTGAAAAACAGCCACACATTTAAATATATATACGAATGGATCATTGATGGATAGATAGAATGATATTGTGAAAACAGAGACATTGAAAACCCCACTGGATTTGTTGCGCAACATCATCTTTACATTCAATTCTTGGACATGATGCAACATATGTAGCATGCATGCCACATTCATGTTTGCAATAGCACAGCTTTGATAATTTTTGTAACAGCAGCAATGAGTGTACTGTATACGCTGAATATTTTGCGAGGTATTTATTTTCGCTAATTTCGCGAGTCAGCTGCTATTCGCAAAATTAAAAACGTGCGAAAATATTGACTCTGATCCCGATATGAATGTGACGTACGTGTACACATTTTTTCTGTTTAAAACAGGACTCCATGATCGCGAATCTACCCACTCGCGAAATCGTCGGGAAGTCTCGATTCGCGAAAATTTAGACTCGCGAAATATATGGCGTATACAGTATTTGGGAATGAACTCTGTAAGCACTGGGTAGGTCTATAAATATAAAATCAATGAGGGGCACATTTGGGGAACCTCTTAGGTGCTCTTCCATGACATAAAGTTAATTTTCAAGCTATTGATACACTTTCAGACAGTTGGTTGGGAAAGTACAATTGTACCAATACCCAAACTAATGATCCTATCAGCTTTGAAGCACTGACTACATAATATATTGATCGCTCTTTCATCCTCCCATCAAAATATGTTAGGTTGATACAGATAACCAAAATCCTTTCAACAACAGAAATGCATTCGATACCTACATGTACTGTACAATCTAGTGGTAAAAATCAAAAGCAATTCAGGACACTGGGTCAAAGTTCACTCACCGTATGTACTGAGTAGGCTCTCATAGTGTGCCAGTAATCCCAGCTTGCACAGCTGTGTCAGGTATCCCTTGTCATTCATGTTCTCCTTCAACTGCGTTACCACGCCAACGATGAGGGATGTAATCTGGTGCGGGAGGAATGCGGTAGGGGATACACATCATCACCACTATGGGAGGATGGCCAAAATGTTTGAACTACATGTAGTAGCTCTCCAAAGTTACTGACACTAGGAACTCCAATATTTCAGTTTTTCACAACATCTTTTCCTGAATTTTATTAAATGACTTATATGAACTGAATTCACTGAACCTTTCTCAACACATTTCTCCATTTTTACCCATATATTTACTTATCTTTCTAGCTCCATCTCAGTAGTGGTGTTATCACTAGTTTAATCCTGCCCAGCTATAGTTATCTACTTTTACATGACAGTCTGCATACACACACTCCAAATTTAAGATAAAAAAAATCTCCCTGATCTTCACTTTCACCCACATATATGTACCGCTGTACATCTGGATACATTGTAGCTCAGAATTCTCAATACAGTACTTGCCATATTAAGAGTACTAGACATGATAACACAGTATGGAGTATTTATGCTGTCACATGTTTGGTGGTGAAAAGAGGGGAAAAATGTACTTACTACTTGAGAGAAGACTAGATCTCTCCTGCTCTGCAGGTTTTGTAGAAAGTCAAGGTTTCTGTACTCCTCCTATTTGAGACAAAACATCAATCTTATCTGTAATTAAAAAGTTCAATGCAACATAGAGCTAAAATCTCTCTCTCTATGAATCTATCTATTTCTCTCTCTCTGTCTCTCTTGACCTTAACCCTAATCACTCTGCTCCCCCCTCGACGTTTTGCACTATACGTCTGCAACGCGATAAAACCTCGTCATGAGGCCCCCACAACCCCCCCCCCCCCCCCTTCCTGGATTTAGCCTAGCCAAAACAGCCATGCCTGTTTAGGGTAAAAGGACATCTCTTTCCTCATGGAATAAAGTTAGAGCTCTTGCACACACCACATGCATGCGCACTGTGTTCTTTATTACACAATTCCACCATTCATGACTAACGCAATCCATGAGTAGCCACTGTACATACAATATCAGATCGGCACCTTGATCTTTGCTAGAATAAAATTAAGCTGAAATGGTGGCATTGGAGTATATGATGCACATGCCCTGAAATGGTGAGATAAATTGCCAGAAGCTTCAGAACAAGCTGGGACAATTTACAAACCTAAGTATTAAAAAAAAATTGGGGGGGGGGAGGGAAGAAGTGATAATGATACACTTAACTACATACCTGTAACCTCTGGACTCTGACGCTAAACTTTAATACTCCGATGTTAAACTTGGCCTACTATACCACTAAACACATCTTCAATACCTTCACAAACTCATAGCTCATTTATGTTGATGTAGTGATGTGCACACTATAAACATGGTAATACTTCCAAGCCCAAATGGGACAGGGAGTAAAGAAGTGGTAATGATAATTTTTGTACCTGTAACCTCTGGAATCCAACGCTAAACTTAGCCTGCTCCTGCAGCTTGTTGAGGCCCTCCACAAGGGACTGCAGGCCGGGGTCTATCGCTGTCATCCTCTCAGCGGGTGTGGCCGACTCTGGCAGCATCTCCACCACTTGCTGAAGCATGCTGATGCTGTCCAGGATCTTTCTGCACATGGAGTCCTGGACGATGGTGGGGAAAAGGAGGAGAATGAAAAGGAGGAAGAAGGTAGAGGAAGAGGGAAATGGAGAGGAAGAAGAAAAGAAGGAGGGAGGAGGAGGAAGATGAGGAAGAGGAGGAAGAGGTGGAGAAAGGATGAAGGAGTAGGTAGAGGAGGTAGAGATGGAGCAGCAGAAGGAGGAGTAGGAGGAGAAGGAAGAGGAGGACGAGGATGGAGTAGGCAGAGTAGGAGGAGGAGGAGGAGGAGGAGGAAGAGGAATGGGAGAAGGTAGAGGAGGAGGAGGTGGAAGAGGAGTAGGAGGTGGAGGAGGAGGAGCAGATGGACGATGTGGGAGGATATGTGATGAAGTAGGATAAGGTTAAGGAGGAAGAGAAAGGAGATGAACAAGAACAAGACATGTGTATTAAGGATGAATAAGGCACATAAGGAAAATCGTTCAAATTCATTTCAGACATCAATTTTTTAGTTATTCTCGTTCACTTTCACTTGTTCCAATCGTAATCTAGTTCATAATCATGTTGAGTGTAATATTTGATCCCACTTCTTTATTGTTGGCATTAACAAGGAAAATAGCACCTTAACTGTCTATTCTTTAAAATGTAAGAGCAAATTATCTAGTCCCATTATACCAGTCACAACAAGCAAGAGAATCTCTTACTGTTCATTTGACCTTAGTTTATCAAAATTTATGATAATAGTTCTCCTGGGTTTCTGTTTTCTATCTCTTTTTTTTTCCTTGTCACACAAGCTATTGTAGCAATCCTCTTCAAAAATCTGACATTTGTTTTCATCTTACCCCGACATGATGGAACAACTGATGGCTTGTCAAAACAGCACTTATATAAGTTCTTAAACTTCCGTGTATACCCAATTATCATTTTTCATTACTGGAAGTTGTGGGTTAGAGTGGTGGGCTTACCCACGAGGACACTCCGCCCTCTTCGCTATGGACCGACGACGTCTGCAGGTAGAGTCTGCTCTGCTCCCAGTCCTCATACACTCCGTTGCTGACGCTATTCGGCGATATACACACACTGCTGTTTGAACTCACTACGCTTTGTCTAGAGTTAGACTGGAGAGACAGAAAGAGGGGGAAAAAAAATTAATACACATGTATTTACTAGATACAGTGTAGGCATTCCACCACATATTCATTTGTACGTAACAAATCTCAAGATGGCCAAAATTTATATTCATATATCTAACGACGTCATTGATGTTAATTTCTTGTCTCGAGAAACAAAATTTATCGACATTACTGAAATGTTCCTGATGTATAACATCCTAATGTACATATCCAGCCAACTTGCATTCACAAGTCTAAAGTTACATAAATCATATAGATCCAACATACTCCACAAGATGGGACATCGACATATACAATGAATTAATGACTTCTAGTACTTAGAGCTTCCTGGTGACCAGTAAACTCTCTAAAGACCGCTATTACAGATGTATATGCAGTACACCCTAAAGCCAACACTTCTCCCCAGTTTGTTCTGGGCACCGTTTCACAAAAGTTGTCAGCGCCGACAAGTTGTCAGTCACTGACAATATATAGTAACAGTCAGTGACAAGTAACAGTCAGTGACAAGAGCATCTCAACCAATCAAAACCAAGGATTTTACTGAAACAGTCAGCGCTGAAAACTTGTCAGCATTGACTTTATTGATGAAGCACCCCCCCTGATGACTACCCCTGGCCTATCACAAACAAGCATTAATAAAAGAAATAGAAATAAAAAAACAAAAAACAAAACAACGTAAACCAAACAAATGATAACGATCATCACCTTTTACGGATTTTGACGTCAAGAATAGGCAGTTCTAAGCCACTTGACTTCAGCGAGCTTTACAAATTGTAGATCAGCGACTAGAATGCAAATATAGTGCTATTCGGCAACCAAAAAAAAAAGTGTTCTGCCCAAGACAGCTTTTCCGACCCAGAAAGAGGTGTTGTCTGCACATTTGCGTCGCAGATCCAAAGCTCGCTAACATCTGCACACAACGTCAAGCAAATGGCACTCGGTAGCCTTTTTTCCCAGCATGCATTCTCATATACCTGGGAGATGCTGATGGCGCTGTTCCTGGCGCTGGGGCCAGAGTCCGGCGAGTGGTGCGTCTTGTGGTGCTTCCTCTCTGACTTGCCCTCCCCCTTCACGGCATCGTGGTACGACAGGTGCGTCTTCTGGAGGGCGGGCACCGAACACTGCTCCAGCAGCTGTGTGACCTGAAATGGAGAAGAATTTCAAACATTTCACAAGGAGGTCGCAATGACATATAGGGCCAAGAGTATTTCCCTTCACCCAACAGCCTCTTGAAAAATTTAACGTCACGAACAACAATAAAAATAGAAATAGAATGCCATCATGACATTACACCATCAGATGTTTGAATTGTTAGGCAAATTCTGAGGCAATGAGCATTCTCACTAAACTCTAATGTGTAGTTTGAACATTTCAACAAATCTAATGTAGTGTGATCTCTAATTCACATGTAGTGTGAATCATTTCAACAAACTCAACCTGTCTTTTAAGTAAATCATCAGTCTGTGAAATTAATCCACTGAAGGGCAATTAGGTATAAAGAACAAGGTGTGTTGTACCAGGCTGCTCCACATCTAAACATGGGCCTGTTAGAATTTGCAGTAAAAACAAATAAAGAGAGAACAATGTGGCTCCTTGTTTTAGGTCTTTTACAACAATTTTATGAGATGACATTGGCAATGATCTATTCAGGTAGCATACTAACATCACTACTAAAGAGATATGCAGTTTGTTGAGAAAATCTTACAATCATTATACCACATTACCACCTTTTATATCTAAGTTCACAAAAAGCCATTTCCCCTATTACAGAAGCAATTTGGCTTTTAAAAAAAAAAGAAAAAAAAAGGAATGACTTTCTGACACTTGTCAAAATATTAACAGTTTGACGTTTTACTACATCCTGTTCGAATCTTAAAGTCTGGGGACGTCTTTTAATGTGAAAACTCTTTAGTTTTCATGAAGCATGGTACTATGGCATTTTAAATTGACCTCTTGTGTTAATAAGATGCTTCATCTCCAGTACACTTCACTTTTCTTAATTGCAAAGTGTAATAATCTCAAAACTGTGGAAATCTAGTGGTCCGATTTCTTTCCATTTCTGGGAAAGTTTTTTTGTGGAAAGAAAGTATGAGACAAAGTGATGTCAAATTTGGACTAAAGAGCCTCGGGTGAGAAAAATGTGAAGTTTCCAGACTAATATCAAAAAATTAATCTTAAGTGACATCATCAAGCTTTCTGTGATGACAAGTCATTCACACTGTGCACACACACACACATACACTTAATATCATATTTAAATAAAGATACAGACTGTCAAGAAAAATTATAAATAAATAGATAATCCATCAAATGAATTTAGAAAACAGCAATATTGAATCTACAGTAAATGATACAATTTAAATAAATTTTGGCTATCACTAACAAACACAATAAGCCCCCCATATGATTTTTAAAGTGTCATCATAACAAAGATATCTTTAAAAATCTATAAAAAACAAAGATAACCTGAACTGAACAACATGACAAGCAAGTATAATCAATCAACATCACTGCAGCTTTAAGTTATTTGATGCAGAGTATCACAGAGTTAAATACTGTTAAATTCTAATTGCACACTATACATGAGAATAAGCATTAGTCAGGGAACATTACCCTGAACGTCAAGCTTGTAAGCATGAGGTATTATGTGAATATTAATGTTGTGTGAAAAGAACACCAAAATAAAATTGAAGGAAATGAAAGGGTGACTGGCACTTATACACCGGCCATACTTACCATACAACAATTTTTTTCTCCCTCTACCTTTGCTGTTATGATATTCATAATCAGCATATTATCATGCATGGCTACTTCAGTTTTAGTTATCACTCTGCTGCACCAATTATTACTATTACTACTACTATCATTGTTATTGTTATTATCACTATCATTATCATTATCATCATGACTGTCATTTCTAGATCATACAAGTTTCATAGTCCTTATCATCATTATTATCATTATTATTATTATTATTATTATTATTACTACTACTACTACTAGTACTACTAACTACTAACTTCAACTAACTACTACTACTACTACTGCTAGTAACTACTTCTACAACTACTACGTGCTATGATCATTATTAATTATTATTACCATCATTATCATTCTTGTCATCATTATCATTGCAATATTACTTATACTACTTCATATAGCTAACAGTGTTAAAAGCCTACAGTAACAACACATATTTGTCTAAAAAAAAAGTCTGTGATAGACACTATTTTACGAAATGGATGATCAATTTGTTGAAGAAAGAAGAGACACCAAACTCACAGAAAAAAATATATACATATTTTACTTGGATCTAAGCACTCACACCCTGTAAGTCTGTGTCAAAAGAAAAGAATATAAAATCAATTCTCTATCAAACCCAGCAACTTCTGATCTAGGAACTTTCCAACACAAAACCCACAACTCTCCACACATATTGAAATCAAATTGAGCAAAATTGGTGTCTCTGCAAACATGATGAATAAAAAACATATACATGAAACGAAAGCTCCAGGAACAAAATTATAGTGATTGTGCTGTGTGAGCAATTACTGCAACGTTTACAATATATGTGAGTAACAGCAAACTTAAGTGTAAAAAAAAAAGAAGTTGTCTGCAACATATCAAAAAGGTTAGTGTCACACAAATGGCACATGGAAAAGAGATGTGATATTCATTATTATGTCCATTTCTCTTTCCCCAATCCTTCTCCCTCTCTCTCTCTCACACTCACACTCACTCACACACACACAAGAGAAAAATAGGGGAACTTAAAAAACACAGGAAAACAAAACCTATCGGTAGACCAATGTTAAAATGTAAAGTGCAATATCATATAAAAGTCAAAGAAACTTCATGAAGTCCCTGGTGTGCACCCTTTGGTAAAAGGTGATAAGTGAAAAGTGGTAAAACATGGGCTTTAAATTAGTAGTGATAGCAGTTTAGTGCCAATGAACACACACACACACACACACACACACACACACACACTTTACCATACCACCACACACATAAAAGCAACACTGTGACATCAAAGCTTGTGCATATATCTACGGGTACTGGGATTGAAAGTTAGTACACAACAATAGCCGCGGTCACACTGGCAAAGGATTGCGAAGTTTAAGATAGCGAAGTCTTTGCAATCTTTGGTTGTCTGCCCACACTGGCAGCCAAACTTCTCCATCTAAGTTCTTGAAGTTTGTATGACTGATGGGCATGCCTAACAAAGAAGAAAGAGCATGCTATCTGATGGCTAATGATTGTGACGTAATAATGTACACAGGTGCATCCCAATGAGGCACCATCTGCAAGAAAACCATCGCTCGATGCCGCAAACAGGTGACGGACTGGTCACGTGACGGACTGGTCACGTGACAAACTTTGCGAAGTTTCATTTGGTAGCGTTCACACTGCCACAAGATCGAGAAGATTGGCAGGCGTCTGAGAAATATCTCTAGTTTGAGTGGAAAGTTTCGCGAGAAGTTTTGCGGAGAGTTTTCGGTCACACTGCAAAACTTAAGATCTTAAATACCGCTTCTTAAACTTGCAATCTTTTGCCAGTGTGACCACAGCTACTGACTACATTAGAAATGACCTTGCAATCAGTGGCTGCCATTTGTAGGGTACTGAGATTCATTCAAGGGCTTCATCTTGAGTGATTTTATTCACCCTAATCAAATTTCAAAGAGTCGTTATGATTTTGTGACAAACAGTGTCACAACATATCACCGTATTACAATTCCATGCACTACTACAACGTGTGTATACGCTTCCATACAAGTAATATTGCAATTATCACAATGGCCTGTGCACAGTTTGAACAAAAACACTAATCTATGTAAGTATATACCAAACTATCGAACGCACACACGCATACACAGTCTACTGATATATAGATATATTTAAAAGCGGGTATAGTTGTAAGCCATGCAAAACAAAACCATAAAGTAAAACAAAGGAACTGCAGAGAAATCCAGTAAAACAGAATACCTACCTCTGCGCAGAAGAGGGTAATCTTTTTGGTTTCATAAACGAATTAAAAAAATAACATGATGTAATTTAAACTTTTGTTGTGCAGGCAGCACACAAAGAGACACTATGGTATAATAAAGTCACTTCAGTAATTTCATAGCATGTGAGTTACGACAGGTTAAACTTTGGTACTAAGACCGATTTCTAGTTTTCTATATACATAGCAAGCCCTGACAGATTAAAGGTTTAACATATAATGTAGCGGACATTGTGTATTTCTCATCCCAAATACCACATACATTTCTACCGAATTATTTGCATCAGCTAAAGACGTCATTAGAGCTAATCACATAGAACAACAGCCAGGGGCCAATTTGGGGCACCATTGCCCCTTGTTCCCCCCTGCGATCAAACTGGGCCAAAACTACCAATGTCATGAAAAACTTGAATCTACCACGTGTACTTTCTCAGAGTGTTCTAAATGCAATATGACTCGTTTATGCTACACTACCTGTACATGTAGATCTGGAAAAGAAATGTCTTGGAAATCTACTCCCTTCTGGGGCTTTTTGGCCCTGATACTGGGCACCACATTCACACAACTTTGTATCCCCTATCCTTCACAATGATTTCTGCCACATTTGGTAAACCTCTATCAGGGCATTTTTCAAGAAGATGGAAATGTAAAATTTTACCAAAGGGCCCCTAATCATGTAACCCATTTTTTAGATGCTCAATCAGGTCATCACTGCCAATATTATTTACAGCTTTATATTCTTTACTTTAAAGAGTATCTCAAGGCAATAAGAACAGATTGTATCACTTCTGGATATGGAGTATGAAAAATGAAATGTATTTGAAATGTAAATATTTTGGGGCCTCTTGGGTCCTGCCCTTGGGCCCCTATGGTGACCACTTGAAACAGTAGAGCAAGTTTGAACCCCCTACCCCTACAAATGATACCCATCAAGTTTGGTCAAGATCCAATGATATGTTTTAACAAAGTCAAAATGTATAAACTATTAGAATGATGCAAAATACACAACAGACAAAAAGCAATCCCACTACTAGAGTACATGTAGCTCACTTCAACCCTTGGCTGAAGTGAGCTAAAACTAAAGACACTGTCCTTCTTTCATTTAGAAATGGAGTCCATTCATTCAATACAAATAAAATGTGTCAAAATAGTTAGTAATGACTCACTAATATGCAGGGGATACATCAACCTCTTGCATGGACCAAAATATTACATTTTTGGCCCAACAAAAGGCCAGGAACGTATGGTTAGAAAGACAATGTAAAGATGATTACAGACTTAATACACACGATTACACTACATGCGGGAATAGAAAGGAATGTTGGTGAGGCAATAACTTTGTTGTGGTCATTTTCCTTTTTTTTTTCTTTTAGATATTGTATTAAAGATAAATACAGTTATGTATGGTCATCCGTTATGAAAAGTCAAGTTTTTTGCTTGTTATTGGCAACTGTTCTTGTATGGAACTTGTATGGAAATTGATATATAACACACGTAACTATATTACAGATGTATATGTGTGATGAATAATGTTGAAATTGTACAAAACAACCATACTGTGCAGTACCATATACAGTATGTACATATAATGTTTGACGATATTGCTGAAAATTCAAGGAACTGGAAAGCAATGCCATATGGAGAATAAATAAATCAAATCAAAACTTACTGGGAAATTACTCCATTAAGAGATCTAACCAACGAATGGAGGAATACAAAGAAGGGTGGGGGCAGGGGGTGGGGGGACCGGAAGGAGGGGTGTGGTGAGACGGGCGTCAGTGAGCACTGGAATGTTACCTGGTCGTTGAGTGCCTGCGTCTTGAGTCGCATGGAGTTGATGTCCTTGTGCTTGGCGGCCAGGCTCAGGTTCTTGCAGCACCAGTCCACCTTGGTCCCCATCTCAGTCACTTTGGTCAGGACTTCGGCCGCCTGAGAGGACAGGCAGTGGTTGTTGCCCACACTGCGGAGGGGCGAAAAAGATGGACGGGTCAGAAGGCGGACTGACCAAACCGTTTCCCCACCATCATCTTTCTATAATGGCCACAAAAGATTTAATATCAGTCACCATGTCTAACCTATAATACACTATAATCTTCCAACTCTTCATCACCTATAAATTTTACTCCATCTTCACATTCAAATAGAATTATCTGAGAGGCAACTCACATCACAGCTCCAGCACTCCTGGGGGGCATTTCATGAAGCGTTCTGTCGGATATCACTGTTGACAAATTTGTTCACGGCCAAACAGATGCAAGGGTTACAGTAGCTTATATAACAGTTTGTCAGAAGAAATATCTGACGAAATGCTTCATGAAATGCCCCCCACACTGATTCTTGGCATGAAGGTTGAATCAACTAACAAACAATCACACACATTCAAACACTTTCTGCAAGCACACTTCTCATTTTTTTCCTCTCCTGTGTGACTGCAAAAACAGATATTTTCCTTGCATTTTATTTTTTTTTTCAAAATTATTACACGTTACAAATATGCACACATGTTCAAAAGCTATTTGTCCACAGAGAATAATTGCAATAAGATATACAACTTTAATGTTCCCCACTTCATATTGTTTGTAGTCATTCTTATTACAAATTCACCCAAGCATTTCCGCCATTCAGTTTACGACAATGGTCCGTGTCCCTACCCTGATATCAATGAGTGACAGGTTGAAGAGTATCAAGTGTAACTGATCAAGTTTCCCCTCTTATAAGGGTAATAGAGCTAGCACCTATCATACTCAGTCACATGGGCAGCATAGCAAAACAATTTACTTGACGTTACAACTCGCTCACTCTCTCTCTCTCTTCATAAAGTCTTTCCTTCCTGATTGAATATGATCGAATCCCTTTCCGACTCACAGTCTGCTCTGCTCATCTGCATACTGCTGGAACAGTCTCCGGAGCCCGCCGTGCTTGAACTTCATGGTGTGCGCCGATGGCGCCCCAAACGTGATCACGTCATAAACTATGCCTGCAGAGAGGACACAACATTGATTGCTATTAATTTGGGGGATTTATATTTATATTTCATAAACTTGGCAAAACTATTTTTTTTTTAAAGATAATTGATAAAACAGATCCATCCTCTCTTCTTTTATGGATTTTTATCATGTGGATGATAGTAAAGAAAAAACAAACAAACAAAATATCTGGACATGTGATGAACACAAGCACACAGTAGACTGCAAATCATCAGAGTTGGGTTGGTGTGTCTCCAAAAGCAAACATTCAGAGAATGCTCAAGTAAGAAGCATCAAGTTCCTGTGGAATATTTCTCCTCATCTCCCATCCCTGTATGGCAATCTGAGATTCAAACATGGAGTTTCAACAAAGCTCACAAATGAATTCAGCGAATGCATAAAAGACTAGTGAAACATTCAGTGAAAGTCCACGATCTTCAATTTGTACGAAAAGTAGTGCATTTCCTCAACCTGAGACCGAGACACATGTACATGTATGTCTAGGTAATAATACTATTCTCAATGCCTTATGGAGTCGGGTCAAGCATTTTTCTGATGTCCTACACTGATGCTTTTTGGTCAAATCTCTCTATGTTTTCTTCACATTACTGTCCTCCTATGACATTACAAACTCTTGCAGTATTCCCATCTGATGAGGGTGGCACATAACCCAAACTTCACAACTCATAGAAACTTTGAATGGATTGTTTGATTTACCTCACACTTTCACTGATGTTTTTTTTCCCTGAGTTTTATGTATTCAGTGAACTCATGCAAGTGCTGGGGGTAAATTTCCCTTTGCTGTAGCTAAATCAGTCAATCTCCTGGACTAACCTTTCAAACCCTGTTCTTCAACCCGTAACCTCTGGAGATGAAGGTTAGTAGGAACAAATTCGAGCCTCTTGTCCCCTCTCTCCGTGCTCTTCTTAAACAGCCTCAGTTCTGTGTCATTGTGAGAAGAGATGAGAAGCATCCAAGGAGATGAAGAAGATAGAAGATGCTGTACACAGTACTTTACTAAACTGATGTGTTGGTATCTACAATAAGCAATGAAATATGAACTACAAAAAAAACTTGTGAAATTGTTCAATGTAGGTACAGACCCGACAATTTTTTCGCTTCTTCACCTAAAATACTGCCACAAAATATAGGGTGTGTTTTATTCGTGGTTAATTACGGGTATCTGACTTCTCAGGAAAAAAAAAATGTTTTCGAGCCTTGGGATGCACAAATGTAATATATTACATCACAGTATTTCAACTTATATTTTTGGCAAACTGCCATAAACGATTGTATCACAGCAGTTGTGCTGTAGACGATGATG